>NC_142615.1:12116778-12438512 GCF_059453375.1 Lepisosteus platostomus | reverse complement strand
ATTTTAAACTGAAAGATGGCTTCAAACTTCATAGTCAGGGGAGGGCAGGTTTCACACGGCACTAGTCTAATGGGACCCAAGCCTCACACATTTTGTTCTGATACGTGATTTTACTTGCACGACCGCAGGCCTAACCCCTGTTTTTTTTTCTCTGACCATTGTCTGCTGTCATGTACAATTTTTATTCCTTGTTACTGTGGGGAAGGGTGTGTGGAAGCTTGATATTTTGCTTCTGGAAGGTGAGGAAGTGACACACAGGTTCAGGGAAAGATATAAGGAATGGCGGTCTTTGTATGACCTGTTTGGCACAAGAGCACAGTGGCCGACCCTGCGCTCTGACCCCCAGCTTCTCTCCCTGTCTGTGTGTCTCATGGAGTTAGAAAGACTACAAGCTGTGCAAACTTCCAAATCTTTAACATCATTTCAAGGGTGTATGATAGATCATTCACAAGATCAAATGGCTGTTTATTATTGTAAGAACTGTAGTTCACTACTGCTCTTTTTACTCTTTTGCATGCATTATACAGCCGTTAAGTGCATTTAGAACCTAAGAGATATCCAACTGATTAACCTGTCTGATGACTGTAAAATGGGTTGTGACTTTTGGCAAAGTTTTTTGCAACATTATTTGTTTCATGAATACCATGAATACCATCATCTCTATAACAACTTTCCTGTACCCTGAACATATGTTTTAAATTGCTTGATCCCATTTGGTGCAACCTTTCCGTTGTACTCGTAATGTGTTGTTTGCATTAGGAGTGTGTTAAATAAGCAGAAAAGAAGCCCGTTTCTTCTACTGCTTCTGATCTTATACAGTGGTCAGAATCTCTCATCCAAAAGCTGATGAGTGGGAGGGGGGGAAATTAGTGCGTAAAAAAACATTAAAGAGCATAAGGGTTTTCATCACATGGACTTGTTTGACTGTTTAGGATTAATGTTTTGGTGCTAGATCAATTAAAGGACAACAACCAGAAACACTGGTTCTCAGACTGAACGCATTCTCCTTCAATAATCTTTTTTACCAACAGGTGAGTGGAGTTGCCATGGGCACCAGAATGGGACCCAGCTATGCCAATATCTTTGTTGGCTGGGTAGAAGAACGCTTCTTCGCTTCCTACACTGGCTATGTCCCTGACCTCTACAAGCGATATATTGATGACTGCGTCAGTGCCGCCACATGCTCCAACGATCAGCTTAAGTGCTTCCTGCACCATTTCACCAACTTCCACCTGTCCCTCAAATATATAGTTAACATATCTTCCACTACTCTTCCGTTTCTGGACATCAACTTCTCCATCAACTACCCCAGACTCTCCACTTCTGTTTATTACAAACCCACGGATTCACACAGCTATCTCTTGTTTTCACCCCAAACATACTAAAAATTCTCTCCCTTTTTCACAGTTCCTTCGGCTACAACAAATATGCAGCAACGACATCGACTTCCAGAATCAAACCCTCAAAATCTACTCCTTTTTCATCAACAGAGGATACTCCAGCAGTATTATTGACAGGGCCCTTGCCCGAGCCAAAAACACCCCTCGGACCATCAACCCAATCAGGAACTCCCACCATAACAACCGCATTCCTTTGGTGCTTCCCTAACACACTTCCTATCCCCAGGACTGTTAACGACAACTTTTCCATCCTACAGGATGATCCCTCCATTGGGGCCCTCTTTTCTGACCGCCCCATCATCTCATATCGCCAATCACCTAATCTGCGCAACCTTCGTGTTCACAGCTCCCTTGACCGCTCTCAGCAACCATCCACACCAGGTACTTTCCCCTGCAACAGAGCTCGCTGTATCGCCTGCAAGTACACATCCAACACCACACTCATTCAAGGCCCCTCAGGACAATTCTGGATCACCCAGATGGCATCTTGTACCTCCAGCAACCTTATTTACTGTATCTCTTGCAGTAAATGCCCAGTTTCTCTCTATATTGGAGAAACAGGAAGGAGACTTGGAGACCGCTTCAGAGAACATGTCAGGGCTGTGAAGATTGAAGATCTCTCCAAAAACCACTGTTTCTCATTTCACCTCTGATGGCCATGACCACTCTAATCTCTCCATCTGTGTTCTCAAAGATGGTTTTCTGAACTCATACATTAGAAAGACTACCGAAACCAAACTTATCCTGCAGCTAGGATCACACCTTCCCCCTTCTCTAAACAACAGACTACTATTCTACTAAATTTTCTCCATTCATTGGAAGTTGTATTTCACACATCTCAACACCTATTCTGACTTCACACCTCTTGATTGCCCTCTCTTTCTGTCCCCTGCTCCCATCTCTCACTCCTCCTCCCTCCCAGCCTTTGTTCTCCCACTACATTACCTTTGCCTACTGCCTTCTCTCTCTCACACCTGAAGAAGGCTCCACAGCCGAAACATTGTTTTCTCTCTTCTTTTTTTTTCAGCCTGGAATAAACCTATTACTTGTTCCTTAACAACCGGAAACAATATCTTCGGTCTTTCCAGAGCTGTAAGTAGTCATTCCAAGTTTATTAACTTGTCTCTGTGCTTGTATGTACTCTTCAATAGCCACTGATGTTATTTACAGCAACTATTTTTAAAAATAAATTAGCATTTTTTTGGACTTCCTTTAAAGAATTGGCACATTTGGCAGAGCGGTGGCTCTGTGGCTAAGGATCTGCACCTGTGGCTGGAAGGTTGCTGGTTTACATCCCACGGTCAGCAGAGGAATCCTACTGTCACGGATGTCCAAAGGGACTCACCGTGGGGAGCAGGAGAGCGGAAAAAGACCCATATGCGTAGCGGCAAGACGGGAAAAAGGCCCGGGCTCATTAGTGCAAAGAGTTCAGGAATGCCGTATAGAAACCTATGCCCTTAGGGAGCGGATGTGGGGCGCCCTGGTGCTAGGCGGGTCTCAGGACATCCGAACGTCAATGCTGAGTGAGGACAGAGTGCAAGACCCGGAAATATATAGCCCAAGGGAAAGAGAAAGACCGGAAGGACGGCAGACCGGAAACTAGGGACGGGACAGAGAAGGAGCGCCCTCTGGCTGCAGAGGGCGTGACACCTACTCCATTGGGCTCCTGAACAAGGCCCTTAACCCCAACTGCTCCAGGGGTGCCATATAAATGGCTGACCCTGTGCTCTGACCCCCAGCTTCTCTCCCTGTATGTGTGTCTCAAGGAGAGCAAGCTGTGGTATGCAAAATAGGAATTCCTAATGCAAGAAATTGTATATGGTCAATACAGTGATCATATCTTATTGGCACATGGTAATCTCCAAGGAACAAGTAATAGGTTTATTCCATGCTGAAAAGAGAAGAAGAAAACACAATGTTTTGACCATGGAGCCTTCTTCAGTTATGATTTGATTTTTTACAATCATACCCACACAAACTTTGCAATTTTTAAAAATCTTGCAAACACAACCCAGATATGTTGACTTTAAAAAAAACAAAAACAATTTGGGGGGTATTTTTTTTAAGAAACACATACTTCTTTTCTAGTTTTTTATGTGGCTGTGACTGTCAGAAATCCTCAGTGAAAAGGTATGCAGATCCTGTGCAGATGTAAGTAGTTATTGAGACAGGCGAACAATCCAGAACGTCAGGCGAGGTCCAAGGTTGAGAGGCAAAAGAGAGTCCATAACCAGTAAGCGAGATTCAGAGTGAACGCGAGGTAGAGCTCTCAAAGAGAAGACTCAATACCGAGTAGCGGGAAGCGGGTTTGAATGGTTAAAACAGTGCTGCTTGCCGCACAGTAGAGCATGTGCTGGTGGATTAACACATGTTGAACTCCACCAGTTGGCTGGTGGTCGTGACATTGACAGAATGCTGTTTTGTGATTGATGCTATATCAAAATATAAGGTCCCTCAAAAATTAAACACAGAAATAAAAACATTGAATGGATTTGTACATCTGTTGCACTCCTACACTATTAACATCCATTGGGAGTTGAATTTCAATTATGTTTCCACTTCATTCAGATGTGTTCCCTATTTTTCAGATTGTTGGCAATGCCACATGTTAAAGGAGGACAGAGAAGTAGGAGGCCAGAGCTGTGGTCAAGGGCTGGTGGAGTAGGGAATGAGATCAAAGAATTTCTGAAGTTTTTTAAGCTAGAAAAAAAAATTAGGTGGCATGACAATATGTGGTCAACACTGTCAAACAGAGTCCTTGGAGAGGATTGCTGCAGCAACAGGAAATGGTTATCAGTGATTTGGCATGAAGATAGAAAAAAAGTAAGAATCCAAGTGCTTAGGGTGCAGAAGGAGGTGAGTATTGGTAAGGATTCACAACCAGATGACAGTACACAATCTATAGTCCATATTTCAAGTCAAAGTGAGGGACATAGTTTGGAAGGCAACACAGAGCTCAGAATTTCATCAGAAGATACAGAAGATGCATGGGCTGCACACGGCAGCACAGACAGTGGTGACATGTTTGAAGGAGAAAAAATCTGTGTAGAATCAGACAAAAATCCTGAAGAGCACAGTGAATATTCCCAGGGGGCAAGCTTACCTGGGACGTCACCTCAGGATAAAAGGGGATTAAGAAAGATTATGTCTGTGCCTAAAACTTTCCAAGTATGTCTGAAGGCTGAACGATGGAGAAAAATACCACCTCTAAAAGGTACATCTAAACTAAGATGACCATGGACCCATATGTTATATAGCGAGTTCAGGAAGATTAATCATTGCTGCCCAATAGCCTTCAAATACCAATACATCAGGAAAGAGAACAGCAGAAAAAAAACTTTCTTATAATTAAAGCAGTCTGTACTTTCAGTTCCTACCTTCAGTACCTTCAGTTCAGTACTTTCAGTTCCTGTAATGTAAAATACACAATGACAACAAGACAAACCAATGGGCAATGATGACATCACAATTGATGTTGTACGAGTAGGGCAAATACAACACAGTGAAAGGGAAACACAATTTCGACTGGCACGTCAGCCTTATCGTTGAAAGATTGCCCGTGCCCTCACAAAAGGAATCAGCAATGTGTACTACAGGCAGCTGAACAGAACTCCGCTTGCTGAAATTGCAGCAGCCAATTTATCTAGGGCTCACAAGCAAGTATTAAACTTGCTCGGCAAGTTCGGCATTTCATTTATTCTGCGGAAACATCGTATCGGAATGAACTGCCCGAGATAAAAGAGTAATTGCGGCTTCGTTTTTACAGAGCATTGCGTTGTTCTGTTCATGCTGACTACACGCTTTAGATTTGTCATTTACTGCAAGCGTTGCTTTCCAGGTTTTTCTGAAATTCCTCGCATTTGAGCCAGCACTAAAATATTTCATTCCCGTCGCTGAATACATCGTGGAAACGGTATTTGCAACGGAATGCTGTCACACATGAAACCTCTTTGTTATTCGGTTCTGAAGTTTGAAAATGAAAATAAAATGGGGGTCACTTCATAGGCTTGAAAGAAGTCCAAGCAGCATAAAAACCCGCGAATTCTCACAAATTGCATTGTGCTGCACCTTTCTTCTGCTGCTGTTATAAATAAGCCTTAAACATTTGAATGCATACCTTACTGCTGCTAATCACATTCACGTGTTTACGAAGCTTTTTTCTGTCCGTTATGTTTTTGCTAAGCAGTTTCTCCGTTTCCCTCGTACTGTGATTGTCAGTGAGCACAACAAGACAACAAGACTGAAACAGTGTAAAGGCAGGTAAAAAAGACAGGGTAAAACGCCTGACTGTCGGGAGTGGGATTTGAACCCGTGCCTCTATTTGGAGAGTGAACACAAAGCTTAAAAGACACGAATCTGTAAATTTGCTGTTTTAGCATGACATGGAAAACGGTACCGGAGCGTTCGGGTCCGGACTACAAGACTCAGAAACAGTTTTTATCCCCGCACTATTAAACTATTAAACTCCCAGCCTCTCTCACTCTCTCCTCACCTCTCACCTGTGATCTGAACCTCACAGTGCCTTCTTTCTTACCAAAAACCCAAACACACATTGAAAATCTACCTCTACCATACATGTCAAAAGCTCACTCCCCATCATTTCTATCCCTTTATTTCATTCTTTTGATGCATGTTTTTGCACATAACCTGTTACCTTTTTGTTGTTTTGCACACTGCCTGTTGTTGTTTTTTGCACATCAGCTGTTGTCTCTGTCTTTCTTTTGTTATACAATTGTATTGTTGTTGTGTTTTTTTCTTTGTACTACTTATGTCCGAGAGCTAGCTAAATAGCATTCCGTTATACCATATACCTGCGTATGAGTATAATGACAATAAACTTGAACTTGAACTTGACTTAGTCTTGCAGGCAGTATATTATTTTATATTATTTTATTTACTTGTTTAAAAAAACATGGTCTTCTCGTTCCTAAGTCAGATTCTTAGTGCTTTAGTTACTTCCAACCTGGACCGACAGCTCACCGGATCTGTTTGTGATCAGACCATGGAGTGGGGGGCTGTACCAAGTGCACGTTCCTTCCCAATGCTGAGGCGATCATTCGGAAGATGGGTGTGAAGAGAGACAAGCTTTGTTGACTAATAATCAAGGCAGGATATGCACTAATCACTGGCAACAGTTATGTTCTCTTACTATTGAGACTCACACACTGCTAGTTTTTTTTGAAGACTTTGAAACAGGCACAGGTGGGGTTTGAAACCACAGCCTTTGGTTTATGAGACCGACACCTTACCACTTGGCCAAGGCACCTTCAAGCAAATGTAGGAATAATGTTGTTCAAATTATTTTTTTTCTGAATCTGGTTTACATCGCCTGGAGGCAGCAACAACAATAAAAGGGATACTTAACAAGGAGATACGCTGTAGCAGTGTGACTCCAACAGATGCTCCTGAAGAGGCTCAAGGTTTAAGCCAGCTCCTAAGAGCGCTCGGCCGTGTTACTTTCAACAGCGGCTCTTCAGCTCTCTTTTGACCTAGTGGTTTTATAACGTGTGGAAACGACCGCAACTTCGTTTTCTGAGATGCTTTCTCTCACGTGGTGAAATCTCGACCTCTTTGGCATCTCTGGCTTTTGTTCTTCTGTAGAGCAGGCTTTCACACCTCTGCTTATAGTGCCCTTGAAGTCATTTTATTTTTACAGGAAGACGCATTCCCTAACGATCTCTCCTGTTTTAGAAATGTTTCATAAGGCGTGTTTGATTCAATGGACAAACAGTATACTAATTGTACAATGCAGATCTATGCGGCATTCGTACTGTCTTTGACTGGGATTCTGAAATACTTCTTGAAAAGGTATTCAGATTTTCTTGAACCTATAATAAAAACACAGACCTGAAACTCCCTAGCTTCCAATCTCTGATGTTGCTGTCCTTAAACTCGGACGTGATGTTCTGCAGACGTGCAGTGTGCCTTTACTCTCGTTGTTTTCAAAACGACCTCCATTGTCGGGCGCAGTTAAAGTGGAACTGGCCTGACTGCACAGGAAAGTACGGAATGATAAAATGTTTCTACGGCTCAAAATGTCCCTGTAGACCCTCGTCATGTCTCTGTGAGGAACGGGCAGGTAGAGAGGTTTAACAGATGCTCATGATGTTTCACACGGGTGTTACCTGTTGTAGTGTTTCAAAAGATGTGTTAGCGGACCACAGATTATCTTGAAAAGATTTGGGTTTGCACTGGCTGGGATTCAAACCTGACTCAATTATTTGGAAGGCGCCTGTACCACCAACGCACTTCCGAGAAGCACCTGCAAATTATCACACTCCTCTCTCTCACCTACAAAGTTATGGAGACACAGACGTCCAATGAAAGCTCAAGGCTCCACTCAAGGCTTTATTCACTCAAGGCTCCACTCTTTTGTTGTGATGTCATTTTAATTAATATTAGCTTTGATAAGGTGTCATTTTTGCCTCTAAAAAGGTAAAGTCTGCTCCTTTCTTCCTGGTATAGAAAGAACGTGTTCCATCTTTGTTTAAAAACACCACTAAAAGTAAATTATTCAGCTCTACCGCCTGTGTGCATTGACAAGACACCTCAAAAGGACATATTAAATAAGAACACGATCCTTCCTGTTACCATTCCTGTGGTTGGGGCGTCGTTTCACCCTTTTACATTAAATCATCAGCACTGCTGTTTTTCTATGCATAGTTTAATCAAGAGCACTTAAAAGATGCAAAAAGCTTACAAATAAAATAGAATTGAAAGACAGTCGAGTAAGGAGGTAGAAAAAAAGCACTCCCCCGTCTGGGAATCAACCACCGTCGCCCATGTAACTGGATGTAAAAATAACAGATTAATTTGTGCACAGTCTCTTGAAGCTTCGATGCCATTATTTTTCCTTCCTTATTTTTTCATTCCTATGAATTTACTCTGTAGTAGAAGAAACGCGAAAGTGGGAAACTGCAGGCATTCTTCATGAGTGGTGTGATCAGTGAGCATTAGCACATCTCTTAGTCTGTTCCGTAAACTTTTCATCGGGGATGTAGCTCAGTGGTAGAGCGCATGCTTCGCATGTATGAGGTCCCGGGTTCAATCCCTGGCATCTCCAGGTGCTTTATATTACAGTACTCACATCGCAATCTTCTGGTGAGTGAGAACTCTTTGCTTGTGTTCAGAGAGAGCCAGGTTTACACAAATAAATGCAGGCACACTCGACGTGCTGCAGAGTTGCGCTGCTGTTTTAAATGTACCTCTTTTAGTTCTGTTAAATCCTAAATTATTTGAACTAATAATTTAGTTCAAATTCAGGAAATCCTGAGATTGATTCACACTTGTCATGGCTGTTGCAGAAAACACCTGTTGAATCTCACCCGGGATTTCCTGAGAGATCATTCAGCGAGCGAAAACTCCTTCTGAACTCCGCATTAAACTGAAAGCTTCAGGAACTCCTCACTGCGTGTCCTGTACTGTTACAAGTGCTGTCGTGTAGATGTGAAGCACAGCCATAAACACACTTTGAACTTTTTCCGTTTGTTAAGGAAAATGCAAAAGAGCATGACAAGTATTGAACGTATAAAATATCCATGGCACAACTGGAGAAAGTACTGAAGGACTACACATCGACTTTTGATGATTACAAGAGATTCAAGAAACACAACCGTCCGCACCTGGGTTTGGATCCTGAACGCTAGAGTTAAAAGAACATAAGCGACGGATATGACCTATAAACTCTCTGAATTGTCTTATAGTTTATGAAATAAAACAATTTCTTAATAAATTCTAACTGTTGATAGACGATTTATTGAATTTTAACAAAATCACAATTACAAACTTTTTCGGTTAAACTGTTATTCACTTACTCTAACGTAAATAAACGTTAGTGTCTTCCGGTGTGTGAGCCAATTTCTCCAAAAAATATTTGTTAGTCTGTCAAGGTGCAAGGTGTTAAGAAATAGAATTTCGAAAAGACAAGCTCCCTAAGCTGAACACCAAGGCTGTTTTCTCTACAGAAATGCTCTTTAAATTTCAGCACTGTTGCAACTCCCTTTATAAAGGGTGCACACGTATACAACCAAGGCATTGAAATATTTTTTTTTTAATTATTGTTCCAAAAAACGTTCCATTTATTTTCTTTTTAATGTTGTTGATTAAAAGATTTTATTAAATGAGAAAAAAATCTGAATGTGAAAAAAGGTCCAAATGCTATTGAAAAAAATCAGTAATGTGAGGAAAGATGGATTGTGGGAGCCCCTTAACTACCCATGTCATGCTGTATTTCTCACTCTACTGGGAGTGGTGCCGTCGCTTCTGGATAAAGTCTGTCAGTGGTCATTCCAGACGGGTCAGGTATGACTGCTCTTCGGAACAAGAGACACGTGACTTGCGAGGATCCCGACAGTGTTGATCTTCTTTCAGAGCCCATAAACATAAAAACTGTTTCTGAGTCTGGTCGTCCGGACCCGAATGCTCCAGTACCGTTTTCCATGTCATGCTAAACGCCATAAATTGTGTTCGTCCAGTCGTATCAATCGTTCTAAAGTTACGGAAAATCGGATGCAACTGGTGCAATTAGTACCCATTTTTTCAGGATAGTCGAGCGGTTTAAAACAGCAAATTTACAGCTTCGTGTCTTTTAAGCTTTGTGTTTTGATCTCCAAATAGAGGCACGGGTTCAAATCACACTCCCGACAATCAGGCGTTTTACCCTGACTTTTTTTACCTGCCTTTACACTGTTTCAATCTTGTTGTGCTCGCTGACAATCACAGTACGAGGAAAATGGAGAAATTGCTTAGCAAAAACATAACGGACAGAAAAAAGCTTCGTAAACACGTGAATGTGATTAGCAGCAGTAAGGTATGCATTCAAATGTTTAAGGCTGATTTAAAAAAGCAGCAGAAGAAAGGTGCAGCACAATGCAGCACAATTTGTGAGAATTCGTGGGTTTTTATGCTGCTTGGACTTCTTTCAAGCCTATGAGGTGACCCCCGTTTTATTTTCATTTTCAAACTTCAGAACCGAATAACAAAAAGGTTTCATGTGTGACAGCATTCCGTTGCAAATACCGTTTCCACGATGTATTCAGCGACGGGAATGAAATATTTTAGTGCTGGCTCAAATGCGAGGAGTTTCAGAAAAACCTGGAAAAGCAACGCTTGCAGTAAATGACAAATTTAAAGCGTGTAGTCAGCATGAACAGAACAACGCAATGCTCTAGAAAATATGATCTGAAGCCGCAATTACTCTTTTATCGCGGGCAGTTCATTCCGATACGATGTTTCCGCAGAATAAATGAAATGCCGAACTCCAAACATGTTGTTGCCATTATTATTAGTCCTGCTACTGTAGTTTTAAGCTTTAATCAGAGGGTATGTAATGTTGTAAAGGGCCTGGACTACTTTGTTCAGTCCAAATTCCATTATGTGAATTTATGCTTTTTTAATATAAGCATTAACAATACAATGCGTGCTCAAAAACCGTTACTTATTAGCTTAAGAAGCGGCAGTGTTTTGACAAAGTGTGGTATTCCAACAGTAAATGCTGAAGTGTTTAATACTTGCTTGTGAGCAGATCTCCCTCGATTTAGACAAACTCTTGTTCGGCCGATGATTTCAGATCAAAAAATGAATCAAGTGGAAAGAAAGCTGAATTACGCTGGGTACTGGGTATCACTGTTACGCCATCAGGTCATGCTAGGAGGATTGGGGGGATCAAATAGACACAGAGGGACCCAATGTGGGAGCTGAACCCACAATTCTGAGATTAAGAGATTCTTGCTCTATGGACTGCGCCTATGTAACTCTTGTGCTACAGCAGTAATGTTTCTGGGTGTGGATGAACATGACATAATAGGCTGACAGCAGGAACACATGGCCCACAGGCAGTGACAGTATCGCTATCACATTTGGCTGCAGTATATTGTGTTGAGAGCAGCAATAACTTTCCTGTAGAGATGGGAGTGCCTTTAATACAGCGCTTTCAATCGGACAGAGTAAGAGGAACTGACCTAAAGTTTCAGCTGTGGATCCATCTCCACATAGGGGAAGGAGACAGTAAAATAGCGATGAAGAAACAGAAAGATTTGTGCTCGCTGCAAAGTAGGAAAGAGGTGGTCAGACACATAAAACAGCTTGGTGATAATTTGCAGCGACAGTTTTATGTTATTTAGTACACGGATTTCTCTTCATGTTCCTTAAGATGTGTAATTTGTATGTTGGTTGTATGAGAACAGTTTCTTCTAAAGTCCTGTCAATTAACAGTGGAGAGCTAGCTGGTGCACATCTTCAAGAAGACTCTCTTTAAGGCGATTACAAGTTTCTCAAACAAATCTGTGTCATATTTTTAAAATAGTTTAGCTAATGAGCAACGAGAGTATAAATGAATTCTCCCACCCTCCATTCGAAGATAAAACTCCATGTGCGAGTCTAAGTTTCCTTGAAGCTACTGATGTTCGTCATTATTGGACATTCCTGGTGATATTGACTAAGGAGCTCAATTTTTACTTCTTGTAGTTCAACATGAGCAAAACATTCGTATCCCCTGCAAATATCGGCAAGGTCAGTGATATTCTCAACAATTTGTGCCATTGCAATTCGTGCAATTCATGCCATACTTTTTCGAAATGTATTCTGACATGCCAGGATCAGAGGGTCATATTTAAAAAACTGGTGCATTAAAGTTTCTTGTACTTCAGGATTTTGATAGTCTGTAACATTGTCTTTCACACGTCGGTGTCAGAACTGTGAGACATTTTCATAATCGGGGGGAAGGCTGTAGCAATAAGCAGAAAATGCAATCACCTTTTCCCAGTGTAAGTCCGTGTTGTGGTGAGTTTTTAAAATTGGTTTGCGATTTTCTGAAATATATTCCATACAAAAATATAATTTGGACAGTCACTATTTATTTGGATATTCCCTTTCAGTGAAGATGTCTGCAGTATTCCAGCCGGATTAGTACTGATCGAAGAGAGCCATCTACAGGCGAAAGGCGACATAACATCACAGCAGCACCATTTAAGGTGGAACGAAAAACACGCATAAGAAGCTGGCGAATAAGAAGCTACTGTAACTTCAGCCTCGTAGCAGACCCTGGGAGGCACACTCAAAATAATCATCTTTCCCAGTACTTCAGAGTCATATTTAGATCGCTTTACTGCAATTTTATTTGATTGATGGGAGATGTGAAGCCATCGAGCCTGTACTGCGCTTTCACATTGAAATTGAAGCCATTTCTCATGCTTTCTCTCAGTTTCGGGGCTGCAATTGCGTGTAAAGGAGGCGACTTGAAAATGAAACGTGTAATCACCTTACAGAGGGTCTTCACGACAGGGTGCGTCAGCTAGTTCTCCATTATTGTCAGTTTACTGGACTTCTGAAGAAACCTATCTACAACGAAGATACAAACTGCACAGTTTAAGGCACATGAAGAGAAATCTGTTTGCTGATTGACTCAAAAAATGTCGATACAAATAATCTGCCAGGTTGATTTACTTGTCCGACCACCTCCCTCCGTCCCCCTTTGCTGTTAGCACAATTATTTCAGTTTCTTTTCTTGTATTTTCCTTGCTATTTTAGTGTTCCCCATGTATAGATGGATCCACAACCGAAACCGTTCACCCTGTTCCTGCACACTTTGCACAGTTCCAGTGGCGCAATCGGCTAGCGTACGGCACTTATACAGTAGTGCACAGCAGAGTCATGCCGAGGTTGTGAGTTCAAGCCTCCCCTAGAGTAGTGTCTTCAGCTACTGAAAGCAACTGTTAAGTTTAGATACTATAAGGTATCCGATGGAGATAAATTAACATCAAATGAAGAAGTAAAGGTTTACTTCGAGTCATAATCAAATAAGGCTCCACAGCTGAAACATTGTGTTTCCTTCTCTTTTCAGCATGGAATAAACCTTGACTTTTTCCTTTGTAGGGAGCTGCTGACGCAGCTCCCTACTTAAATTACCATCAGCTGTGTACCTCCAGCTGACCTGTACACAAATATATGAGAGAGGTCTACTGAGACGAGAGGAGCACTGAAGACTTGAAAAAGCTCTCGCATTAGACTCTGTGTTTTTGTTGTTCCCCAGATTTGTTTTTAATGTTCTTTTTCATTTGAAGTTGTTACGTTTGTTTTTTTTTTCGTAGTTGTTAGACTACTACAGGGATTTACCTAGGTTCCTGGAAGACTTCTTGTTTTGTGTTTGTTGTGTTTTCGGGTTACAACAATTTTTTTTTCTATTGATAGGACCCCACGCATTACTATGGGAGTAGTTAACATTAGTTCTTACATTGTACAGTACCTGAAATTACCACATAAACTACTACTCTGTTTCCTTTTTTTTAAAAGGCACAAGTGAAGTTTGTTTTTCCTTGCTGCTGATTGGTAGCTACAATGGGTCAATTGCAATAAACTTATATTCACAATGAATGTTATCATTACACGTATTTATTAATAAAAGTGTTATTTATTAATAATGAAGTTCCATGTATATCTTTATTAGTAGCTGTATTACAAGTAATGCATATACAGTCTTTATTATAGGTAGATTTCAGTTATCCTGGGGAGGGAAGAGAATGGAGATTAAGGAAATAAAAATTTAAAGGGCTTTTAAGTCTTCAATGTGTTCTGTCATAGCTGTGTGTTGTCATATCTGGGTGTTAATTTAGTATATTTGTTGTATTATTTATTGTGATTTGACACTACACTTGTGTTTCTCAGGAGAAAGCAGTAATATTTTTTTTTAGTTTTTTAAGGGTACAGAAAATTGTATTGTACGGCCAAATGTAAGGTTACATTAAGAAACCCTTATTGTTACCTTTTGCAACGTTATTTATTTAAGACCGGTCTTCGGAACAGTGTCCCTTACATATCTGTGACTGTAGTCCAACAATACCAGTGCTGAAATAGCCGGAATGTGTGGGAAGAAGATGGAGATGGAACAGGAGGCTTATTCAGTCGATAGAAAGGTTGTGTAGGACTGAAGACACTATGGTTATGGTACTGGGTTTAAGAGCATTACGATCCTACAGTCTCCTGATCCGTAATCAGATGCGTTATCCAATGCACCACTGGCCCTTGTACCGCATTCCTCAAGTGCACCACTGTGAGCTTGTGCCGCTACAATAATAAATCGCCCCAGTCCAAATTTTCTCAATTAGGTGCACGTTTTCTACGTGTATTTAGTTAATAAGTCTTTCATTTTGTCTGTTTTAAAAATTGCATCTCTTTAAAACAGACAAACGAGTTTATGTCGCGCTGAAATTCACACATGAGGGAATTCAAATGAAAGAAATCGCAGAAAAGATATCGCGCTTAAAAAGAAATCCAGAGTGGAGACGCTGGTGATAAAAAACAGAGCTTCATATGATGCATGAGATGCTTTACCTCTGAACTAAACTCGGCTCTTTAATCGTGTTAGGAAGAGTGTATAGTCAACAGTGTACATTTTAAAAATCAAAGCAAGACAATGAGACACAAAGTGAATTCGGAACACGAGCCTCTCCTTCATTGTTTAATGAGCTTTTGATAAACATCTAAGTGAAAGACAAATTCACTATTTTCACTTTGTGATTAAAAAACACTTTTATCACATGTTAAGCACTCCTGATGGTGTTGAATAGTTCTCTTTTCTGCCCTCATCATTTGAGGATCCCCAGCTAAAATATCTTTTTAAACTACAACAAAATTGCAATATTTTGAATACTATTTAAGTTTACATAGTCACATTCCCGGCGATATTGACTTAGGCGCTCAACTATTAACTTCTTGTAGTTTGACTTTAGCCAAAAGTTTGAAATCTCTGCAACTACCAGGATGCTTAAGGACATCCAAAGAAACCCCATCACATTTAGGGGAGACAGTGTTGAGGTCGGATTAATTTGAAATGCGTCTCTGGGGACTTTTGATTTACCAACGTTATGTTTAACTGAAGGATACGCTGACTGACTGTGCCATAGAAACTAACGCACATCACCTTTCTTCTACATTCACAGGTTTTTGGCTAAAGACAAAAAAATCTTTTTCGTTTCCTTGCCAGCTGGCAGTAGTTCCTCTGCACTGACAAAACAGATGAGTATTTTATCTTTTGCAATTTGTATGGATTTTTTTAAAAACAAGTTGCTCCAAAAATTAAATGAACACTTCCATTAAATTTAATGTAGAAGCATGTTGCTGTCCATAATGATAAACTGTGTGGCAAGACAGGCACCACTGGGACTCAACCCCAGGATCTCCTGTTTACTAGGCAGGCACTTTAACCAACTAAGCCACAGCATTCTCGCATCCTAGTGTTAATCCTGCATCAGCAGGGTCAGCTTGTCGGCACGCCCGTCTCCATTTGGTGGTTTGAGCTGACGTTGCCATGACGTTGCCATTAAATGCGACCGAGAATACTCCAACCAGTGAACTAAGCCTTGGCATCAGATATCCCTTTTACAGCCACTTGGACACATCTCAATTGCTCTGAGACACCTGCATTCAGTGTGCGCTGAGCCTGCTCGCTGAGCAAAGTGACAAGAAATGGCTTATGTCAAAGGAGTTCAATATGCTTTTTATGTTCAATGGGCTGTCCACTACAGCTAACACTGAAGCGCAGCACAGGCTCTGTGGTTTGACATCTCACAAGGTAAATGTTGAAATTGTAGGTGGAAGTGGAAAATTACCCTCGAGTATGGGGAAAGAGGCCAACTCATGTCCGGAAGGGGCTAAAGTGTGTATGGAGGTGGCCTAGTGGTTAAAGCACTCTCCTCTTAGTTCATGATACTCTGCACAAGTAGGTTCGAACCCCATCCTCCTCGAGGAAGGGCTTTGACACATTTTGACCTTTTTAAACTTGGTGTGCTTTCGTTTCGTTTCTTCGCTCCTGTACTACAGCAGTAATATTTCTATAGGTGTATGATCATGGTAGGCTGACAGCAGGAACATGTGGCCCACAAACAGTGACAATATCAGAGGTGCCTGCAGTGTGTTGGTTTGTGAGCAATGATAAAATAACTTGACATGGATGCAGGTGTGCCTGCATTAATACAGCTCCATTGAGAGGAAAAAGTAACACAAGAACCAACTTAAATTCAACAGCACGTTTCTGCAGCTGAAAACGGAACCTACTCCACGTGATGATTGAGCTCACAACCTTGGTATGACTCCACTACAAAAGCACCACAACCTGACCAATTGCGCTACTGGAGCAGCACAGCACAGTAGCACATTTTCCTCAGTGCACTCGAACAGTGCTTCTTCCCTAGCCTACCAGCTTCAAGACTTTTTAAAATCGATCAAAGATTCATTGGAAAAAGTTTGTCGATGGGTCAGGTGGGAATCACACCCGGATTCACTGCTTGCAAGGCAGCTATGTTCATCATTATACCCAGGACTGGCGCCAGGGGAATGATCTGTAGGGGGGGGTCTGAAATCCTGAGGGGGGCAGTGATATTTTGGTTTAAATGGAGCCGTTGCAACCATCCAAGTGAATTCTCGTAAGCATGCCACTGATTAGTATTTCATGTTAAAAGATAACGACAAGCAATCTGGTATTTAGTGATAAAGAACAGTTCCACGTTCATCAGAACTCACGTGATTATTTTTGCCTGGAGCATCAACCATATGTGTTCTTTTTCTCAACAACATCAACGGTAACGAGGATCTGAATCATTAAGAAATCATTGTAAAACCAACAGAAAGTACAAACTTCTATAACTACAGTCCTAGTTATATAACGATTGTAAGTATAAGGATAAACTACTGCAAGCCATTGGTCCACCTGAGCAAATAAGGTCATAATAATGTTGACACCCCAAAACATAGACACTATGTAACGTGCTGTTCCTGGGTGGATAGCCCCCTGCACATCAAACAGTCTGATGTAGTAACTGTGAATTCGGGGTTAGTATAGTTATCTGACCATTGACAAAGTACAACTATTTTTTACGGCTCAAGTTAAGTAAGTGAAAGTGTTCAAAAACTTTTTATCCAAACCTTTTATCCAAAACTGAGGGGGGTGGAACTGTTCAGTTGAGGGGGCGATTTTGACATGCCAGTAATATTTTCACAAAACGTTCAAGAGTTACGAAAACACTTACTTTGTGTATAAAGTACATTGTGTACACACTGTACAGATGCAGCCATTCAAAATGGGTGAGGTATTTCGCGGCATACCGCGACGCCCACCGGGGTATCACGCGGTTCACGTGTGTCACGTGACTAACTATCCGGCATCGCCTTGTAAAACCGCCAGGGGGAGCTTAACCTCTCATGTACAGCATTTGAGCCTTTAATTTTGAACTGTGTATTACAGCATGTTAATCATCAGTCATTAAAATGTTGGTATATTTTATGAAAGCAAGATTGCTCAGTTGGACAAAAGTACACAACCTACCTTTATCAGAAATATTTATGCATCAAAGCCTTTACTGAAGATATTACTAATAGTATTAATAATGGATGACTTTGGACAAGCTGTATACTCAAAGTATAATTTCTTTAGCACATTTGTACAAGCACTTGGAATCTGTCCAAGCCATACTTTGTCAGGCATTTTGTTTTACTTCAACGGGCATAAAAACTTCCTTGCTTTTAACAGGGCGTTTCATAATTTCTAACTACGAAAATGATTTAAAATGCGACACCTATCATGAAAAGAAAAAAATACACACCACTATTCCATTTCTCCCTAAACATTGTAAGCTTCGAAGTCTTTAACTAACGTGATACCGGATACGTCAACAAGCATACTTTTAGAATTTGATTAAAAGGGAATATAATATGGAATCGCGTATCTAAAGAATTTAATAACGGTATGATTATATCCGTGTACTGCGGCAGAACTGTGTAGGGCTGTTTCGCCTGCCTGCTTATACGAGCTGTCTTGTAGCCTACTGGTCTAGGTGTGTGACTGGCAGGTTGTGTGTTCGAATCCAGCTGGTGCTGGACTTTTCATTTTTATTTATTTATTTTTTAATCGCGTAACATAAACATATTACCGTATGCAAACTGTACTGTATACAGTATGTATATGTATATTTAATGTCTTAACTGTGCCCGTTTAATTGAATTAAAAAAAATTATTTAACACGAACATTAAGCTGTTTACATCTTCTGCCTGAGAACAGTCACCCGTTGCTACCCAACGCAGAATGGTGATTGCCTGACACTATCTGACACCCCTCTGATTGGAGAAAAAAGACGTGCTGGTGTGCTATACCAGGAAGAGGATTTCTTTCTATTCAAAACGTGTATTTTAAAAGTTTAAGAAGTAAAAACCTTACAGCGTACACAGATTTCTAAACTGATCAGGATCGTTATCTTTGTCTTATGCATAATAATGTTCACCGCTCTGTCCAGCAAATTAATAATAAACTTTATTTTATATAGCTTTTTAAACGAATAAGTAATTAGATTGCTCATAAACCTAATCACTTGCTTTTTCTTTTTATTTAGGCTCAGATTTCAACTATAGATCGTATTATTAATAACCATAATAACAACCAACCAACAAAAACAACAATATAAACATAATGGTGGTGCTGGACCTTCCAGTTTTATTTATTTATTTTTTAATCGCGTAACATAAACATATTACCGTATGCAAACTGTACTGTATACAATATGTATATGTATATTTAATGTCTTAACTGTGCCCGTTTAAGTATTGAATATTCATATCTAATTTTACCACTGAAGGGAAATCTTAACATAAACATACAGTATATGGCTGGTCTCGGTACTTTAAAGAAAAAAATACACACCAGTATTCCATTTCTCCCTAAACATTGTAAGCTTCGAATGAAACCACTAAATAAAGACATAAATATAGAAATCTTAAGATTTGTTTTATTTAATGTTGGTAGCAGGATGAACTGTCAGAGTGTATATTTTGTCGCAAAGTTGCTACAAGATGTTAACAGTGAAAAAGGTATTTAGAAATGAGTTATTTCAAGATGAAAAAGAAAACATACACGAAACATGGTTTCATTACGACCAGAATCGGTCTTGAGATATTTTTAACTTGATTTACAGTATTTGAGAGGTATGTCTTAACACCGATACTACAGTGCTTAAGTACTGCTCACGTATATGTTTCTAGGTTTATATTATGCATTTCATACGGTCAAATTACTTTTGAGCAACTAATAAGAAGCGCGAAACGGTATGCGTTTTAGTATCGTTTTGTGCTGGAACCCGTGGATTGATTAGAGATATCAAGTACATACAAGTCATTTTTTAAATGTTGTAGTTCGTCTTGAAAAAATGTTACGAGTACATCATCTATCAACAATTACACAGGTTCTGTTTCCATATTGCGGATTTTGGTTAGATACAGTATTATCAAATCCAGTGGCGCTGTGTGTTACTTTACTGAGTCCCATGTCACATGGTCTGTGATTGAAACCTGTAAAACCAGTTTAATTCGTCACAGCCAGCACTCTTCAGGTGTGAGGGTCTTCTGCTCAGAATGAAACGCTAAAATGTTTGTGTATATTCTAATGGTAGTAGGGGCAGGGTGTGTGGGAACAGGTTTGGTTGAAATTGCATTGGAGATCTATGTTCTTCACACCTGAAACATTTTCTCTGAAAGGATTTTCTTCGCAGTTTAACCGATCTTGTTACAGCATGTTACAGTTTACTATTATTAACCATATTAATTTTAAGTGCTTAATGTAAAATCTTGTAAAAATATATTTTCATTGTTCAAATATACATTAATATACATTAAGTCTGACTATCATATAATAAGTTAAATACAAAACTAAAGAAAAAATAGGGTTAAATATAATTCAAAATATTTTGCTAACAATGTTAACTGTTTATGAATAATAAAATGTATTAACTAAGGAGTAGGATGGCACAGTTGTTAGTATGTTTTTTGTTTTGTTTCTTTTTCATAAATACAACAGTAGTACCTGATGTCTCAGTAGCTTTCAAAATTAAATTATGCATGCAAACCTGTGAACTAGAAAGATAACTAAGATTTTAATACTAATTAAATGACCGCGGGCACTTTCCACCCCCTCTACATTCTCAGAGTAGAACAGACTAACCTTTTAATGAAAGACGGTCCACCCCCCACGGACAGGAAATGTGCCCACAGGCACTTAAACTTAATATGGTCAGTAACAGTAAACAGTAACATGGTAAGAAGGAGCACGTACAAACGTTTTCGAAATAACCACATGTAAGACTCTGATGCTTAAAATGTTTAGGGAGAAAGTGGAATACTGGTGTGTATTTTTTCTTTAAACTACCAATACCAGCCATATACAGTCTGTAACGTAGGGATTTCTATATGTCTTTATTTAGTGTTTACATTAGTGACAAAGGCTAAACTTTTAGCTTCAGTAACGTGTACATATCTCCCCTTTTTATAAAACGACTTGGTTGAAAACTGTTCCAGAGCCACTGTTGTTTCATCAGTGAAAAGTACATCATGAAATGCCTCTCCCTGTTCAATCCACTGGAAAAAAGAAAAGGAGCATAAAGCTTCTGATTGTCATAAACGATATTCATTTAGGAGCAGCATCAGAGGTATGTTTTTAACTGCACTGCATTGGAGAGAATACCATAGTGTGTTTTTTTTTTTACTCCCTGGCGGAAACTGGCTTCCAGAAGAATCAGTATGGCTCAGAGATTAAATAAAACTTCACAGACATTAACGAAGAGCATAACGCGTGTACTGTATACACTGCAAGTACAGCCCAACTCTCTGCAGGAGTGCTGGCTGTGACGAATTGAACCGGTTTCACGGGTATTTTCAAAGTAGAAGGCGAGATTTCCAGCGAAAGATACCCCCCTCAAAAACCCAGTAAATACAGTACTTACTAGTTAAAGGCTAGGCTCCCGACTACGGCGAAAGGAACCCTTCTTTCATTAGAAGACAATGAACATATTTTAGCCCTGAATGAATTAATAGCAAACATGGTTTACATAAAAGACATTTTTCCAAGAAAGTTTAGCCTTTGTCACTAATGAAACCACTAAATAAAGACATAAATATAAAAATCTTAATATTTTTAAAATACATGACTTTGCTGAAATTTATTTGAAAATAAAAACAATTACAACCACCAGGGGAGAGAGAGAACAGGGGAGGGATGTAGGTTTTGCATAAGGGGCGGGGCTATGGAAATTAGGTCTGTTTGGGAATGTGTAGTTACATGTTCTGGCTGTTTGTGAATTATCGTTGTTGAGTATGGAGTGTTGAGGTACTGATTTTGTGTAATGCTTTATGTTGAAAATTGAGGTGGATTTTGTTTATGATAAACAGGATAAACTGGGATGGGAGGAAGGTTTGGTTTTGCATAAGGGGCGGGATTATGATAATTGGACGACTTGCGAGAGTAAAATGGTTTGATTATTTGATTTTGTATTGTGGTTGTTATCTATGTTTTTGGTTGGTATTATGTTTATATGGTTGTTTTTGTTGGTTGGTTGTTATTATGGTTATTAATAATACGATCTATAGTTGAAATCTGAGCCTAAATAAAAAGAAAAAGCAACTGATTAGGTTTATGAGCAATCTAATTACTTATTCGTTTAAAAAGCTATATAAAATAAAGTTTATTATTAATTTGCTGGACAGAGCGGTGAACATTATTATGCATAAGACAAAGATAACGATCCTGATCAGTTTAGAAATCTGTGTACGCTGTAAGGTTTTTACTTCTTAAACTTTTAAAATACAGGTTTTGAATAGAAAGAAATCCTCTTCCTGGTACAGTATGTATAGCAAACCAGCACGTCTTTTTTCTCCAATCAGAGGGGTGTCAGATGGTGTCAGCCAATCACCATTCTGCGTTGGGTAGCAACGGGTGACTGTTCTCAGGCGGAAGATGTAAACAGCTTAATGTTCGTGTTAAATAATTTTTTTAAATTAAAATTCATTCTATACAGCAATCGCATATTTGGGTACCGTTTCATAAAACTTTCATGCTTAAAATGTTTAGGGAGAAATGGAAGACTGGTGTGTATTTTTTCTTTAAACTACCAAGACCAGCCATACACAGTACAGTTTACATACATACAGTAATGTTTATGTTCCTAAATTAATATCGTTTATGACCTTCAGATGCGTTATGCTCCTCTTCTTTTTATGCTCAGCTACTAAAATTTCCCTTTAGTGGTAAAATCCATATAAATATTCAAAACTAAGCAGATTAAAATGTGCACAGTAAAGACATTAAATGATTAAATCTTTGCACTACCAACCAATGCACCACGAGTGCCCCTGTCGGTCATTTTGGCCAGCCAATCACTTGCCCTGCGGTACCCTCCGGTGCCCCGCGGTGGCTTGTGGGTAGGTTACTGTACCACGGGTTTTTACCGCGCATTTTCAATGGCTGCATCTGTAAGTTCACAACGCGAGAAATACTGCTCAATATGGGATCCTGTCCAGGAATATCAGGGCTGTAAGGGGGTCAGATCTATAGATGTAGTAAACACATTAGTGGAGACAGTGTGTCTGTTCTCTGTATGAGAGCCGGACAGGAAGAATAATCTGTGGTCTGGGAAGAAGAGACCCTCGTTGGAAGAGCGACGCTTCTCACAGGAGAGAATGAAAAAAAATCTTTTTCAGGGACGCTGATTTTTCTCCTTGGGGGAATTAAAAGCACTTATGGGGAGTGACCTTGTGGTGCAACGGTAGTGCATCTGATACCACATCAGAAGGTTGTGTGTTCAAATCTTGTAGAGATTGGCTGATGTATGTTCAGGTTCAGCTGGTGCCGAACCCGGAAATTATACCATGCAGTTTGGTTTTATCTGTACACCACATAGATAATCTAAATGAAATAACAGAGCAGTACAGAACACGCATTCAGGAAATTACACAGCAAGTCATTTTGAACACGACAAGAGAAAGGGCACACTACACATCCGTGAAACATCACGTCCGACTTTAGAGACAGTTACATCACAGAATGGAAGTTTCAGGCCCCTTTTTCATTACAGGTTCAAACTAACCTGAAAGTTACAGAGTTTTAGGTCACTTTTGTATTAAAAAGTGTCTGAAGCCTGTAAATATAATTTGCCCTTTTTTAAATTGTGGATGAAATCCAATCCCATGTACCAAGACCTTACAGTATATTCATGTTAATTAAAATGACTAACGCTATTGGACATTAGCTGGTGCTTTTTGTAACGATTTGCTATTTCATGCTGGAAAGAAGGAAACCCGACCAACGTTTGCTTTCAGGTGCGGTTCATTCACATAATGGACATCTATTTCTGAGTAGCCTGATTTAAAAACACACGAACCCGGTAGAAGTCGAACCTACAATCTCACGATGCAAAATCAGACGCGTTATCCATTAAACCACTGGCCAATCATGTAACTGAATTGCACCATGGTAAGTTCAGCGCTGCAACTAGTAATACACCATCCCA
Organism: Lepisosteus platostomus; assembly: GCF_059453375.1. NCBI lineage: Eukaryota > Metazoa > Chordata > Actinopteri > Semionotiformes > Lepisosteidae > Lepisosteus > Lepisosteus platostomus. The sequence continues at coordinate 12,414,795 of NC_142615.1, read as the reverse complement.
TCTAAAATTTCTAAGTGAGAAACGTGTTTTCTACATTTTTATCAGTTTTAAAATATCATCTCTTTAATACAGACAAAGGGTTTGTGTGTCACTTTGAAATTCTGAAGAATTTAGAATTAAAAAAAAAGATGTTTTCTTGAACAACGCAGTGAAATTATGACATCTTTCACTCTACTTCTCTCTTGTAGTAAAGCAGACCTTGCAGTGTGAGCATTTACTCCAGTAAATTAGGTCATGTATCATGTTAAATCACTTCTTCAAAACAAAACATTTCCTGGTGCACGTTTTCTCCATGAAAAAAAATACATTTTTCCCTTACATGATTTCTCGTTTTTTTTTTTTCCATCAGAGTACAGAAAGAAGAAAAAAGGGAAAAGCAGTGTCGCAAAAAAACTCCATCGCCCTTGGGAGATGTCAAGCTCATCGGATATGAAAAGTGCCCAATAAAAGCAATTTCTCTTCATTTATCTTAGCTTCAGGGCTGCTATTGTGTGTAGAGGAGGCAACTTGCTCAGCCAGCAGACTCAGCGCTTACTGAATACAGGTATGTTTTGAGTGTCATGCTGATCGTCTTATAAATGCAAAAGAAACTTTTAAAGCTGATAAAGTAATTTGCATGTGGCTACAACATCCCTGGAAGAGAGATTTTATCAGTTGCACATAATCGATATTTTTTACTTTTTGTTCAGCACTGGAAATCTATTTTTTTAAGTTTTCTTAAGAAGATCTCATGAAGTATTGCCAGGACCTACCTTTAGCACTCAATAGCGATATTAATGGAGTAGAAATGTAAGATAAATTGATGATCTGAGCTAAAATAGTCCTTACGCGCCTCCTGTAACAGTGTTCGTATTCATAGCAAGTAATATTCTTTTTCAACCCCAAACGTTGCTATTGCATTAAGCTTTGTGCGACCATTGGAGGTTTCGGTAGCTTCTGGAGAGCGCACTTTTCCAAACTGAAACCTATAAGAACATTATTCAAGGTACACCATGTCCCAGAATCGTTCATCGGGACTAGGATTAATATCAATGGAAAGTACTTCAAGATTTAACTGAAATATTAAAAGAGTAGGAAAGCATTTAAAATAGAAAAAATCAGTTCAGATGATATTTAATTTTTGAGAAATGGGCACATACTGTACATCAGCTCAGTGAGCAGTGCGAGGTGCTCTCCTGGAGATGATGTTAAATTAGTTAAAATCATGTGATAGTTGAAAAAGCTTAATACTTAGTGAAACAGCCAGCACAAATGGTTGCGTTTGTGATTATGTCACTTCTCTACTATAGCAGCGTTGATAAAAGACCCTCTGAAAGCAGTAAAGCACTGCACAACTGAATTCGTTGCTATTTGGAGAAATCCACAAACTCGTGTTTTTCATGTGCTTTAAAAGACAGCCATACTCACCTACAAAATAACGACACTGCAGCTGATTTTTTCCGAAGCACAGTTGACCTTTCTGAGCCAAATGATGAAGCTCACCCAGTGAATACTATAGCAGAAGGTGGAGGAAAGTGCAACTTTGTAACTACTGCAACCACAGGGACAACTGCAAGAAGCAGAATCAACTTCCCATCGAATGGTGTTGTTGTCTGAGGTACGCGATGTGAACGTGTGCAGAGAATCCCACAATCTCTTCAAAACTTGGACAAAGTATTTCTGATGGAGTGCTGTGCGCAAAGATTGAATAAGCTTTGCTCCTGCCGATGATTCTGCGTGAAAAAGCACAGCATTCAAGTTTCACAGAAAAATGCACCATGCCTACAAAACCAATTTAAAAAACAATTGCGGCACACTACGATTCACACTGACTCAAAAGTGATCACGGCAGATGTTGTTCCCTGCATAATGCTGAAGGGACCAAAGAGCATTGCTGTTGGGAACACAAAATGAGGCTTTTTTATGCCTTGATGTTAAGCTGACAAAGACTATCTTGAAACACCTAGTTCAGTCTCTCGACAGACTGTCAAGCAAAGCTTTTACCCATTGAACTCACAATAGAAGGAAGGTCTTAACCCACCAACACTTAGCAGCGGCAAGATTCAAACCTAACCCAGCGAAGAAAATGGAGCACAAACCCAGCACTTAGACCACCCAGCCACACTCCCAACACCTTACTCTTTTGGAGAACGTCGGGTGGGTTCAGCTCTTGTTGTGCGATGCTTGGAAATGACTGCACCTTCGTTTTCCGAGATGTTTCCTATCACTTCTTTGTCAGCTCTGAATATAGTGCTTCTTTGGAGCAGGCTTCAGACCTTTTATTTTATTTATAAAGGAGGGCGCATTCAGAAACGTGTAATTCCTGTTTTAGAAATACTTTGGGCGGTGTGTTTTATATAACGCACAAACAGTATTCTGATTGTATACTGTAGACCTGTGTAGCAATCATACTGGACGTGACTGGGATTCTGAAATGTTTCTTGAAAAGGTATTCAGGGCTGCTTGAATCTATAATAAAAAAGTGACCCGAAACTTCCTACCTTCCAATCACTGATGTAGCTCTCCCTAAACCTGTATGTGATGTTTTGCAGATGTGCAATGTGCCTTTACTCCTGTATTAAAACTGACCTCTGTTGTTGGGCGGAGTTGAAGGAGAACTAACTGCACAGAAAAAGTATGTAACAATAAAATGTTTCTACACTTCAAAATGTCCCTTTAAATCCCTGCTCACACACGTCGGTGTGGGGAGCGGGCAGGTAGAGAGCTTTTACAGATGCTCATGATGTTTCTCATGGGGTGTTACCTGCAGTAGCATCTCTCTCCACGCCTTTGGAAAGAAAAGAGTGGCTCCAGTGCAAGGTATGGTCAGAACAGCTGGTCTGATTGTCTTAGAAAACAAGAAATTAAAATCAACAGGGAAATTGAACAATACAGAAATCAGTGCAGTATACAATAGGAAGCAGTCAAACAAAATGCTCAGCAAAAATCGTAGTTGAGTAAATTGGTGGAAAAAAATATTTGTAAGCAAAGGAGAGCCCGCGCTGCGCGTGAAACACATCAATCGTTCAGCATTTCTGAAACATTTCATTGAATTGACAAAGAAGAGCCTTTAATGAACTATTCTTTACCCCTCTGTTCCTACTGTATTTAATACCACCATCTATTGTCTCCTCTAACTGTGTATTCTCATCCTGCTTATCTTGTGTATTTTTTTAACTTTATTGGTTTCATTCTGTAAAGCGCTTTGGAAAGCCACCTTTAAAGGCACTACAGTATATAATGTAAAGATTATTATTATTATGATTAATAATAATGAACAGTGCATTTAACACTGAGCACATGCGGTCCTTCTTTGCAAAGGATTGCAAAGGTTGGGAATTAGCCTTTCACTCGTGTTGTTGAAGATCGTATCCTGGCTTTGTTGCAGGAAATGTCTGGATGCCATCACCGGATCAAGGAGAGGATCGGGGTTTTGGGAAGTCTTTTTGATGCCTGACACTGTGTGTTGTAACGGGTGTCATTCTGGACCTAAACAACAGAGAACACTGTTGAAATCGCTGAACTGCCTAGCGGACACTTTGTCGCCTTCTTCTGACCTGTATTTAATGCGATTCTCTGAAAACTTGGCACGTTATATCTGCTACCTTTATGGAGGGCACACTCATAAGAATCATAGATTCGATCACAAGCATCTAAAAATGAGCATGAGAAAATGACATCACGCTATAAGGCTGAATGGCACAAATTCTCCTGTTACTTCTGCAGCAAATGTGTGTTTTTTGCTTCTTAACACTGAGATAGTTGGAGATATTTGGCAGCAGTGGGATTCCAACTCACACCCCCAAAGAGACTAGAGCTTTAATCCACCTCTAAATTAAAAACTGGGTGACTTGTAAGGGCTGGTAGGAGAGGAAAGGTATAAATGCTTCTTTTTTGGACAAAGTCTTTATCTTTACTAAAAGAAGGAAAGAAATATTTGATTATTATTTTTTCACCAGTTGTTTTGATCAAATTATTCTAACGCAGTGCCATATTAAGGTATAATATGTACATGAACGTCATGTCTGAGTCGATGATGGCAGCTGAGTATCACTGGATGACAGTTCATCATGAGTGGGTAAGCCTGCATAATGAGGGAGAAGAGATCGGCCTCTCTGACTCAGTGTCCAGTGACACTAACCTTCTGTCCTACTGTTCTCTACTTATGTAGAGGGTGAATGTTTATTTAGGTGAATGTTAGGTTTCATTCTTGTAAAATATTTCCGAGCACTTTTTTTGTTGCTGAAAATTAATCTTGTGCATTTGAATTAATTCCGATATTGTCACCTAATTCTATACATTGTTTCATCAGATTAGAACATTTAGAGGAGCTCAATTGCATTTATGAATTGCATAGTGATATTATTTCTTTCCATTTAAATACTTTAGTCAAAAATGTAGAGAAGGTGCTCCTGTTTTCACCATTATAAGAACTGTGATGCACCAGTAATATTTACTCTCACAAAAGTATTGTAATTGTATTGTTCTGTTCTGTAACAATCTTGAGTGACACAAACCTTCTGTTTTACAGCACTACACTTCTCCAGAGGCCAGTTCAGCACACAAGGATCCTCAGTCAAACAAACACTGCAATCGCTTGATAAACGCCATTTCTCATCCTTTCTCTTAGTGTCGCTGCTACTATTGTATGCAAAGGAGGCGACTTGACAATTAAATCTTAAAGAGAGTCTTCATGGAGGTGTGCGTCGGCAAGCTGGGCAATTGACTGGGCTTGTGAAGAAACCAATCTCATTCAACAACCATACAAATTGCACAGCTTAAGGCACATGAAGCGAAATCTGTGAGCTGATTGACACATAACAATGTCACTTCACATTATTTGCAAAGTTGTTTTGCTTGTCTGACCACCTCTTCCTACTTCACAGTGAGCACATATATTTCAGTTTCTTTCCCCCATGTGGAGATGTATCCACTGCCAAAACTGCTGTCTGATTATTTAAATTATCTGTAAAACTGTTACATGACTTCATCTAATTGTAAATTTATAAGACGGTCTATGAGACATTTGTTAGAGTAGCTGAATCCCAGGGCTCGTATGGAATCACACACAGACGGGTCTTCTGTGTGATCTGAGTCCCACTGCCCAGAGCTACAGACTGGTCAAATGGTCACTATTGTAGACACGACCATCGGACCATCGGCTACAAATAACTACTGGTTACAAATAACTACTGGTGTTTATTACATAAATACTATATATAAATAATAAGATAATTCCACACTCATATGTGTTATAAAACATTTATAAACATTTTGGGAGGCTGACATACAGTAAAGAAAGTAATACTGAAGGGCTGGAAGTCCTGGAAAGCGTTAATAGAACCTTCTTGCTTTCAACCTGGAACAGAGCCCACAACTGCCAGATCAGTGACCCCTGAGCCCAGTTCACAGAGAGGAGAACCAGGAGCTCTTTTATGTCTCTAAGAGGGCTGGGAGGAAGGAAAAAAGGGGGAAATGTGACATGAGTCCAGGCTGTTCTGTCTGATATTGTTCATGTAGCAGCACTGATTGTCTGAATATCTTCTAGTTCTGGATTGTGAGGATAGAGAGCAGTACGGAGTTGAGCTTCTGTCTGAGTGTGAGTCTGAGTTGTGAATCTGACTGAGAAGAGAATTATGATTTTTTATTCTGCCTGAGAATTTTTCCTGAGAATTTTTCTTCTTTTCCAAGTGGTGTTACATCCCCTTCAGATACTCTACACAGACTGCCAGAGAGAAGAGGAGAGAGAGATGGACAGATAAGAGCACACACAGCAAGAGACACATACGTCTTGATTTACTTTGAAGCAAGTGTTCATTTCTTTTCTGGAACAAGTTGTTTCTGAACTTCAAGAAATTCATACAACTTCTGAAAGATAAAATACAAATCTTGCTTCTCAGGACAGAAGAAATGCTGCAAAAAAATGCCAGTGATTTGTGAAAAGCAATGGGAATGTGTCCCTGTGCAGCTGTTAAACAAAGGGCTGCTGGGTCAAATGCACTCAGGGACGTGCTTCAGATTGTGATGATGTAAACATAATCTCTGCTAAAAATTGAAGGGATTTGTTCGCAAACCCTCTTGAATGTTGCAGGATATCTTCGTGTTTTACTCGTGTGCAACTACAACAAGTAAACAATTAAGTACCTAAGTCAATGTCCAAGAAACCATCCTCACGTGTGGAATTTTTCTTTAACTGGCTGTTGGGAGAATTCATTTATACACCCGTTGTATCCTTAGCAAAAATATTTTAAAATTAGTACACAGATTTGTTGGAGAACTTGACAATCCTTGACAATCATTATTAAATGAGCATTATACAAATGTGCGTTGATATTTTTAATATGTACCTTAATTGTAATGTATATATATAATTGCTTTGATATGGATGTTCATTTGAAGGAATTGAGGAAACTATGAAGGATCGCAGAACAACCAAAGATACATTTGGGCATCTGCTATTGGTAAAGATTAACGAATACAGTAAGTGTGAAGCTTGCACACACACGAGAGAAAAAAATCAGCTTAAATTCACTTCATTAGACTGACGGTGTGTATAGCAGAGGATGGTTTCGATCCATCGACCTCTGGGTTATGGGCCCAGCACGCTTCTGCTGCGCCACTCTGCTGACAGCTGTCATAGTGTGATTCAACACAACTGCTCTATCTTTGCTTTCTAAAAGTGCGCCCGAGATGAAAAGTCTAAACGGTAAACGCAGACGTCACTTTGAGCACTTGGTCTTTTATAGTACAAATATCACACGCTGCACTACATGGGCGTGTCTTCAAGATCGTTGAGAACCAAACCTTCTGCTTTCCCAAGCAACTGATTTTTCCTCCTTAATTCACAAATCTTCAATGAGAATCAGTGAAACGAAAACCAAACACATGTGCACACTCGCGTCCTAGTGTGAAAGAAAAATGATGGAAGCATTTGAGAAATAAGAAGAGTAGTCTGAACAGCTCCAGTCTATCAACTGCTCTACAAAGTGATCGCTACTTCCACACCCAGTTTATAACACTGAAAATGATTCAGGAAGCACAGCAAAGTTCTAAAAGCAGAGGTTGAAAAGCGTCTAGATACATAAAATGACAATTTCTCAAAAGTAAAATCTTCAGCTTTTAAATATTGTCATCCACATATTTTCGTTTTTCTCTTTTTTACATAACACGCTCTCGAGAAATAGACTGTCTTGTAATGAAGGCTGCATTAGAAAATGTGTGTCTAAATTAAAATCGGGTTTATGACTTCTGCGTTTTTCAGCTTTCTTAGCGCTTGGGTCTTGATTCAGATATTGCAATGAAAGCAACAGGGGAGTAAGTTTTCCTTTTCTAAATCAAAGGTGATCTGCTCACAAGGAAGTATAAAAACTTCAGCGTTTACTTTTTGAAGACTGCAAATTGTCGAAACACTATTGCTTCATAAGCTAATAAGTAAGGTTTCTGAGCACGCATTGTATTACTAATGCTGTTATTAATAAAAAAAAAGCTTAAATTCACATAATGGAATTTGGACGGCTCAAAGTAGTCTATTCTTTGTACAACTTTACTTGCCCGCTGAGTAGAGTTTAAAGCAACGGCAGCAGAAGTAGCAGTAATAGCAACAACGTGGTTAGAGTGTCACAATACACTCTAGGAAATTATTGCGGCTTCAGATCGTTTTGTTCTGTTGAAGCTGCCTACAGGCTCTGAATTGCTGACATTGGCTGTGATCTTTTTTTCAGGTTTCATGAAATTCTTCACATATTTGAAATATTTAATTCGGGTTCGCCTAATACACGGTGCAAACCGTACCTGCAGCAGAATGCTATGGCACATGAAGCCGTTTTGTTTATCGGTTGTAAGGATTTAGGAGCGTACTACAAATCGAGCAAGCGAAAAGAAAATTAAACAAGAGTCACTTTTTGGATTGCTAATTCATTGTGCTCTGTTCGTCTAGGTTCAAATCCTATCCTTGTCATGGTTAAGGCCTGAGACGTGTGTGTTTTTTCTAAACGGTGTTTGCATTTGTTTCCTCTTTACTCCTGTAAACTCAGGATTTTTTTTTCCTTGGTGGCAACAAAACGCTTCTGTAAATGGTAGACTCTGCTTTCAAATTAGCTGCACCAGGCATTCGGATACAGAAAAACACAGGGATTTAAAATTCAGGAATATGAATGGCCAATTGCTTACAGCTAGGGTTTTTACGTTTTCTTATTTAGCGATTTGTGTATCAATCTTTTAACAATTCATTAAAATGCTAACAATATGTAAAATCAAAACAACAGTACCGTTAAATGCTGGGGAGACAGGTAGTTGTTTTTTTCATCAGATGCCAATCTCTAATGCTGTGTGTGAGAGCTTAGGTACCTTTCCTTTTCTCACATTTTCTGACAACTATTCCAAAGGGGCACCCTGTCAGCTCCTAATACTTTTTAAAAGTATGCCTGCATGTTTGATTATTGTCGTTTTATTTAGAAAAAGTTCAATATTGATCATAACTAAAGAAAATTAGGATCACGAATAAAAAAAGGGCTGAAGATGCGAGTCGCTCTTGAATCAGAGCTGGGCGACACGGGCTTCTGTTCTGATATGATTGTACGAGAAGCAGGAGGAATCTCTTCTCTCCTATGGAGCATGAGCTGAATCAGGAGTGAGACATTTCGTATGCTCGTGCATATGTTAACACATGACCTACATCGTAAAACTAAATTAAAAACTAACATTAAGTTGTCAAAGACATTCATTTATATACAAACAAGAGACAGACATAGTAATGATTCTACATTAACTTGTCCTGCACTGATCAGACTAATTGAAATGTATGAAAGCCCGTTTCCGCCAGGGAGTTACAAAAAAACGCGCTATGGTATCGCAGAATTCCGACTAAGTAACTCAGAATTGCGACTTAGTAACTCACAACTCCGACTTTATATCTCACATTTGCAACTTCGAAATAGCCCATATTTCATTGTCTGTCCTTTTGTTATTGTAACGGATTCGGGTTCTAGCTAGCAAGACCTGGGTTCAAGCCAATACAGTGAGGCACGAAGCAGGGTGGGAGCGGCGAGGGCCCTAGAACCCGAATTCGTTACAATAACAAGGACAGACAATGAAATATGGGCTTTTCGAAGTCGCAAATGTGAGAGATAAAGTCAAAATTCTGAGTTTTTATGTCGCAATTCTATGATTCTAAGTCACAATTCTGAGATACCATAGTGCGTTTTTTTTACTCCCTGGCGGAAACGGGCTTCCATAGGTTCTCAGTGCTGCGAAGCAAAAGCAATCTCTGGAAAATCAGACAAATTATTATCAGATCATGTCAAAAGCTGATCAGTATTTCTTTACTGGGAAGCAAAGAAATGCTTGTATTACACATTTTAATATGACATGCAATTACACATGAAAAATAGTAAGATTATTTTCATTGCGGTACGTGTTGATAGAACAGCCCCCTCGATAAAAGAAAGTGTGGACGGACGTGTCGCATGTTCCGTACTCTGTCTGACAGCGAGTTTAACACACTTTCCTCGGAAATTAGAAACTAATTGAACAATAAATTAATCTGAGCAAATTTTACACGTGTGGGTGATTTAATTCTGTCGAAATTGCGTGGAACTCCTCCGCTGAGGTCAGATACACACGGGAAAATGTTCAGGCGGCTTCACGGAGTCCCGCCTCAGACTGGAATCAGGTTCTAATTAGACGCTGAGAACAATCCGGGTCTCTGTATGTAATTGATTGTGTTGATTGAGCGGTAGTGTGATCAGGTGTGCGGTAGCAGGTCCTGCCAGTATAAAAACCTAGTCACCGCGTTCACACTTTATGCTCTCTTGCTTCAACACAGTTTTGTGGTTTACTTATTTTACTCCTGTAGCAATTGAGCGGGACGTTAATTTGGCGATGCGCTCGTTTCTATTTGTGCTGTGCTTGTACACAGGGGCCGGGCTCCCCGCATTGGTCTCCGCTGGGACTCTCGGGAATTGGCGCTCCAGGCCGGCCGACCTCCCGGCTCCTGAAGACGCAGCCCAGTTGGAGGACTTGAACCTGGCAGATGGGTCCTCCGAAGACCTGTCTGCAAGCGAGAACGACTCGCAGTCCTTGGCTCCCGACTTTCGCCGCCTTCCCGTGTCCAGAGACGCGTACTCGCCCTACTTCGACAAGGAGAAGATGAAGCCCGAAGCCAGCAGCCGCCCCTTACCCGCCTACATCAAGAGCGTCCTGTTTCCTCCCCAGCGAGGGCGGCAGCCGGCTCGCCCGGCCATCGGGGGCACCCGAGGAGTGGCTGTGTGGTGTGACTCCAGCAGGATGTATGTGAGGGTCAGTCGGCTCCTGTTCGGCTTCAGCTGTCGGCCATCGGAGGTGACCTTGGGCAACTGCAGCGTCAGCCGAACCACACGCAGTTACTTCTACTTCATTTACGGGCTTCACGAGTGCGGGACCGAGCGATCGGTAAGCGGGTCTCGATCTACAGGCAGTGTATCGATGTGAGCTGTAGGGCCAGTGTCGGGGTTGCCTTTCCTGGGAATATCCCTTCCTCTGTGACCCTGCAGGTTGTCCAGGGCCGCCTGGTGTACTCCAACACTCTCCGCTATGCCCCGCCCTCCTCCAGTGCACCTGTGCATCGGTTCATTCCCTTCTCTGTGCCGGTCAAGTGCTCCTACAACAGGTAGGCAGGGCTCTGCTGCTGAGAAGCCACTAGGAAAGTGTCCAGATGCCCCTCATCTCCTCTGTCCTGCAGGTTCCACTACTCCTACAAGGTTGGCTATGTCCCCACGTGGGCCAGGAGAAGGACCTGAAAAAAACAAGCATGGCTTTGTGCTGCTCACTACCAACTGTAAGCTCCTTGAGCGAGTGGCTCCTCCTGCCTGCAGGGGGTGCTGTGTGCAGGTGTAATGCTGCCTCTCTTTCCAGCCCGCTGGGTCAGGCTCTCTCCTAAGGATGAGTACTTCCTGGGTCAGCCCATGTACTTCCAGGCCACTGCCTACTTTGCCACAGCAGAGCAGAGGCTGTACATCCACTCGTGTTATGTAACGGAGAAACCGGACCAGCACTCCCAGCCCCGTTTCCCTGTGATCGACAACTTGGGGTACGGCCCCTTCTGGGAGAAGAGGTGGGCAGGAGCCCCGAGAGCCTGCAGGGGTTCGTCCTTGTCCCCAGGTGCATGGTGGACAGCAAGGCAGATGGCTGCCTGTCCAGGTTTGTCCCCTCCAAGCAGAAGGATGTGCTCCGCTTCACAATTGATGCCTTCCTCTTCCAGAAGAAGCTGTCCAGGAAGGTACTGCTCTCAAAGGCTGCTCAGCCTTCCTGCTCTACTGATCCATGGTCTGCTTTTCCATCCATGATCTAGATGTGAACCAGACTGTGGCAGCTGTAGTGCCTAGAGCTGCCAGCTTGCCTTCACTGATGGCAGAAGGTCCTTCTCTGTCCCTCTATTGGCCTTGATCCCTTAATGCTGTGACTTTCCCTCTTGCAGCATGAAGTGACTGAGCTGTACATGCACTGTGTCATGGCTGTGGCTCCTGCTAAAGCAACACCAGGGACCAAGTCCTGAACCTACAACAGGGAGGCTAAGAGGTACTTCTGCAAGAAGCTTGCTGAGGGTGCTCTGGGACATGCCAGGTGGAGGCCTCACCTGTTCTCCTCTCCTCCAGGTGGGAGGAGCTGTATGGTGACCATGCGGTCTGTGCCTGCTGTGAGTCCAGGTGTGCTGGCAGTCGGAATGAAGGTGGGTCTGGTTCTCTATCCCTTGTGGATGCATCTCTGCTCAAGAGACAACCATGCTTGGACAACTGAGGAATGATCCCATGCTGGACAAAGACTGTTTAGATGAGTAGCATCACTGTGGGACTCTGGGTATAGCAGATCCCTCACTCCTGGGTGTTGCTTGTCCACAGGTACCAGGAGCCTGGTGACCCACAGTTGGGTGGCTGTGGCACCAGTAGAAGCTCCTCTGGATGTGGGAGCTGACTGGACTGAGGATGAGGAGGGAGACCCTCAGAGCACCAGTGAAGATGTGGAGGGAGCAGAGGACTTTGGAGATGTTGGCCAGTGGACAGGTAGGGTCTGGCAGGAGGAGCTCCTGTAGGGGTGGTGTCCTGCAGTTCAGCTGGATTGTTCTCCTTCTTCCTCCCCAGGTGCCTGAATGAAGGCTCCAGCCTGGCCCTTGTGACTCTCCTGCCTCCACTTGCCTTGTAATGGCAACATCTCAATAAAGCTGTGAAAGACCCTTCTGCCTACCCTTGTTTCTTTATGGTTTATAGGTTTGAATGGGGTGGAGGAATTCAAGGGAAGTATTTGTGGGGGTTCCCTTTCAAGAATGCTTCCCGTATTGCTGCCAATGAGGACTGAAAATGGCTGGAGTAATAAAGCGTTGTAGTGGGGGAAGATGGCCGCACTATTCCTTGGGCAGGGCATTGTGACTTTTTTTTTTTTTTACTGTGAGAGATGGAGGTGTTCAATATACTGGAAATCCTCCTGTTTCTGAGATGGGTAGTGCTTATGGAGTGTGAGTTGCTACTGTAGTGCCCAGTAAGAGTGAGATCTGGTGTCCCATTCTAGGCTGCACAAACTGACTAAAAGAAACGCAAGGAAGGAGTTGTCAACGGGCTTGGTGTAAAGTAGGCCTTCCCATCCTTAGCAGAGGAACAATACTGGTGCAAAAACATCAGTGAATAATGGTGTAGTTAGAATCTCTGAGGTCTTATCTTATGGGTGTTGGTTTCACAGCAGTGGTATTGGACAGTCATGGGGAAGTATTAGGATTGAGACTGGAGATCCCAGTACTTGACTGGGACTTGACTCTCCGCTCTCCCCCGTACTTGACTCTACTTGGGAAGGCGGGTGTTCACAACCACCTCTACCACCAGCACAGACTGTGTAGATTGAGACTGAACGCTTACTACACAAAGCCTCTCCACTGTTTCAGTGTCCCATGTCATGAATTTCAAGTGAATCCTAGTCTTCCTTTGTGACTACCTATAACTTGCACAAATCCTGCTGGCCCACTAACACTAATTTTTAGCCCTACTGCACTGCCCTATTAAAGCTTCAAGGATTTAGGATAAACTATTTTATATAATGGTTCCAAAGGTGGCTTCTCAAATCACTTGACAGAATTACAATAAGAATACACAGGATAAAACAATTCCAATAGACAGAGGAGACCATGGATGGTGGTACTAAGGAAAGTAGAAGCAGAGGGGTAAAGAATGGAACCAGTTCAGTAAAGGCTCTTCTACAGATGAAGGTGTTGAGTCTGAATTTGAAGGAGTTTAGGGAAGGTGACTCTGCTATCCTTGGGCAGAGAGTTCCAGAGCCTGGGGGCATAACAGGAAAAGGCCCTGTCATCCTTACAGTGTAGACGGGCTTGGGGGACAGTTAGGAGACCAGAATTAGAGTGAAGGTTATGAAGTGGGGAGTAGGGTGATAATAGATTAAACTGCAACTGAAATGTGAAGGCACGTTCTACAGTTTATGCAAGAAAGGGTAATGTTAGGCTTTTATGGGACGGGGGTACTGGCAGCACTTTTGAGGACTGTTGGTACAACAGCAGTGCTCAAGGATTCATTTCTAATACTGAGGACAATGGGTTATATACCCATCATTATTACCAAAGGCTCAGAGACCTTTTGCTATATAAAAAGACTCCTTTCCACCACTAATTTATTCAGGTTTGGTTCATTTGGGTTTTATCAGTTAAACATTTAATATTGTATGTCAGTTTGTTGATGCCTGTATATCACAGTGATCTGCACACACACCTTTGACTGAATATAGGCTGCCAAACCTCTCCAGCAAACTTCTGTATCACGGTAGGTACACAAGAAGTTTATTTGTAATAACAGGGTTGTTGGTGCCAGTAGTCAGATTGGGTCAAGTGCAAGGTAAGAACAGCATCGCATTAACTGGAGATGATCCAGAGATTAGCATGCAGCTCTGTACGCCAGATAAATACCGATTTGCAACTCGCTCGTCTGCTGACTTTAGTCCCCTGCTCAGTAATCACAATGTTCCCAATTGCAATGAGCCCAAGGAAACAGCTGCTGCTCTCTAGAGGACACTACAGGACAGGACTAAGTACAATTCCTGCAATAGACTAAGCAGTTTAGTGCCAAACTAATGGAACACTGAATCCTATGGGACAGTTCCGAATGTAGTAACAGCTTAATACTGAAATAATATCGTAAACACCTCGTGATCTTAAGAATCTGTCGCTGTTAAAAAGTGTTATAATAATAAGCTAAAATTGTACTGCAGCCACAACACAGTGGACTTGCAGCTCCAGTCCTGATCATACAGAAAGATGTCATCACTATAATACCTGTTAACAAACATAGCGCCTGCAGTCTGTGAAAGAGAGCTCTGAGGTGAATATTCCTTGCAGGGAAGTTAACTGTAAACAAGGCAAATACATCACTCAGATGAGGAGTAACGACCGTCGCTAAAGAAAGTGAGCGAGGGTACACCTATAGTAGTTCATCCACAGAAATTCAAACATAAATTTGTGACGCACCAGAGTACCGCAAAGCTAGAAGCGTGCCTTCAACTGGAGTACTGTAGCACGACTGTTTATTTTTTAAAGTAATATTAACTTATTCCAGGCGTTCATCTGGTTTAAGAATACAAATCGATGCCTTCAAATAGACCTTTAACAGTCCTTTGATGTAGAATTAAGAAAATGGGGAATTATTTGATCCCATTCTCAATCCAGTAGTTTATGGACAGGCGCTCTCAGCGGACTGTGCGCAGGAGTGATGGGTGATGTGGAATTCTATGGGCTCAGTGGGACTCCGGGAGTCAACTCAGGGCTCTGCTGTAGATTCCTGTAGAACCGTTGTGAAATGATAATGTATCGTTGGCTGGTATTGTTAATGTAAAGTTTACTGGTACGTTTTGGCCAAAACATATTTTCTTTCTTCTTTTTTTTCAGCATGGAATAAACCTATTACTTGTTCCTTTGCAGCCCACGCATGCTGACGCAGCTACCCACCTGAACTACAAATTGTATGTCGGCCGTTCCGTTACACTATATTGATGAATCGTACAAGATCATAGGATCTATAAGCCTGAAGACTTGTCTTGTACAGTGCCCTGATAAAAATCAAATTAATTCCACTAATTCTTATGGAATCCCATTTCCGGTAGTGAGGCTTCCATAGTACACGGATGGAATAGTGGACGGTGGGCTTTTAAATTATTTTTTTATTTAAACACCAGAAATACAAAAACAAAGACAGAATATGAAATAAGATACAGAAATAGACACTTCACATCCAGAATAATTCACAATTATAAAAGCTGAAACTTATACTTTTTAAATATTTCCATTGTATGTCCTTTTTTACTTAAAAAAGAAACTCTTCTTTAGCTCAGCTGGCAAGGCCTGGGTTCAAGCCAATGCAGTGAGGCACGAACTAGGGTGGGAGCGGCGAGGGCACAAGCCCTTGAACCCGAATCCGTTACAATAACAAAAGGACAGACAATGAAATATGGGTTATTTTGAAGTTCCAAATGTGAGATATTAAGTCGCAACTACGAGATATAAAGTCGGAATTCTGAGTTTTTAAGTCGCAATTCTCAGTTACTAAGTCGGAATTCTGAGAAACCATAGCGCGTTTTTATTTTTACTCCCTGGCTGAAACGGGCTTCCATAGAAATGGTCAGATTCAGAGCCATTGCAGTTCGTGCTAATTAGAACAACGCCAGAACTGAACCCTCAGCACCGTACTGACTACTGAGCACAAGATCAGCTGCTCTCCAGCTTTGTTTCGCACAGTTTTGCATTGCTATTGAGCTCAGAGGAGGAGCTGATCTTCAGACAGTCAGATGCGTTATACATTACGTCACTGGCCCTAATCTTACGGTGCTCAACTGCACCATAGTGACCTCAGCGCCACTCCTAGTAATGCGTCGCCCCCAGCCAAAATTGCTTAGTAAAAAAAAACGTTTTCTATACTGTTTAAAAATATTATATCTTTAAAAATGACAAAGGGTTTGTGTGTCGCGCTAAAGTTTCGATTCATTTCGAATGCAAAGAAAAAACATTTTCTTCCAAGAAATCATAAATTTGTCTCATCCTCCATATTATAATTCTCTCTTGTAGTAGTAAAGCATTTTGAGTCAAACCGAACAATATATTAAAGGAACAAGTAATAGGTTTATTCCATGCTGAAAAGAGAAGAGAGAAAACACAACGTTTTAGCTGTGAAACCTTCTTCAGGTTTGTTTTCTCTCTTCTCTTTTCAGCATAGAATAAACCTACAATATTACTTGTTCCTTTGCAGATACGCATGCTGACGTAGCTACCCACTTGAATATATTAAACGTTTCATCTATACGATTAACATAATGTTCTCCTCAATAACTACAGTAAATGACAAAGCCTTAGAGCCACAGAGAAAAACAAATTGCATTTAAAGTAATTTTAAAGGCTCGAGATAACATTGCACTATAAACGCAAATGTCTCTCTTCTTTGTGGCGCTTACTTTTTGTTGCTTTAGCAAATTTCATGCAGTTTATTTCTGACACAAGACATAACAAGCTTGTGTATTCATGACAAAAAAGCAAGGCAACAATTTATATCGGCCTTGAAATTGAAAATTGTTAAAAAGTGAGTTAAATGCAGATATAGTAAATATATTTTCTCATATAATGGTGTGTTTTTTTGTCTAAAAATCCTTCATGAATGGTTTAACAGACACTTTGCATAATAAAAAAAATATATATTTACGAATTATAACTTTTTATACAGTAAAGTTTTGTTGTGAACATGAGCCCTGTTTATCGATATCACCAACACAGTTCTGGATTTTATTCTGCCTTCCTATGCACATATGAATTTTGTGTGTGGTAGCTTATTAGCACCAGGGAGAAAAAGAATATTGTTGGCTTTTAAATGAGAAACCATTTGCGTTTATACAAAATCACAATGTGTTGTCCCAGACATTGGGACATCCTCTGTTTAAACACCTGTCGTTTTCTCTAATATTGGCTCCTGTGCTTCGATCCATTTGAGAGAGAAGACTGAAAAAGTCTTGTGAAAGTGGTTTGCACCTGCGCCAGTGCTGTAGTGGTATCATACAGACACCCATACAAATCCACCACACGTTGGAAGCTCTGGAAGGCAACGTAAAATATTGCTCTGTCCGTTGGTGGATTAGGTATGCATGCTACATTTCAACGTAAAATGCAATGTAAAAAGATCAAGTTTGATTCAAAATCGATTAATGTAAAAACCGATAAAGCTCATGTTTTTTATCTAGTTTTATCTATATCTATATCTAGTTTTTCAAAGGTCTTAAAAAAATGTTTATCGCGATTGTGAAAGTTAGAGAAGGTGTACCAGCGCGTGCCTTTATATATATGCCTGTAGCTGCGAGAAGGTTAAAAGCGTACAAGTGATCTGTCTTTCGTCAAAATAATTGCTGGAGCAGCAGGGCGTAGAGTACCATCCAGCAGCTGTAGATGGTGCTCGGGTAAGAGCTAATTCTGTTTTCAGCACAGGGAGCAAAAATGAGCTCAGTCCGGCTCCCAGCAGAATCCATTCTGGTTTGGTTGCTGTCAGACTGTGCATCTATGGCTTTTTGGATCGCAACGTGAAAAAAAAGAACAAAAAACAATTGCTCACATCGTGTTACTTCCACCAGAGGAAGGGAAGATATAACTTTAAAAAAATCAGAACTGAATATTTGGATCCGGGGCCTCATACTTATCAAATTATTAAAATAAGAATTATTTAACTATCAGATTGTGTTTCTGCAACATTTCGTGCACAGTATGCTGTATTCAACAATAAAACAACAGTCACAACGAGGCGTTTACACCCAGTCTGGGGTATTTTCCCCTTTTATATTTTTGACACTTTATATCGAACCTGTTATACTCCCAGAAGTGCACAGTAGCTTCTACTTAATAAAAATATACAATTCACCGCTGGTATAAACAGATGTGTGCCATGTCTGCCTTTGTAAGCATTTGTTTCAAAAATAAGTTCACAATATGTTAAAAACACAAAAAGCACAAACTTAATAATACAACGATACAAAATCAAAACCAAATCATAAAGCCAATTAAGTACCTATCCTTTGAAAACAGAGAACACCTTTATATCTACAATAAAAATGTGACATTTGTATCTACTTTTGAATTACTGTACAAAGTAGACAGAGTAGTCCCTGAATTCAAAGATCAGATCTTGGCCAAAACAAGACAATCAGACGTGAGCTGAATTCGGAACAAGAGCCTCTGCTTCGTCGTTTATTGAGCTTTTGATCAAAGTCTGAGTGAAAAAGGATCAATATGGCACCATTAGAGAGGCGGTACATGGGGATTGGGGGGTGCTATTCATGAGTCAATAGCTCTTCAAGCACAACAGCCACAGTGCTGCAACCAGGTGTTTTACACCAGACATTTCCCCTAACCTTATACAACCTTGCTTTGAGTTGTGGAACATTTCTTTATTTTTTAATGGTTTTTTTTACTGTAATCAAGTGTTGTGCTCACTAGGCAGGCCTCCTGACCTTTCACAGTCATGCTTTGTTGTGTGCATTTTTAATTATCTTTTTAGGATTTTTTGAATTTGGCAACTTCCACCGAGATGGGTGGGGGGTGTGGGGGTGCTCTTCAATAGCTTTTTCATCTATACACACAAACGGATGTAACCAAGACACTCAGAACCTGTCACGCAGGGGCTGACTGCTGAGGATAGGGATCCAATGCGGTGCCCTTGGTAGGGTTGGCGCGAGACGCAGACGTAGTCGGAGTAAACAGGCAGGGGTCCGAGTCCGGGAAGGCGTAGTACAGGCATAGGCACAGAATCGACAGGCGAAGGCGTAGTCGAGGGACTGGCAGGGGTCGGAGTCCGGGAAGGCGTAGAAGTTGCGTCGGTAGACAGAGGTGTAAACAAAGAGACAGGCTTGGGTCAGGATCCGAGAAAGCGTAAAACAGGCGAAGGTACAAAATCGAGTGGCTAAAGCGGTAGTCGGAAAAGCGGGGTCGAGGTCCAGGGGAGAAGTCATAGTAAGGCAAAGGTGTAGTTAGTACATAAGCTCCGGGAGAGAATCTCAATCGTGAGCAATGACCGGGGGGCAGATGAGGGTTTAAGCAGAGGACTGATTGACACGTGCACGTTTGGTACGGGGAGAGCTCGTAGGAATGCGGGAGTGCTTGCCTGCGTGAGGGAGATTCGTGGCAAAACCAACAGAACCAACCTGAACTCACAGAAAAACAAGAATGCCCCCGAGACACCTGCACCCCCCCCGGACCACTCTGGTATCAACACCCCCAAACCCATCCATACCAGCTAACAAGACTCAGAATCAGTGCAACCCTCCAACCTGGACCAAGAGCAGGATGGGACAAGTACCTGCACCACACTACGCACCCCTCATCCAGACCAGCAGGACAGCCAGACCACAGACAGCACCATCATGTAACCCCCCTGTTCATTCCAACAGAAAAGCCGAACTGACCCCCACCAGCATGGCGACGCTGCAGCTCTGGTCACACCAGCAGGCCCAATGGGCTCAGAGCTGGGGGACATACAGATGCAGCCATTCAAAATGCGTGGGCGATACCGCATTATTTTCCGGTATGCTGTACGCAGTCTACCGCAAGTTACCGGTAAATACCGCGAGTTACCATAAATTCTCCTATAATATGACAAGCAAAATAATAGTATCCTGAATTTCGGCAAGGTGGAGCTAATAAAGCTCAACCTCTCATGTTTGAGCTGTGGCCATCAAAGTCTTTAACGAAGATATTACTAATAGTACTAATAATGAATGACCTTGGACAAGCTGTAAGTGTAAACTCAAAGTATTGCCCTGGTCAACATTCTTTTTTTCATTGACCGTCTTTGTAAAAGTAACACCACAGCATTTCGCAATCACGCATTTGTTTCCAATCATGCAAAGTACAGTAATTTTTGAGAATCGATTCACCATGCCTTTCACATGCTCATAAAAGAGATTGATTTAGGAACATAGACATATTACTGTATGAAAACTGTACTGTATACAGTATGTATATGTATATTTAATGTCTTAACTGTGCCCGTTTAAGTATTGAATATTCATATCTAATTTTACCACTGAAGGGAAATCTTAGTAGCTGAGCATAAAAAGAATAGGAGCATACTGCAACGCGTGTGAAGGTCATAAACGATATTAATTTTGGAACATAAACATACAGTATATGGCTGGTCTCGGTACTTTAAAGAAAACATACACGAAACATGGTTTCATAATGACCAGAATCGGTCTTGAGATATTTTTAACTTGATTTACAGTATTTGAGAGGTATGTCTTAACACCGATACTACAGTACGTAAATACTGCTCACGTATATGTTTCTAGGTTTATATTATGCATTTCATACGGTCAAATTACTTTTGAGCAACTAATAAGAAGCGCGAAACGGTATGCCCAGGGCGTTTTAGTTTCGTTTTACTGGGACTCTGCTTTAACAATGTCGCCGTGGATTGATTAGAGATATCAAGTACATACAAGTCATTTTTTAAATGTTGTAGTTCGTCTTGTAAAAATGTTACGAGTACATCATCTATCAACAATTACACAGGTTCTGTTTCCATATTGCAGATTTTGGTTACGTAATATTATTTTCTAAATTTCACGTTGTGAATATATGATTTGGGCAAACAGAGCCGCAAAGAAGTACATTATGGGTTGTTGTTTTTTTTTTTTGCAGTTTTATCTAGAACAAGCGATGCTTAAACCTTTGTCTGATTATTGTGAAAATATCCACACGACAGTTACAGTACCTAGGAGTTGACTTCAGTGATGTTGTACTGTGCTGTAAACTTGTTCTGTGCCTAGTCACATTATTTTATAGCGTTTTTATAGCGTTATCAAATCCGGAGGCGCTGTGTGTTAGTTTCCTGACTCCCATGTCACATGGTCTGTGATTGAAACCTGTGAAACCGGTTTAATTCGTCACAGCCAGCACTCCGGCAGAGAGGGGGTTGTACTCGTAAAGTAGAAGCAGGCGAGATTTCCAGCGAAAGACACCTCCCCCTCCCCCCCCACCCTCATACGATTCAAATTGTATTACAGCATTGTAATTACACATTGTAATTGTATTACACATCGTACACATGCTTAAAAGAGAAGAGAGAAAACGCAAGCCTTCTTACGCTAAAATGTAATGTAGGCTCTGAATGGGTTCAATTATGATTTGGGCTTGATTAAGGTCGCTGCCTTTCATCTAAAACCCTACTTGAATCCTTCTAAACTAAAAATCAGTGTTAGTGAGTTCTAAATAAAGAGGTATCCAGGTAACAGTGAAACGGGCGGACTGGGGAGTCTGGGGAGATCGCCCGTTTTCCATGTAAATAGTTCCCTGGTTCCGCACCCCTTGGTGTTTCTCTCGCTCTCTCTCGGGTCACCTGATCATTAGCTCGAAAGATTTCAGTGCTTTGTGTATATTCTAATGGTAGTGGGGGCAGGGTGTGTGGGAACAGGTTTGGTTGAAATTGCATTGGAGATCTATGTTCTTCACACCTGAAACATTTTCTCTGAAAGCATTTTCTTCGCAGTTTAACCGATCTTGTTACAGCATGTTACAGTTTACTATTATTAACCATATAAATTTTAAGTGCTTAATGCCATTTTTTGACCAGGCACGAATATTCTTAAATCCATATCTTCGCAAAGGAATCAGTGCGAATTGCAATACTAATTAAATTAAAACTACTAACTACTAACTAATACTAGCTAATTAAAACAAACCAGAAACGTGTTGTTCTGTCTAATGACATTACAAGTGGAAAGATTACAGATTTTAATCGTCTTTAATTTTGTTACGTTATACATTTTAGAAACGTTTCATCCATACAAACACCACAAAACTATTTTCGATTGTATTTCTGAATAGTATGTTACACTTAGTTCCCTGTTTTAAATACATCTAATTAAGAAAGTTAGGTGTTAGCATAAACTATTAGCAATCAATAATATTAAATTTAGCACTGTAATAAGCTGTTGCACTTTCCCCCGCATCTTGTAAAAATATATTTTCATTGTTCAAATGTACATTAAGTCTGACTATCATATAATATGTTAAATACAAAACTAAAGAAAAAATAGGGTTAAATATAATTCAAAATATTTTTCTAACAATGTTAAAATAAAATGTATTAACTAAGGAGTAGGATGGCACAGTTGTTAGTATGTTTTTTGTTTTGTTTCTTTTTCATAAATACAACAGTAGTACCTGATGTCTCAGTGGCTTTCAAAATTAAATTATGCATGCAAACCTGTGAACTAGAAAGATAACTAAGATATCCATCCATTTATAATGGTGGCGAAGTGGTTAGCATTGCTATCTTGCAGCACTGGGGTCCTAGGTTCAATTCCTGCCATCCTGTGTGTGTGGGGTTTACATGTTCTCTCCGGGTTACATGGTTTTTCTCCATATGTGTGATATGACTCCCTCTCGCACTCCAAAACATACTGGTAAGTTAATTGGTTTATGGGAAAACTGGCCCTGGTGTGTGTGTGTTTGTGTCTGTCTGTCCTGTGATGGACTGGCGCTATGTCCAGGGTGTATTCTGCCTTGTGTCCGTTGCTTACTGGGATAGGCTCCAAATCCTCTGTACTGGATAAAGAGATTAGAAATGGATGGAAGTAAAGGCACTGTGTGGATGGAACTATACACAGTGTTAGAAACCCACTATGAAATGGCAGCATCTCACTGGGAATAAAATATCTTATAGTGCTGGCTTAAGGAAACAGCCTTTCCACCTCTCTTGCACATCAGTATCCATACCTAGTTATTTAAACAAATTGCCTTTAATTATAAACATCTTAATATTCTGGCTCTGTGGATCTGCATCAGCTATGTTTGCCCATTCCTTCAATTCATGTGCATCCAACACACAGTTCAATGCCAGCAACTACACATCATCTAAAATACAATCCTTATTTCAGTATCTATGTAAACATATAGTCTGTTAACTTCATCATCTTCATCAAAAGTATGCCTAACCCCATTAGGAAGTGTTCTTGTTATAAGTGTATTCCTCAGCTTTCCCCAAATTATCTTCTTCTTGCCAACATCTCTAGTCTTTTATCCTGCAATAACTCAGCCAACACTTAAATCTCCAAAAGCTGCTTGTGTTAATTTATTTAAATCACAAATATCATGTGTAAATACTGGCCATGTAATACTCTGCATTGTGGAATAATAGTTTATTTTAAAGGGAACTAGAGAAACTAAGAACTAGAGAAATCAAGAAAGGCTTTTTTTCTAGAATTAATAAATGCACATCCTGTTCACTGGGGAAATTAAATCCACACTGAGCAATCTTCAATATGTTCAGAATATGACAGCAAGAATCCTATCAGGGATGCATTATACCTGTTTTCAAGTCCTTGCACTGGTTACCTATCAGATTTCGAGTCAACTTCAAAATCCTTATCCTCCTTATATACTGTCCTACAATTGTTATTATTGATCACCGAATTATTGTACTTGACATGACTTCATTCAGCCTTTCCTGAACGTCTATGACAGGCAGAGAGAGTGCTGTTTCTGGTGCGATCTTTTGCAGCTGACATTTCACTATTTTAAACGAACAAGAAATTAGATTGCTCATAAATCAGTTATTCTATATAAACACAGCGTAATTGCCCTCCGAAAATCCTCTTTTTCTTTTCTCGTTTTAGAGACCTTGATCGAAACTGATTTTAGATGTCAGAAAGGATTTATTTTCTCTGTATTTCCTACATTGCTTTGTCGAGATTTTAACTTTATATCTAACTTTATATCTAGGCTCAAATTTCAACTATAAATCGTACAGTAATTAATAGCAGTAAATACTGATGTTTTGCGCCCTCTTACCACAAAAATATGTTTTGTAGTTGGGATTAACTTTATTTCGTACGCGTAGCTACTCCGATTCGGACACCGAACAGTTAAACATGGCGGCAAATCAGACACCCAGAGAAGGGGGGGGGGGCGTCTTCTCGCCTCCATAACTAAAATGCCAAATAGGAGTGGCTTAAGCGACATACACAGTCGTGTAACTGACAGTTTGAGGTAGCCTATCGTGTAAATTTCGCTTTGTTGCTGATAGGTTAAGCTTTCGAAACTCTGCCCCAAAGTCATGTGACTAATTTTTCGCCCTGTTTCGTTGGTTAAACGCAATGATCACAAGCACCACCATGGTAACTGGGATGTGTAGTTTTTAATTCCGTTTGAATTATAACTGTACGTACTGTCTTCATATTTGGCCAGGGCTTAAAAGAGAAGGCGCGCCAAAAAAATTTGGTGCCGTCGTCTCCGCTTTAAAGGTACCCCCGTGCTGGAAGAATTTGACCTTGGAATGTTTGCCCAGCGTAGTTATAGTGGACATAAAAACAAGAGTTCGCTGGCATTATATCCTAGAAGACACAGACCGGCGCCAGACCGGTAAATGCTTGATGAACTAGGGATTGGACAGTTTCCAAGTGCTTGTACAATCGATGGAAATGTTCAAATAAATGTGCAAAAGAAATATACAAAATAATCATTTATTTCTTTATCATATTGGCTAGCTAATGTCCTCTCTTTGCTACTTAGTGGCTGTGTTTCTGCGTTGGGTAGCAACGGTTGACTGTTCTCAGGCGGAAGATGTAAACAGCTTAATTTTCGTGTTAAATAATTTTTAAAAATTAAAATTCATTCTATACAGCAATCACATGTTTGGGTATCGTTTCATAAAACTTTCATGCTTAAAATGTTTAGGGAGAAATGGAAGACTGGTGTGTATTTTTTCTTTAAACTATCAAGACCAGCCATACACAGTACAGTTTATGTACATACAGTAATGTTTATGTTCCTAAATTAATATCGTTTATGACCTTCAGATGCGTTATGCTCCTCTTCTTTTTATGCTCAGCTACTAAAATTTCCCTTTAGTGGTAAAATTCCATATAAATATTCAAAACTAAGCGTATTGAAACGTGCACAGTAAAGACATTAAATGATTAAATCTTTTCACTACCAACCAATGCACCACGAGTGCCCCTGTCGGTCATTTTGGCCAGCCAATCACTTACCGCGGTGCCCTACGGTGCCCTGCGGGTTTGTTACTGTACCGCGGGTTTTTAACGCTCATTTTGAATGGCTGCATCTGTATTTCACTTCAGCCTTTCACTCTTGCTTCCTTCCAATGAGGATGGAGCTGCGGGAGAAAGGGCGCTATAGAGGATCGCTGTGGAGAGCTGCTGCTGTGCTTTGACATCTGAGCTCTGTGGAAAACGATCTCAATACGATTCTGAAAAACGCGACTCCCCGAACGCCACCCGAACAAGTCTCCACAGCGGAAGCGCTGTCTCTCTTTTCAGCTGGCGATAAACCTTTCCTCGATCCTTTGCGGACTTGTAAAATTGTTCATGATCAGAATAAAAAACGCTCACGCTAATACACAAGCACCAGTATCTCGCCAAAGCTGACAAATAAACAGACGGACAAGCCGCACTGCACGTGTGAACAGGGGAATGAGCGAGCGAACGGGGATAGGGCGCCTCCTGTGCTTAAAAGCTTACAGCACCTGGTATTCCCAGGAGATCTCCCATCCAAGTACTAACCAGGCCCATCCCTGTTTAGCTTCCGAGATCAGACGAGATCAGGCGTGCTCAAGGGGATGTGGCCGTAAGCGAGAGCAAGGCTCGCTGGCACCCTTCTTATAGAGAGGACAGCTCTGTCACCTCTTTTACGACGCATCTTTTTTTCCCTTGCGTTTTTCTCTTCTTCCCACGTTCTCTCTCTTCACTGCCTTCGTCCCCGCTCTATTTCACTTCAGCCTTTCACTCTTGCTTCCTTCCAATGAGGACGGAGCTGCGGGAGAAAGGGCGCTATAGAGGATCGCTGTGGAGAGCTGCTGCTGTGCTTTGACATCTGAGCTCTGTGGAAAACGATCTCAATACAATTCTGAAAAACGCGACTCCCCGAACGCCAGCCGAACAAGTCTCCACAGCCGAAGCGCTGTGTCACTTTTCAGCTGGCGATAAACCTTTCCTCGATCCTTTGCGGACTTGTAAAACTGTTCCTGATCAGAATAAAAAACGCTCACGCTAATACACAAGCACCACAGAGATGGAGAGTGAGATGGGGCCTCATTTAGGACAGCATACCACCGCTTAATTCTGTCTTATTAACAAGCATTGCCGCTACAACGGCATCTCTCCTGTCAAACTTCCTCCTGACGTGTTTGACAGGATCTGGGCCGTGGTGAACAGTGGGAAAGACGCCCTGTGGAGAGTGAGGAACATGGGGCTGTTCAAAGGCATCGAGGTCCCAGTCAAGGCAGCAGGTAGCCTGGCCCTGTTCATCACCCGAGAGAACTATTACCTCAGAGATCTGTGGAGAGAAAGGAGGGAGGAAGCAGAAAATCTGTGGGAAATAGAGAGCATAGGTCAATATCTCAAGAAACTGTGAAAAACATTATCATGTTTAAGTAAAGAATGTGATTTACACCAGAAAAAAAGAAATTGTTGCTATGTAACTGGTACCGTGTCAAAATGTAATGAGATGTGATCATATATACTGTTTTAAGTATGTATATTAATGTAAAGCTTTCTAATTTGTGATGTCCTGTATTTTTTTGTGAAAAGAAAATAAAGTTCTTAAAAAATCGATTCACCCAGGGTGAGGCTCGGCCATTGCACTCCGGCTGTGCTGACCCCTGCGAATTCCCCAAATGTGGGAATCTCGACTGCATAATTTCTGGTAGTGGGGGACTGCGTTCGCGCTCTCCCCTGATGTGCTTGGTCCAATATCAGATACAGAAGAGTTACGACAACACGATCTGCGATAGGATCCCAGTTCGAAAGGAGTCGATGCCACTGCTGGTTCCCGGTTTCTTTTAGTTAGAGGTCCGGAGAAGCATTTCAAGCTGGTTACACTACTCCTTCCGGACATTCATTCCCTTTTCAAAGTCAGTCGTTTTGCTGTAGTCTGCATTATTAAGGCCAATTTATTTGGTCATGGGGGCCTCGGTACTGTATGCTAATTCTCAAGACAGTTTCACCCGTGTTCTGATTGCTAGGTTCTGTCAAACAGTGAATGGCTGTACCTCTATTGTATCTGTGCTTGTTTCAGCCAAACCGGCCTGAAAATCCAAAGCAAATAACAAGTCAAACAAAGAACCCTTGTTGGACAAAGACTCTCAGCCTCCAGCCAGGATCAGTCCTGCTGTGGCTCCGGGGCCGGTGGAAGAGAAATCCACTACGCCCCCACAACCGCAGACTGCACCAGACAAGCACGAGGGTTTGAAAACCCCCGAGAACAGTGAGGACCCCTCCCCCACTCCTGCTCCTCAGAACGAAGGCCAGTGTGGGGCCCCCCGGTGGAGCGGGTCCAGCGAGGATACCCAGGATTCAGCGGTGCTGCTTTTCTCAGACTCTGCAAGTGCTAGAGATGTCCTCCTCTCCTCCATCCAGTCCATCACGGAGGATCTGCAGCAGCTGGTGGGTGAGGAGGAAGAGGAGACTGGTGCATCGGCTGCACCCCTTTCCCCTCAGTGCTCCCAGGAGTTGGACTTGAGGAAAAGGAAAAATGACTCTGTTTTCTCCCCGAGCGAGGAGGAAGGAGAGCATGGTGATGGGGACAGCTGGAACCCCTCCACCCCTCCCTCTACCCCCTTCCTTGAAATGGACTCCGTGAACGCTTTTACTGCTGCCACCCTGATGAAGGCTCATTCAGAGGATGGCTGGCAGGAAATTGGTAAGAAGAAAAAGAAAAAGAAGTAAATCAAGAGAGGTATAAAAGCTTTGAAGATAGGTGGGATAAAGGGCCTTCTGATTGGTCAGGGGACAATAACAACAGAACCTCTGGCATGGCCATTCTTTTCAAAGGATGGGCATTCAAATTGAAAAGTATTCAGAGGGTCATAGATGGCAGGTTGCTGTGTGTGGATGTGGAATGGGGGACCGTTAACCTGCGTCTAATCAATGTGTATTGTCCTACTGACGTGGGAGGAAGGGTGGAGCTACTCAAAGCACTCTCTCCCCTATTGTTATGTAGCACAGACGTGATAGTGGGAGGGGATTTTAATTGTATCTTAGAGCACACAGATAGGCAGGCTAGCTCTCTGATAAAATTGGATTCCAGCTCACTGGCCCTGCAAAACTTAGTTCAAGACTTTAAACTCTCAGACACATATAGATGTATATATCCCACAACAGCAGGATATACATGGTCAGGGAGGAATCAGAATTGACTATTGCTTTGTCTCAGAGAGAGTGAAAGTTGTTGGGGTCACTCTTCAGGCTGTCTTCTTCTCAGATCATCAGGCTTTAGGGTGTAGAGTGGAACTCCAGGGTGGGACTGTCTTTGGCCCAGGCCTCTGGAAACTCAACACAAAGCTGCTAGAGAACGAGGGGGTAGTATCCCGCTACAAGGAGAAACTATCACAGTGGCTGTCCTTGCAGTGTCTGTATGGGTCAGTAGGAGAGTGGTGGGAGGAGGTAAGGGTGAAGACAAAGGCCTTTTTCATGGCTGAGGGAAGGAAGGCTGCTGCCAGACGGAGAGGAGTGCTAGCCAGGAAACAGAGGCAGCTGCAGCGTCTCTACACGAGACAATGGCTTCGATGTGCTCGAGGATATCACCCTTTTAAAAAAGGATGTCCGGAGCATAGCGGAAGAAAGTAGTCGAGGAGTGCTGTTAAGAAGAGTGCAGTTCTTGGAAGAAAATGAGAAGTGTACTCGCTTCTTTTTCAGGAAAGTGGTAGGCTCCAAGTCTGTCATGGAAAGTGTAGTTGATGAGGAGGGAAGAGAGAGTACAGAGCTGAGTGCTATCCTCTCCTGCATCGAGGCCTTCTTGTCACAGACGTCCAAGGGGACTAACCGTGGGGAGCAGGAGGGCGGAAAAAGACCCATATGCATAGCGGCGAGACGGGAAAAAGGCCCGGGCTCATTAGTGCAAAGAGTTCAGGAATGCCGTATAGAAACCTGTGCCCTCAGGGAGCGGACGTGGGGTGCCCTAGTGCTAGGCGGGTCTCAGGAAATCCGAACGTCAGTGCTGAGCGAGGACAGAGTGCAAGACCCTGAAATATTTAGCCCAAGGGAAAGAGAGGGACAGGAAGGACAGCAGACCAGAAACTAGGGACAGGACAGAGAAGGACCGCCCTCTGGCTGCAGAGGGCATGACACTTCTACTCAAGACTGTACAGCTCTACAGAGGTAAAGGATGAAGAAATTCATTTTTTTACCTCAAAGCTAGAAAACGTTTTGAGTGAAGAAGATAGGGAAGTACTTGAGGGGGATTTGACAGTAGAAGAGCTGAGAGGCTATGGAGAGCTTACAGAAGGGGAAAACTCCGGGTGCTGACAGGCTCCCTAAAGGGGTGTCTGCTTTTACTACTTATACGAATGAAGGCAAAAAAAGCCAATCGATGTGAACGAACGGCGCTTTACAGAGGAGTACTGCCTGACTGGATCGTTGATGAACGACAGAGGCCACTCCGACCTCTTCTCGGTTTTCTTCAATGACTTACTAAGCATCTTCTTCACATTCGACCATGCAGGGGAAGCCAGGTACACCAAAGCAAACGCATGAAAGTGCATTTCAAGCAGAGACCAGGAAGGACTTGTTTACACCGAGAGTGGGCGGAGAATGGAACAATGCGCCCAGCCCTGTTGCTGGAGCCGATTCTTGATGAGATCTTGGGCTCACTAAGAGGCCCCCGCTGGATGCTAATCTTTCTGTTGTTCTTGCAGTTCCTGAGCTGCTTTTGAGCCAATAGAGCTCGTCCTGGTCTGTCGGCAGAGCCCAATTGCAAATGATCGGCTCCGTGTACAGAAGGAACGTGCGTTTGGTACAAGAGTGAATGAAGGCACAGGAAATACATTGGCAACAAATGACCGGTCGCTCAAGACCTCTGTGAAGTACAGGAGCGTGCAAAATGAGGCTGTTTCCGCCCAGTCTCGAACCGGGGACCTTTCGCGTGTTAGGCGAACGTGATAGCCGCTACACTACGGAAACCTGCAGGGACCGCTGCTGGTGTCTCGCTTGCGTTTCGGGCTGAGAAAGGGACGCGTCACTTTAGGCAGGGGGCGCTGGAGAGAGGAACAAAGGGCGCGATGAAACAAAATGCCGAAACCCGGGATCGAACCAGGGACCTTTAGATCTTCAGTCTAACGCTCTCCCAGCTGAGCTATTTCGGCGGTGGAAAGAGCACACAGCCACCTGCTCCAGCCTTCCTGTGTTGCGGCATGAGCGCACCAAGAGGAGCGGGAGAGTGTTGCAGGAATGTCCCTCAGAAGGAAAGGAACATGTGACCGGTCGCTCAAGACCTCTGTGAAGTACAGGTGCGTACAAAAAGAGGCTGTTCCCGTCCGGTTTCAAACCGGGGATTTTTCACGTGTGAGGCAAACGTGATAACCGCTGCACTACGGAAACGGTGAGAAGAGGGGCCCACCGGCAGTGAGTATTCAACCTTATTGCATTACTGCTCCCAACCAGTTGATATCAATTTAATTCCTAAGGGTTATGTACTTGTTTTGAGTATCTCATGTAGAAGTTGTAAACAAGTTCAATTACGAAACGGTCTAAATGAATGATATACTTATGTCCTCTTGATGTGTAACTCTTTGTAACTGAATGAATTTATATCTTTTGTATGCAAAAGATGGGTTTGCATGCATATTCTATATATTAACAAATGTATCCTCATGTATTAGTACCTGTGTGTGCGTTGTTTGAGTTATGTCGCATGGTTGGATTCTAAGACCATTAAAATAATGAATTTTGTGATTTACTGCCACAAAAATAATTGTCCCAGTAAATGCCCAAACCCCTACAGAACTGGTGCCTCGTGAGAGAACACTACAACAGTGTGTGATATCCTGTCCCAGCCTGAGGAGCAGACAGCGAGCCTGTCTCTTAATAATACTAACAATACAGTGTGTGATTCCCTGCCCCAGCCAGAGGAACAGACAGTGAGCCTGTCTCTCAATAATAATACAGTGTGTGATCTCCTGTCCCAGCCTGGGAAACAGTGAGTCAGCCTCTCAATAATTATAATACAGTGTGATCTACTGTCCCAGCCAGAGGAACACACAGTGAGCCTGTATCTAAATAATAATAATACAGTGCATGATCTCCTGTACTAGCCTGAGGAACAGACAGCGAGCCTGTCTCTCAATAATGATAACCTAGTGTGGAATGTCCTGTCCCAGTCTGAAGGACAAACAGTGAGCATGTCCCTCAGTAATAATAGAACAGTGTGTGATCTCCAGTCCCAGCAGGAGGAACAGACAGTGAGTCTGTATCTCAATACTAATAATACAGTGTGTGATCTCCTGTCCAAGCCTGGGGAACACTGAGGCTGTCTCTCAATACTAATAATACAGTGTGTGATATCCTGCCCCAGCCTGAGGAACAGACAGTGAGCCAGTCTCTCAATAATAATAAAGCAGATTATGACCTGCTGTCCCAGCCTAAGGAACAGTCAGGAAAGAGCAGGTCTCTCTATAATAATAATACAGTTTGTGATCTCCTGTCCCAGCCTGAGGAACAGACAGTGAGCCTGTCTCTCAATAATAATAATACAGAGTATGACCTCCTGTCCCAGCCTGGGGAACAGTGAGCTTGTCTCTCAATAATAATAATACAGTGTGTCATTTCCTGTCCCAGCCTGAGGAACAGTGAGCTTGTCTCTCAATAATAATAATAATACAGTTTGAACTCCTGTCCCAGCCTGAGGAACAGTGAGCCTGTCTCTCAATCATAAAAATACAATGTGTTATCTCCTTTCCCGGCCTGGGGAACACTGAGGCTTTCTCTCAATACTAATAATACAGTGTGTGATATCCTACCCTAGCCTGACGAATAGACAGTGAGCCTGTCTCTCAATAATAATAATAGAGTGTGTGATTTCCTGTCCCAGCCTGAGGAACAGACTGTGAGCCTGTCTCTCAATAATAATAATCCAGTGTGTGATCTCCTGGTCAAGCCCAAGCGAAGACACAGTGAGCCTATCTGTCAATAATAGTAATACAGTGTGTGATCTCCTGTCCCATTCTGAGGAACAGACAGTCAGCCTATCTGTCAATAATAATAATACAGTGTGTGATCTCCTGTCCCAGCCTGAGAAACAGACAGTGAGCCTGTCTCTCAATAATAATAATACAGTGTGTGATCCTCTGTCCCAGCCTGAGGAACAGACAGTGAGCCTGTCTCTCAATAATAATAATACAGTGTGAATTCCTGTCTCAACTTGTGGAACATACAGTGAGCCTGTCTCTCTATAATAATAATATAATGTATGACCTCCTGTCCCAGCCTGGGGAATATACAGTGAGCCTGTCTCACTATAATAATACAGTGTGTGATCTCCTGTCCCAGCCTGAGGAACAGACAGTGAGCCTGCCTCTCAATAACAAGCCAATTTGTGATCTCCTATCCCAGCCTGAGGAACAGAGAGTGAGCCTGTCTCTCAATAATAATACAGTGTGTGATCCTCTGTCCCAGCCTGAGGAACAGACAGTGAGCCTGTCTCTCAATAATAATAATACAGTGTGAATTCCTGTCTCAGCTTGTGGAACATACAGTGAGCCTGTCTCTCTATAATAATAATATAATGTATGACCTCCTGTCCCAGCCTGGGGAATATACAGTGAGCCTGTCTCACTATAATAATACAGTGTGTGATCCTCTGTCCCAGCCTGAGGAACAGAGAGTAAGCCTGTCTCTCAATAATAATAATGCAGTATGTGATCTCCTGTCCCAGCCTGAGGAACAAATAGTGAGCCTGTCTCAAAATAATAATAATACAGTGTGGGATCTCCTGTCCCAGCCTGGGGAACAGTGTGCCAGACTCTCAATAATATTAATAATAATAATACAATGTGATCTACTGTCCCAGATTGAGGAACAGACAGTGAGCCTGTCTCAATAATAATACAGTGTGTGACCATCTGTCCCAGACCGAGGAAAAGACAGTGAGTCTGTCTCTAAATAATAATAATACAGTGTGGGATCTCCTGTCCCAGCCTGGGGAACAGTGAGCCAGACTCTCAATAATAATAATACAGTGTGATCTACTGTCCCAGCCTGAGGAACAGACAGTGAGTTTGTCTCTCAATAATAATACAGTGTTATCTCCTGTCCCAGCCTGGGGAACAGACAGTGAGCCTGTCTCTCAATAATAATAATACAGTGTGTGATCTCCTGTCCCAGACTGAGGAACAGACAGTGAGACTGTCTCTCAATTATTATAATAATACTGTGTGAGCTCCTGACCCAGCCTGGGGAACATACAGTGAGCCTGTCTCTCTATAATAATAATTCAGTGTGGGATCTCCTGTCCAACTCTGAGGAACAGACAGTGAGCCTGTCTCTAAATAATAATAATACAGTGTGTGATCCTCTGTCCCAGCCTGAGGAACAGACAGTGAGCTTGTCTCTCAATAATAATAATACAGTGTGTGATCTCCTGTCCCAGCCTGAGGAACAGTGAGCCTGTCAATCAATAATAATACAGTATGTGATGTCCTGTCTCAGCTTGAGGAACAGAGAGTAAGCCTGTCTCTCAATAATAATAATACAGTGTGGGATCTCCTGTCCCAGCCTGGGGAACAGTGAGCCAGACTCTCAATAATATTAATAATAATAATAATACAGTGTGATCTAATGTCCCAGCCTGAGGTACAGTGAGCCTGTCTCTCAATAATAATATAGTGTGTGACCACCTTCTGTGGTCTGTTTCAAATCCGCCCGCGATGAGACACTGAGGAGAAATGAAGAGTCAGTCGCGCTAGAAAATCACCCGGGAAAGAGACTTTCAATGTAGGAAAAAAAGTCGTTAGTAACAGACATAACATGTTTGTTTTGTTTTTTTAATCGCTGCGATGTGTGACTAAGCTCATACTAAGAGTTGCCCCCTTTGTCTAGATCTGGTAAGCTGCTCGTCGCTGGTGGGCCAGATCGTGTCCCCCATCACTACACTGGGGCATTAAGACCCACACAGACCGCAGGGTGAGTGCCCCCTGCTGGCCCCACTGAGAGGTCGTATCCCACCTCCTCCGCTCTCTGCGAAAAGCAGTATCTTCAGGCCTTGACATCCCACCCCTGCCACTCTCTGCGTAAATAAGTATCGTCAGGCCCTGACATCCCGCCCCTGCCACTCCCTGCGTAAAGAAGTGTCGTATGGCCCTGACATCACACCCCCACCACTCTCTGCGGAAAGCACTGTCGTATAGCCCGGGCACCCAACCCTCCACTCTCTGCATTAAGCACTGTCATATAGCCCTGACACCCACCCCTCCACTCTTTGAATAAAGCAGTGTTGTCAGGCCCTGACATCCCACCCCCGCCACTGTCTACGTAAAGTAGTATCGTCAGGGCCTGACATCCCACTCCCGCCACTCTCTGCATAAAGCAGTGTCTTATGGCCCTGAAACCCTCCCCTCCACTCTCTACATAAAGCAGTGTTGTCAAGCCCTGACATCCCTCCCCTGCCACTCTCTGTGTAAAGCACTGTCGTATGGCCCTGACATCACACCCCCACCACTCTCTGCGTAAAGCACTGCCGTATAACCCTGACACCCACCCCTCCACACTCTGCGTTAAGCTGTGTTGTCAGGCCCTGATATCCCACCCCCACCATTCTCTGTGTAAAGCACTGCTGTATGGCCCTGACATCACACCCCCACCACTCTCTGCGGAAAGCACTGTCATAAAGCCCTGACACCCACCCCTCCATTTTTTGCATAAAGCAGTGTTGTCAAGCCCTGCCACTCTCTGCGTAAAGAAGTGTCGTATGGCCCTGACATCCCACCCCCACCACTAACTGTGTAAAGTAGTATCGTCAGGCCCTGACATCCCACCCCTGCCACTCCCTGCTTAAAGAAGTGTCGCAAGCCGCACAGCACAGCCTGGCACCGAGCCAGAGAGCGTGGATTGGACAGCAACAGCCTGCAACTGTTTCTCTGTGCCCGCAGGAGATCTGAATCCCCAGAGATTGGATGAGTATTCAACTTCACTGCATTACTGTTCGAGAATTCAATTGTAATCCCAACCAGTTGATATCAATTTAATTCCTAAGAGTTATGTTCTTGTTTTGAGTATCTAATGTAGAAGTTGTAACCAAGTTCACTTTACGAAACGGTCTTAATGAATGATATACTGAATGTATGTCCTCTTGATATGTGTAACACTTCGTAACTGACTGAATATATATCTTTTGTATTCTGATAACCCCCTCGATAAGATCTGTTAGGTTTACATGCATATTTTATGTATTAATAAATGTATCCTCGTGTATTAGTACCTGTGTGTGTGCGTTGTTTGAGTTATGTCGCATGGTTGGATTCTAAAGCCATCAAAAGAATCAACTTTGTGATTTACTGGTACAATTAATAATTGTCTCAGTAAATTCCCAAACCCTACAGAACTGGTGCCTTCAGAGAGCCACTATGATTACATATTTGGCGTCCCTGAGCCGGTTTTCTTACATATTTGGCGTCCCTGAGCCGGTTTTCCTACAGTGGTAAGGGAGAACCGTTTCCTCGTCCTGGAGGAAACGGAACTTTCTTCCCCCGAAGCCCAGGAACAACCGGAGGAGGCAGCCCAGGAAATGGAAACCCCCCCCCTGAGGCCCAAAGATGACAGGAAGTGACAGCCCAGGAAACGGAACCCCCCTCCCCCGAGTCCCACGGACAACAGGAGGAGGCAGCCCAGGAAGAGGTTACCCCCTCCCCCGAGGCCCAGGGACAACAGGAAGAGGCAGCCCAGGAAGTCGGAACCCCCTCCCCTGAGGCCCAGGAACAACAGGAAGAGGCAGCCCAGGAAGTGGAGCCCCCCTCCCCCAAGGCCCAGGAGCAACTGGAGGTCCCCGAAACTCCTGGAGAAAGGGAAGAAAAAAGCCTTCCCGAAGCGGTGGCGGAGAGTATCCTCGAGGAAGACAAGATTACTTTGAAGCTGCCCTGGAGCTGGGACTGATGGTAGGGCTGGACCTGTCCAGCATGTTTACCTTTCAGTCCCCAGCGAGACCTGGAGGGAGCCCAGCATATTCCCCCCAGGACCCGAACGAGAGGAGTTACATCTAGGCTAAACAGTGCCCAGATGTAGACTCCCAAGTTTTCCACTGTAAGCACAAAGAGAGGAGGTTCAACTTTCACTTGTTTAATCATGATTGTGAATCTTACCTTTCTAACAACTAACGTGAGAGGGCTAAGAGACCCGGTGAAAAGATGGGGAGTCTTTCATGATCTGGTCTCAAAGTCTTTCTCAGTTTGTTTCTTACAGGAGGTCCACCTGAAGGATGAAAGCGACATGCTGACATTCACCAGGGAATGGACGAAGGGAGAATCATGCTGGAGCGTAGGAGGGGTCCACTCTTCTGGAGTGAGAATCCTCCTCAGAAACCCAGAGATGACGCTGGTTTCCTCCTTCTCGGTGGTGCAGGGCCGGATCCTGGTCGCAGACATCGACTGGAGGGGGCAGAAGTTGAGAGCAATTAACGTCTATGCTCCGACGGAACCCTCTATCCGGAAGGAAGTGTTTGCTGACCTGGCCAGCTGCTGCACCACCAACAGACAGGTGGTGCTTGGCGGGGACTTCAACGTCGACCGGGAGAAGGGGAGCGACGCTAGCTCGGCAGAGCTGGAGTCGCTACTCAAGCAGTTCTCCCTGGTAGACGGTTTCAGACGGTGCCGCCCTAACGACGCCGGAACGACATGGAAAAACTCCCGGGGAGTGTGCAGCCGCCTGGACTACATCTTTCTGCACACGACCTGCTCCCTGGAGTCGGCGACGGTGTCCCCGGAGTGGTATTCCAGCCACAAGCGCTTGACGGTGGTGGTTAACACCAACCTGCCGGCATTCGGTCGTGGGTACTGGAAGCTGAACCGGGAGATACTGGAGGAAGACGACTTCAAGGCACTGTTCCGTAAAGACTACGCGAGCTGGGTCGATCTGAGAGACGGCTACAGCTCCATGGTGGAATGGTGGGAGTCGGTGAAAGACAGGAACCAAACCCTGGCGCAGACGTACTGTAGATGGAAGGCGGCAAGGGAGAGGAAGGAAGCTGCACGACTCCAGAGACAACTAGAGGAGGAGTACAGCTCGGCTAACGGGGGAGGAGCCTTCAATTCAGCCCGGGCACGGGACCTGAAGGAGAGGCTCCGCAAACTCAATCAGGTCCGAGGAGCTCAGAAAAAGAGGGTGATCCACGGCCTGAGACGGGGAGATGGAGAGGAAGTGCTGGACGAGAGCGACAAGGTAGAAGCAGCCACCGCTTTCTACACAGAGCTCTTTTCAGAAAAGCAGACGGAGGTGGAGGCAGGCGATGCTTTTCTGGAAGAGCTGAAGGCACGAGTACCGGAGGAGGTGAGGGAGGACTTGGAGGGTCCGATCGCGGCCGAGGAGCTGAAGGCGGCGCTCTTGTCCATGGAGAATGGCAAGGTGCCGGGGCCGGACGGACTCCCCAAGGAATTCTACACCTGCTTCTGGGACACCCTGGCGGCAGATCTGGTGGAAGTGGCACAGGAGATCTTCCGCCTGGGGAAACTCGGAGACACCATGAGGGAGGGCATCATCTCCCTGCTCTTCAAGAGCCCTTAGCAGAGACGGTGAGACGGGACCCTGTCATCGACGGCCTGGAGATACCGGGAGGCGTGGGGGAAACCCTGAAGATCTCCCAGTACGCCGAGGACACAACGCTGTTCCTGAGGTCGGACAGGGGGTTGAGGAGAGCCCTGCAGGTCATGGAGCAATACTCCAGAGCCTCGGGGTCGAAACTCAACCACTGAAAGAGCAAACTGAAGTTCTTCGGGCCCTGGAAGCACAGGACGACGGCGCCGGAGGGTCTCGAGCTCTGCATGGAGCCCCTCAAAATACTGGGGGTTTCCTTCCAGAGCCAGGACAACGAGACCAACAACTGGACCGAGAGGATCGCCAAGGTGAACGCGAAGCTGGGTCTGTGGAAAACGCGGTCGCTGTCCTACACAGGGAAAGTGATGGTGTTGAAAGCAGACATCCTGCCGGCTTTGGTTTACCTGGCGGTGGTGCACCCGCTGCCGGCCAGACTCAGACGAGCGCTGCAAGGGATGATCTTCGGCTTCGTCTGGGGCGGGAAGTACGAGTACATCACGAGAAACCGGATGTGTCAGCCGGTCGAGGAAGGGGGTCGAGATGAAACTCGACTGCATCTTCTACTGCAACCTCAGTCGGGCGCTGCGGGAGCCCATCGGACCTCAGGAGGAGGACGAAGCGCCTAGTCGCCAAATGGGGTTTCCCCACGGCGAGGGAGCACTGGAAAGGACTTTGGGCCCTATACAAGGATTAAAGGACAATAGCGAGTGGTAGGTTTGGAGGGACTCTCTTAATTGCGCAAATCCGCCCCCACTTGCAAAGATTGATAACGGACAATCAATCTCTGTTACGCCGTTGTTTTTTATTACATGGAGTGTTAATATGTGTGAGATGTTTCTTTTGAGATGTTTATTTTGCGGAATAAAGTATATTTTGTAGAACAAAAAATCTTATGACAAGGTTTACAAGTTATCTGTTGAACTACATTCTAATAGGTGTGGTCACATTCCAGGTCATTTGTTTATGTTTTTGTTTCTGGAGTACCTGTTAGATGAAATGTGCTAATATGTAACCTAATTCCAGTGTGAATAACTAGAAGAGGGGAGCAGCTCCATTCCAGACCAAGGGAGCTTTGAGATTGGCTGGGCCAGATCTCTCATTTGCATATCTGATTTGGAAATACAACACTAAACCCCCTTCTTGCATGGATTTAACTTGCACCCAAGGGACCCCTACTGTGTATTGCTACTTATTTTTTTATGATAAGTGGTGATTACCAGTTGACAGTATGTGTATGTGTTTTCATTTCATTTACCAAATGGAATTTTTGCTCTTTTAGTATTTGTTAAGAAGGCTTTCTAAAGTCAGGAAGTCCATTTTTTTGGTGAAAAAAGATTCTGTATTAATATTAATATTTCTCATACAACATAAATAGGGTCTTTTATGAATAAAAAGATCTTGCACTTGGAAATCTTAATAAAGCTGTGTGCTTCCATACACTCGAGCAGTTTTGATTCCTAATATTTGACCTTAGGTGTGGGAACGGGTCTTTTTTGCCATTTGATTTCCAATTGATCAGCACAGTATAGAAAATAGACCCATAAAGCAACGTCAGCAGTGACAAATGT
This sequence comes from Lepisosteus platostomus, assembly GCF_059453375.1. Lineage (NCBI taxonomy): Eukaryota > Metazoa > Chordata > Actinopteri > Semionotiformes > Lepisosteidae > Lepisosteus > Lepisosteus platostomus. The sequence goes on along the minus strand of NC_142615.1, from coordinate 12,375,670 downwards.
GCAAAAAGTGATCACTTGTTTTCGCCCGCTTTCAAACTGAAACCCTTTGGTGTGTTAAGAGAATGTGATAACCACTACACTGCACAAGGTGGGAATGGGTGACTTGCAGAGAGTGTTGAACTTCGAGAAAGGACTTCTCTCAGGAATATATTTCCACATTCTGAAGAGGAGATTTTCTCCATTTCTGTAGTCTGACTTCCTCTTTTGCAGAAATGTGGAGTCACCTATCCAGCTCTGGGAGCAGTGTGTAGATAACAGGTTTGTTACTGCCGGATGAGCACAGTAAATTAATACAGCAGAATAAACACACTGTGAGTATTTGAAGGGAATTAACAATCTTTTACGTCTTGCTATGTTCAATGCTGCTGTAATTTCTGTAATATTGTGATTATCACGTTCATCACACATGCGCAAGATCCCCTGTTTGAAATTGGGCAGAAACAGGTGTCTTTTTATCTTCTCACATTTTGCACTCCTGCCAGTGTTTTATGGATCTTGTTTTGTCTTATTGCAAGAATTCGAATTTCCTGTGTCATTCATCAGATCACATCACATCACATCAAACAGCCAGCAGATCATGTCACCTTTCAGATAGTCATTCTTCTGCTTCCTAAATTTCTGATAAGACCAGGTCCTAGAAGTCACTACTCAGTCAGTTACTACTGCCGAAATGCAAGCCCTTCCTCCAGCCTGAAGAAGTTGATCCTACATTACTCATGAAGAAGATGTATCTACCAAACCTCAGAGAGCTGAGCTGGATCACTCCCCTTCTGAATGACGTTGCAGTAACACTCTACCACTCCTCTTCGTGCACTCATGCTGGAACTTTGGGAGGCTACTGCAGACAGCAGAGGTTGGATCGTACACAGAGGTTGGAATAGCTCAGCTGAGAAAGCCTTAGACTGATGCTCTAAAGGTCCCTGGTTCAATCTGGGGTTTTGGCATTTTGTTTCGTTGCACCATTTGTTCCTCTCTGCAATGCCCTGTGTCCAAAGTCACACTTCCCTTTCTCAGCCTGAATCCCAAACTAGAGTCTTTGTGTCCTTGAGTCCCTCTTTTACCGACACTGATGAAGTACAGAAATAACTTAACATGTTTTGCACTCCTTATGGTGTTTTATGGTGGGACCTGTATTTCTCTATGAATTTCCTTAGTGACAGCCCATTTGTTTTCAATATATTTCTGGTGACGTTATTACATCGGTCTCCCCTGGTGGCTTGTTTTCATATCCCACTTCTGACAATGACTTTTCTTATGTCACTTTGATGGGAGTACAATTGGAAAAAAAACTAAAATGTGTGTAGTTGTTTCCATATCAAACCTGTCTTCCATTTTATACAGTATTCCACAGGAGTGAATCAATTCCTTGTTTAATTTTGCAAATTACCCTGCTGTCAAAAAAACTAAATTCCCATGTAGCCAAGGAGTTGCTGAAAAGCAACTTCACTTTGATGTTTTGTGTTGTTATAACTAATTCATCTCCTTTTTAAAAAAAATAGATTTCTGTAGAAGAAAGGTGTCTCACACTACAGTTTAAATTGTAAACAGGTCATAGAAAAAGCTCCTTAGCTCCCTGTCAAGAATCAAACCCCACTCTCCTGTATGACAGGCAGGGATTCTAACCATGGTTACATTGCAACCGTAATAATATTGACAGCATTAATAAATGCATATATAATTGAAATTGAAAACATATCTAACACAGCATCTTTTCTGGTTATATACCACAATGCATTGCTGATATTTGTTGTTTGCCATTTAGGTTAAATACTGTCATGTTTTTCTCAGCAATCGTAAGTATAAATAATGATAATACTATTTGAATACATACAGGTCTTAATATTATTTTGATTAAAATAGGAACAAGTTATAGGTTTATTCCATGCTGAAAAAAAGAAGAAAGAGAACACAACGTTTCGGCCGTGGAGCCTTCTTCAGGTGTAAGAGAGACAGGGCAGTAGGCAAAGGTAAAGTAGCGGGAGAACAAAGGTTGAGAGGGAGGAGGAGTGAGAGGCGGGAGCAGGGGACAGAAAGAGAGGCCAATCAAGAGGTGTGAAGTCAGAATGGGTGCAGAGAGGTGTGAAATGAAACTTCCAATGAATGGAGAAAATTTAAAAGAACAGTAGTCTGTCGTTAAGGGAAGGGAGAATGTGTGATCCTAGCTGCAGAATAATTTTAGTTTCAGTGGTCTTTCTGATGTATGAGTTCGGAAAACCGTCTTTGAGAACACAGACGGAGAGATTAGAGTGGTTGTGGCCATCAGAGGTGAAATGAGAAACAATGGGCTTGGAGAGATCTTTAATCTTCACAGCCCTGACGTGTTCTCTGAAGCGGTCTCCGAGTCTCCTTCCTGTTTCTCCAATGTAGATGGCTGGGCATTTACTGCAAGAGATACAGTAAATAAGGTTGCTGGAGGTACAAGATGCTGTCTGGGTGATCCGGAATTGTCCTGAGGGGCCTTGAATGAGTGTGGTGGTGGCTGTGTACTTGCAGGTGATACAGCGAGCTCTGTTGCAAGGGAAAGTGCCTGGTGTGGATGGTTGTTGATGGCGGTCAAGGGAGCTGTGAACAAAGAGGTTACGCAGATTAGGTTATCGTTCAGCGGGGTCTGGACGTGTCTGTGAGGCTGAAACCGGACGGTATCGTGTATCAGGCTCCGGTGCACTGCAGCGTAAGTATAAGTGTATAGATGAAACCTTTAATTTATTGGTTTAAATCAAAATGCTTTACTACTACAAGAGAGATGTATAGTATGAAGGATGGGGAAAAAAATGATTTCTTGGAAGAAAATGGTTTTAATTGCATTCAAAATGAAGCGGAATTTTAGCGCGACACACAAACCCTTTGTCTTTTTTAAATATATTATATATACGTATAATTATATATAGTATTTTTTTTGCTTAGAAATTTTGGACTGGAGGTGATGTATTACTAGTAGTGACGCTGAGTTCACTATGGTGAAGTTAAGTCATAAGACCAGGGCCAGTAGCTTATTAAAAAACGCTTTTTCATCAGGAGATTGTAGGTTCAACTCCTGCCTGATTGACATGTCTCGCTGCTGATTCAGTTCATCCTCCATATTTTGTTCGTGATCATTATTTTCTTTAGTTATGATCAATATTGAACTTTTAAAAAAAATAAAACGACAATAATCAAACGCAGACAGATTTTCTAAAAGTATTAGCAGTTGACAGGGTGCCCCTTTAGAATAGTCGTCAGAAAATGTGAGAAAAGGAAAGTTACGTAAACTCTCACACAGCATTAGAGCTTGGAATCTGATTGTTAAAAAAACTACCTGTCTCCCCAGCATTTAACGGTGCTGTTGTTTTTATTTTACATATTGTTAGCATTTTAATGAATTGAAAGATTGTTATAAAATAAGTTAAAATATTGATACACAAATCGCTAAATACGAAACGTAAAAAACCCAACTGTAAGCAATTGACCATTCATATTCCTGAATTTTAAATCCGTGTTTATCTGTGTCCAAGTGCCTGGTGCAGCTATTTTGAAAGCAGAGTCTATGATTTATTGCAGAAGCGCATTGTTGCCATCAAGGAAAAAAATCCTGAGTTCTCTTAATTAAGAAATACCAAATTATCTCCTAATTACGAGATAGCAACGATATCATATGTGTGTATGAACAACCTTTTACATTTGCAATGGCAGTACCTACAGGCTGTCGATTGGTTTGCTGGCACTGTGGGTTTAGTGTTCCTGACAATGTGCGTGCTGAGAAATGCGCACAATCTGACTTTCTTCTCGGAATGAAAAGGTTACCGTTTGTACCTCATGTAAACACAGTTTTAACCATTATCACACTCATATATATGAATTAAGAACGAATGTGACCTGGAATCCATTGTACCGCTTCAAACTGAAAGTCAGATATTTAGTCTCAAAACTACATAACTCAAGATATTTTTTTCCCTTGATGGCAGCATTGGCTTCTGTAATTTAGATTCAACCACTGAAGAGGTTGGTTTTGTGTTTTTAGCTATTAAACATAACTGGTAAGTTTAAGTCAGTTCTTGTTACTCTTTCCGCTCGAAAGAGCTGTATTAATACCGGCGCACCTGTCTCCACAGGAAATTTATTGCTGTTCCCAAACCAATGTACTGCAGCTTGTGGCCACGTGTTCCTGCTGTCAGCCTGTGATACCATGTTCGTCCACCGCTAGAAATATTACTGCTCCAGTACAAGAGTAGAAGAGGAAACAAATGCAAACACCGTTTAGAAAAAACACACACGTCTCAGGCCTTAACCATGACAAGGATGGGATTTGAACCTAGACGAGCAGAGTACAATGGATTAGCAATCCAAAAAGTGACTCCTGTTTAATTTTCTTTTCGCTTGCTCGATTTGTAGTACGCTCCTCAATCCTTACAACCGATAAACAAAACGGCTTCATGTGCCACAGCATTCTGCTGCAGGTACGGGTTGCACCGTGTATTAGGCGAACCCGAATGGAATATTTCAAATATGTGAAGAATTTCATGAAACCTGAAAAAAGATGATCACAGCCAATGTCAACAGTTCAGGGCCTGTAGGTAGCTTCAACAGAACAAAACGATCTGAAGCCGCAATAATTTCAGAGTGTATTGTGACACTCTAACCATGCTGTTGCTATTACTGCTACTTCTGCTGCAGTTGCTTTAAACTCTACTCAGCGGGCAAGTAAAGTTGTACAAGAAATAGACTACTTTGAGCCGTCCAAATTCCATTATGTGAATTTAAGCTTTTTTTTATTAATAACAGCATGAGTAATACAATGCATGCTCAGAAACGTTACTTATAAGCTTATGAAGCAACAGTGTTTCGACAATTTGCGGTCTTCAAAAAGTAAACGCTGAAGTTTTTATACTTCCTTGTGAGCAGATCACCTTTGATTTAGAAAAGGAAAACTTACTCCCCTGTTGCTTTCATTGCAATATCTGAATCGAGACCCAAGCGCTAAGAAAGCTGAAAAACGCAAAAGTAATAAACCCGATTTAAATTTAGATACACATTTTCTAATGCAGCCTTCATTACAAGACACTCTATTTCTCGAAAGCGTGTTATGTAAAAAAGAGGAAAACGAAAATATATGGATGACAATATTTAAAAGATGAAGATTTTACTTTTGAGAAATTGTCATTTTATGTATCTAGACGCTTTTCAACCGCTGTTTTTAGAACCTTGCTGTGCTTCCTGAATCATTTTCAGTGTTATAAACTGGGTGTGGAGATAGCGATCACTTTGTAGAGCAGTTGATAGGCTGGAGCTGTTCAGACTACTCTTGTTATTTCTCAAACGCTTCCATCATTTTTCTTTCATGCTAGGACGCGAGTGTGTACATGTGTTTGGTTTTCGTTTCACTGATTCTCATTGAAGATTTGGGAATTAACGAAGAAAGAATCAGTAACCAGGAAGGCAGAAGCTTTGGTTCTCAACGATCTTGAAGACGCCCATGTAGAGCAGCGTGTGATGATTTGTACTACAAAAGACCAAGTGCTCAGTGACGTCTGCGTTTACCGTTGAAACTTTTCATCTCAGATGCAAAAGCAGTTGTGTTAAACATAGCTGAGTGGTGCAGCAGAAGCGTGCTGGGTCCATAACCCAAAGATCAATGGATCAAAGCCATCCTCTGCTATACATGTTTAATGCACGACTGATAAGCACACCCTCAGTTTAATGACGTGCATTGAAACTGATTTCTTCTCTCGTATGTGCAAACTTCACACTTAGGGTGCTCTTTAATCTTTACAAATATGCAGATGCCCAAATGTTTCTTTTGTTGTTCTGACATCCTTTATAGATTCCTCAAATCCTTCAAATGAACATCCATATCAGCACAGTTATGTTTATATCTTTTAAAATTAAAGTACATACAACAAAAATATCAATGTACATTTGTACTGTGCTCATTTAATAATGATTGTCGAGTTCTCCGACAACTCTGTGTTATAATTTTAAAACATTTTTGCTAAGGATACACAACGGGTGTATAAGGCATTCTAACTACAGCCAGCTGAAGATAAAATTCCACACGTGAAAATGGTTTCACGCACATTTCCTGCAAAGTTCAAGAGGGCTTTTAGCGGAGATTATGTTTACATCGAAACAATCCGAAGCGCGTCCCTGACCACCAGCCCTTTGTATAACAGCTGTACAAAGACACACTCCCGTGCATAAGGAAATGTTGTGTTTAACAGAAGTGAGTTAACATGATCCGTGACCTAATTTACCAGAACAAATACTCACCCAGCAAGGTCTGCTTTACTACAAGAGAGAAGTAGGGTGAAAGACGTGATCATTTCACACTGTTGTGGAACAAAACGCTTTTTTCTTGGAATTCTAAATCAATTAGAAATTCAGAGCGACACATAAAGGCTTTGTCTGCTTAAAAGTGATGATTTTTAAAAACTGATAAAAATGTAGAAAACACGTTTCTCACGTAGAAATTTAAGATGGGGGTGGAGTATTACTAGGAGCGGCGCTGAACTCACCATGGTGCAATTCATTTACGTGACGGGCTGGTGGTTTAATGGATAACGCGTCTGATTTCGGTTTATTAGATTGTCGATTCGACTTCTACCGGGGTTGTGTGATTTAAATCAGGCTCCTCAGAAATAGATGTCCGTTATGTAAATGAACCGCACCTGAAAGCAAACGTTGGGTCTGGGTTCCTTTCTTTCCTACATGAAATAGCAAATCGTTACAAAAAAAAAAAACACCAACTAATGTCCAATGGCGTTAGTCATTTAAGTAAACATGAATATACTGTAAGGTCTTGGTACATGGGAGTGGATTTCAACCACAATTAAAAAAGGGCAAATTATAATTACAGGCTTCAGACACTTTTTCAAACAAAAGAGACCAAACACTCCCTAACTTTCAGGTTTGCTTGAACCTGTAACAAAAAAGGGGTCTGAAGCTTCCATTCTCTGATGTCACTGTCTCTAAAGCCGGGCGTGATGTTTCGCGGATATGCAATGTGCCTTTTCTCTTGTCGTGTTCATGATGATTCGCTGCATAAGCTCCTGATTGGGTGTTTTGTACTGCGCTGTTACTTCGTTCAGATTACCTATGTGGTGTACAGATAAAACCCGACTGCGTGGTGTAATTTCCGGGTTCGGCACCAGCAGCGCCTGCAAACTCCTCAGCTGACCTCGACGTGATTTGAACACGCAACCTTCTGATCTGGAGTCAGACGCGCTACCATTGCGCCACGAGGTCACTCGCCACAAGTGCTTTTAATTCCCCCAAAGAGAACAATCAGCATCCCTGAAAAAGATTTTTTTTCATTCTCTCCTGTGAGGAGCGCCGCTCTTCCAACGAGAGACTCTTCTTCCCAGACCACAGAATATTCTTTCCGCCCGGCTCTCTCACAGAGAGCAGACACACCGTCTCCACTGATGTGTTTACTACATCTATAGATCTGACCCCCTACAGCCCCGATATTCCTGGACAGGATATTTACCACCAGCCTCGTGAACGTCTCATCTTGACCTCTCCCAGGAGGAGCACAATTAACACAGAATCCTCTCTCCATTTAGCAAATAACAAAAAACACTGTTTACCTGTCAAGACAGAAAACCAGGCTGCTGCAGGTGAGGCTTAAACTCACAACCTCGGCATGAGTCCACTGAATATGTCATTTTACATGGCCTGAACCAGGAAAGAGATTGGAAGTCAAGAAGTTATGTTTTTTTTTTTAATACTTGCCTACTCTTTTAATTTTTCGGTCAAATATTTTATTTGGGAGTACTTTCAATTGATGTTAATCCTTGTCCCGATGCACGATTCTGGGCCATAGTGCATCTTGAATAATGTTCTCATAGGCTTCAGTTTGGAAAAGTGCGCTCTTCAGAAGCTACAGAAACCGCTAATGGTTACATAACACAATGCAAAAGGAACGTTCGGGTTTGAAAAAGAATATTACTTGCTATGAATACAAACACTGTTACAGGAGGCGTGTTAGGGCTATTTTAGCTTAGATCATCAATTCATCTTACATTTCTTCTCCATCTATATCAACAGCGTCATCGCTACTGAGCGCTAAAGGCAGGTCCTGGCAATACAATATTCTTTAGAAAACATTTTTAAAACTATTTCCACTACCATACATAAAGTAAAAGATTCGGATTGCACGCAACTAATAAATTATCTTTTCCAGGGGCGTTGTAGCTAGATGCAAATTACAATCGAAAATATCAGTATCAGCTTTAATATTTTCTTTTGGATCCACAGGACGATCAGCATGAGCCATCAAAGAGCCTGTAGTGGCAAGAAGTTTAAAAGCACACAAGTGATCTGTCTTTGGTCAAAGGAATTGCTGGAGCAGTAGGACACAGAGCAATATCTAGCAGCTGTAGACGATGTTCGGGGAAGAGATAATTCTGTTTTCAGCACAGGGAGTGAGAATGAGCTCAGTCTGGCTCCCAGCAGAATCCATTCTGGTTTGGTTACTATCAGACTGTGCGTCTGAGGCTCTTTGGATCGCAACGTGAAAAAAAAGAACAAAAAACATTTGCTCACATCTTGTGATTTCCACGAGAGGAAGAGAAGATATCACTTTAAAAAAAATCAGAACTGAAGATTTGGATCCGGGACCTCATACTTGTCAAATGATTAAAATAATAATTATGAAAATATCAGGTTGTGTTTCTGCAACATATCGTGCACAGTATGCCATTTATTTCTAAAAATACAGTAGATTGTACTTAATAAAAATCTACAATTCACCGCTGGTATAAACAGATGTGTGCTGTGTTTGCCTTTGTAAGCATTTGTTTAAAAAATAAGTTCACAATACGATAAAAAACACAGAAAGCACAAACGTAATAATATAATGATACAAAATCAATACCAAATCATAAAGCCAATTAAGTACCTATCCTTTGAAAACAGTGACATTTGTATCTACTTTTGAATTACAAATCAGACAGCATAGTCCCTTAATTCAAAGATAAGATATTTGCCAAAACAAGACAACCAGATGTTAGCTGAATTCGGAACAAGAGCCTCTGCTTCATCGTTTATTGAGCTTTTGATCAACGTCTGAGTGAAAAAGATTCGCTATTTTAACTATTTAATTAAAGTTCACAAAAGCACCTTTCTTCGAGCTGTAGTCGAAACAGTGACTTAAGGATTCCTAACTGTTTCTAATACAGTCAGCCGCGCTACCAACTGAGCTATCGAAGGGATTTAAAGTGTTCCTCTCTGGCACATATTGCCCAATGTAGTGAAATATTCCGGGTACTTAAATTCCAGTTCGACATCAAGTTTCCAACTCGTTTCCTTGGTCTTGTTTACCTTGAATTTAAGCCACAAACCAGGATTCTACTGTATAATCTTCCGGGGATGTTACAAAATGTTTGATGGGGCATCAATCATTACAGGCTTTTTTTTCTCGAGGCATCATATTAAACATTTCATTTGGATCGAGAAGAGGATCACCATGAGAGACAGAACAAACTGTTTGATTCCGTCTTTATTGGGAGCTGTATCACAGCTAATGCATGTAAAGCCTTCAGTATGCGATAGTGAGAGCTCAGTTATGCCAGGGAGTGGGAGTGAAGAGAACTGAACTGAAATTTAGTAAATTCATATTTAAATAGAGTGTAAATCAAAGTGTTCTGTCACTTAAAACTTATTACAACACTACCAGGAGTGGGGATTGAACCCACGTGGACATTTGTCCATTGGATCTTAAGTCCAACGCCTTAACCACTCGGCCATCCTGGTCTACAGCAATATGCTTTTCAGTTGTTTAACATTTAAATATGATTCAGTAATTAAAAAAAAATTAAACCACGAAACCTCTTAGAGTTGCGAGAATACTTCCTTTGTGTATAAAATACATTGTGAATGCTTTCTCAGCCTTTACTTTTTCGTTTTTATTACATTTTTTTGACCGAGCACGAATATTCTTTTGTCCATATCTTCACAATGGAAGCACAGAACGCCGTCAAACCAAATGCATTTTAAAGACCAAGACTTGTGGATATTTCCACAGCCTCTACATCAAACTATCAGTGGGATTATCTTTTTTTAAACCTCCGGTTTTTCATCAATGCGTAATTACGCACTTACTGGAACCCGGAGGACTGCTGTGTACAGACGTTCACAACGCGAGAAATACTGTTCAATACGGCTTTGTGCGAATAACCCGTATATGACCATAGGAAGCAGAACAGCGCAGTCTCCAATTACCCAGACTATAAGCACAGGAATAAAGCTTTGTTTGATTTCTGAAACCCTTCCTTTACACCCTGTTTTCATTCAGGTAAGGGTCAACTATATTGACAATACTACTGACAGCAGGAAGATTAAAATATTCTTTACTCAGCAGCTCATTAAAAACAGCTCCCATGATGTTCAAACCGATTTTTTACACAGAACACTGACACAGCTTTGCGTTCTGAATCTCTTTTTCTCATGCTTTTATTTAATATGGCACAATGCACTGGGATAGGGGTATTCTGTTCACAAACCAATAGCATTTAAATCACAGCACCCACAATGCTGCAAGTAAGTGTTTTGCACACTAAGCAGGTCTTCTGACTTTTCCCAGCTTTGTTTTGGGTTGTGGAACCTTTATTTTTTATGAATTTCTGAAGATAACACTACAGGTATACACTGGGATAGATGGGTCTTTTTCATGGCTCAATAGTAATTCAAATACAACAGCCACACTGCTGAAACCATATGTTTTACACACCAGACAGGGCCCCTAACCTCATACAACATTGCTGTGGCTGTGGCCTCTTTCTTTATTTTTTTATGATTTTCTGAAAGTAACACAACAGGTAATAATACACTGGGACAAGTGGGTCTTCTTCATGGCTCAATAGTGTAGTGGTTTGATGGGTTTACTGAGACAATTATTAATTGTAACAGTAATCACGAGGTTGTTCGTTGTAGCTTTTAGAAAATCAATCGTCAGAACAACTAACAACGCACACACACGGGTTCAATACACGAGATACATTTATTAATATAAATTGTGCACCAAAGATATACTAGTCTGCCTGGATACGAGCGGCAGACCTTACTGTGAGGGTTATCAATATACAAGGTATATAATCTCGAAGAGATGCAAACACAAAGAGATACACAACAGAGAATATATGTCAATATATATCGTTCGGTTACCAAATCGCTAATCAGTGTTATTACCCACTGTTACTCTAAACTCAGAAGTAAATACATTACTCATGAATTAAATTGATAACAACTTGTGTTGAGGTACAATTGAATTCTCGAGACGCAATGTAGAACATGGGGTTTACTTATCCACTGTGTATGGATTTGGAATCTCCCGGCATGAACACCAAACCAGCTGACAGGCTCTGTTGCAGCCTCTGTTGCAGAGGTTGTCCAATGGGCATTGTGTCGGCGTCCTCTGGCTACCGGCCAACCAGTCAAGGTGCAGCTCGGAGTAGGACGGGCGGAGGAATCTGTCTGCGGCGTGCAGGGAAGTCGTTGCTCCTAGGGGATCTACCAGGAGTCCTGCTGGCTAGTAGAAAGTCTCTATGCACAGAGTGTGACCGCGAGTCCTCACAAGTCACTCTTTTGCCTGGGAAGAAGCTGGTTCGTTCCCGGTCCAGCGCTGCTTCTGAATAAGCTATTCAGGTTGTCGACGAGGGTCCAACTGTAGGGTGCCGTTGATCAAGCGGAGCATTCACGTTGGTAGAATTCTGAGTACGTACGGGATCCTCGGCCTCGCACTTAGAACAAAGTCCAAGTCCTTTTGCAGACAACAGCAGTTGACACGTGATTGTCTCTGAGGATGCGCGAAAATGGCCAAGGAGATCCCCGATCTGAGCTTGCGCTCCCTTTTTGACCAAGACCCAGATGTGTGCTGATTGGTTGAGAGTTTGGCGGGCATTGGAGACCCACGTGGTATTACCACGCCCTGCCAGTCCCTGATTGGTTGGTCAAGATGAGATATAAGTCACTTACTCTTGACACTTAGGAATGCAGTCCAGATGTCCATTCGGCACTCCCTAGACTGATAGGCGCCAATGAATGACCATTGATCATGATAGCCAGGCTTAGCTAAGTGCATCCCCGTCTGGGAACTTGTTCCTTATCAAAAGAAAACATCTTAAATCAGCCTGCATAAATACTTTCTCTGTGGCAGCACCACAGAGATGGAGGGTGAGATGGGGCCTCCTTTAGGACAGCATACCAACGCTTAATGCTGTCTTATTAACAAGCATTGCTGCTACATATCCCCCCTTTTTGAAGGTCACGAGGTCCTGAGGCGTTGTTGCCTTCAAAACAAAAACAGAGTTAAGTGATGTCTGTTGTACCACGGTGGATTCTACCACCCAATATTCACATTACCTCTCGAGAATTTGTACAGGAAATAGTGTTGGAAAGAACATTGCGTATACCTGCTCTCAGTTATAAGGTACATAGAAATGAGGCATCGGGCATCATCATTAGCCCTAGACCTTAAACTTCCGGCAGTTCGCTATCAGTATCGGATAGCTCTGCAGCAGGCAGACGTTTGGGAGTGGTTACCTGATTTCGGTGATACACCATTGCCCCCTTTGTCTCATTCAAACTACCCCGCAAGGCTTTGATACAAGAGAACAGCATCCAACACATTACCCCAGCCATGATCCAGCTACCCAGCAGCAGTGTCAAGATGACCACGTTTACTGTTCCCAGCGCCCCAGAGGATCCACAACGACTGTGCTTGGGACCTACCAGCGTAGTTTTTAAGTTTGTGTCGTTGAGAACAAATTCGAGTAACTGTACACCCTCAAGGCTTACTGTCTCTTGGATTCTCTCATCCAAGTCAACGCTGTGTCCTCTGAAACCGTCTACAATCTCGAGTTCCGTTTCATACAGTTCTGACTCCAGATGATATAGTGTTAAATCGTTGAGATGCACTATAGCTCCTTCAGAAACTTGTAGAAAAACTGTTTGGTTGGGTAGCTGCACTTCGGTAGCTGTGTCATGTCTGTCATAGGTTCTTGTAACAGTTAACTGTGGTGTGCTGACCAGCCATATCTTTCCCACCTGCTCAACCTGGGGTTCATTAACCTCACTTTTGCTCGTCACTGTGGCTTTACACTTTTCAGTGGCAGCCCCCTTTCTGATACCACACAACCTCTGAGTTGTGTCCCTAAGGAATGGCTTACTTGGGCATACCCAGTGGATATCCTTGGTTGACACAGTTCCAGGTTTGGAACAAGGTACAAATTTGGATCATCCTCCTGGTAAGCTACGAGCGGTGGGGTGGTCAACTTCACATGCATGTCCCCCCTCCAGAAGCCAACGTTCGATATAGACTTGAGTCTATAGATATCCTTGCTACTCACGATGGGAAGGTTCAACAGGAAACCTATTTCCTTGGCTTCGGGGTTGACATGTATGGGAATGGCACTGCCTAGACTGTATGCAAGATGTACTTGCACTGGCTGCACCATCTCAGAAGTGGTGGTCCTCAGTACTTCTTCTACCAAGGACAGTGGAACCAAGTAGGTTGGAATCTGTCCCATGGCTAGGCTAGTTACTGTGGCACTAAGCTCCCTAAGCAAATCCTGCATCAGCATTCTGACCTGTTGCACGTAAGCATAATCCTACTGTAACACGTCGACAATCCTGCCCACGGTGTGGAGGGTGTTATTTAACACTGCTGCATGAAGGTTTACTGCTAATATTGTGCCCTGTAAGGTTTTCCCTAGGCTTTCCAGTCGCTGCTTCTGTTGATACAGTCTTTCACTACCCTCTGGCATTTCTGACACCTGCCTTCTTGGGGCAGTCAGGGTGAGAGTGCCAGTAACAAACAAACCTACCAAAAAGAGCAAATGCACAACAGTGGCGGCAGCAATCAGTCCTCCCAAAAGTTTTTAAGGGTGGCTGATCCCAGTCATCTCCTTCTGAGTGACTGTCGCCTTTCTAAGCTGGCGCAGCGTGTACATGGTGTCTTTCTCAGTATGCCATGTGGCATCCTGGGCACCAACATCCTGGAAATCTGGGGAGATCTGACGCAGCTGCTGATGCTGCTCCTCCATTTCCAGGGCATCTGCTTTTTTGATTTGTTCATGCCTGTGCTCTAGGAACCCTGCAGGGGGCGGTGCAGCGGTGGAGCATGCCTGACCCTCGGCTGAGTGGTCATCTGGAGCACCTGAGTGATCTGGGATTGTTACCCCATTCTCACTGTTCAGGTCCACCCTGCACCCCTCCTGATTGAGGAATCCCTCTATCGGCATGTTTACAATCGTTCACTGGGTGTGGGTGTAGGACACCTGCTCGCTCCCCCCTTCCCTCGCTAGGGGTTCAGGGAGCTGCCCCAGCACTGGGATAGCTAGTTCACTGTCTTTGAACTCGCTATCACCCACCAGGCCCATGTCAGTGCAGGCGGGGATTCTGACACCCCTCTTTGCGATGTCCTGCGCTGGCAGGCGGGTGGCTTGAGCATCCAGCTCCAGTATGGCTGAACCACTGTTGGTCAGACTCAGACTGACAGACTGAGCTGGTGGCTGTAAGAAAACCGGCTCGGCTTTCATTCCCTGTCCCTTCTTGGGGACTGGGTGTGTTGGAAACCCTGCCGTTGAGGCAGGAACAATCAGGTCGGTCTCTCTCACTACCTGGTAGTTGTAAGAAATAATGTTATGACTGACTGCAGGTTCCCTGGATCACAGCAGAGGGAATCGGCATCTGGGATCAGATGTGTCCACAGCGCAGTAGTCCCAGTGTCCAGCTGGACCTCCTGTCTAACCTGTGAATGTTGCACCAGGGGCACCTGGCGGTGGCCCTGTGACAGCTGCTCAAGCAGATCCTCACTTATAGAGGACCTCTCAGAGCTAAGGGTGAGGGCTACATCACCAACCTGCTCTCCTGCCATCTGGATCCCTTCCACCACTGCAGGGTGGTGGTCCTGACCCCTCTTGGGTGCCAGGGTGCACAGGGAAAGCTCCTTTTCATCACCAAGTGGGGAGATCCGCTCCTCTTTAGGGATGTGAAAGGGGTTTGCTTTACCTGGTGGATCAGGCGGCTGCTCGGAGCACCGCTCCTGTGGCATGGAGGCTGTTGGGACCTTGGCCAGGGCACGACTTCCCTGTAGTTTTGGAAAGCAAGAAGAGACATTTATTTCTCGTCCAGAGGAACCAGGAGGAACTTCCAACTCAGCTATAGTGTTCAGTGGGCACTGTGTGATCACAGCATAACCACTGAACCCCCCTTTTTGCTTTGCGACAGGCTTAGGGTTTTTGACCTGAGCCCACAATTTTCCACGCTGGCAGTCCACCAGAGGCTCCAGCCTGTCAAGCAGGTCTTGGCCAATGAGTAGTGGCTCTGTTTTAAACCTAGAGATGTAAACAGGATGCACCACGTTCATTGGCCCGAACCTAAGTGCCACCCACACTCGGTGTGTGATCCCGGCATGATCCTGGGTATAGCTGGAAATATCTATCTTACACGGTTCTACCTTAAGTCTGATGCCTTTTCCTTTCGCTACTCGTTTGAGCTCGCTGAGTAGATCGGCTGACATCAAACTAATTTCAGCCCCAGTGTCAATCAGTGCTTCTCTATCTAAGATGTTTTCAAGAGAAACCTTGATATAAATACGCCTTGCTTTGCCTTTCTGGCTGAGATTCCCTAAGAAATGTTGGAAGCCTGTCTTTTCTTTGACTTCAGGGGCGGGGTCAGCGCCCAACTCAGAGTCACAGCCTTCTTCCAGGCAGGAACCCTCCCACCCAATCAGATAGACTGAGGGAGGGGTTTGGGTGGATCCCCGCCTCCTCCAGTGAGAAGGGGCGTGGCCCCCCTCAGCTTATTCACGCTTCCGGCATTCGGTGCGGAAGGTTTACCCTGTCCTGATCTCTCAAGCAGGGTGTAACGAACAGTTCTTTCCGGACCCTATGCGGACGACACAGTCCGACGGAGTGGGGAAACACTAGGGAAACGTCATGCAGGAATACGGGGCTGAAGACAGGGGGGCGTGTCCAAGGTGCGCTGGTGCACGGGGAAGGTGTGGCCGAGGCGAACAATCCGAGAGAGTAGTCCTTTGGGAATATCCAAAACACAAGGGTAAGTCCAAAACCAGAAGATCCATCAGAAGAAGGAATTAAAAGCCACGAAGGCCGGGTCGGAACCGGGGGACGGGGAACTGGAACAGGAACGGGAATGGGAACGGAGGTTAAAACCTTAATGGGACCAGGCGCTTCCAGGTCCCGGACTCGCACGATATGGAAATCAGATGCAGAGACCGGATGAGCGTCAGCGCCTGGCTTTTAAGGTGGGCTGGGAATGGGAAACAGGTGCAGAGAATAAAGTCTTAAGTGAAAGGGCTGGAGCACCCTTAAGGAGGGGGGACTAATATCATGACACAGGGCTTGTTCAAGCCGGGCCAAGCGGGCTGCAGTCGACTCCCTTCGTCCAGCCTTATGATAGGCTCTGCCTGAGCCCTTGCCTTCCCCGTAGCGCTCACGGCGGCTCTGACGCTTAGTGCGGTCCTGCCTGCCTATTTTGCGCCGGGGCTTAGCGGGCTCAGGAACCTCAGCTCCCTCAAGCTGAGGCGAGTCGTCAACCCTGCTGGCTTTAGTGGTGAACACGGCCGTTTTACCAGGTTTTCGCTCTGAGGAAGCAGAGACTTCAGCTCCCCAGGCTTTTTGAGTGTGTGCATCACAATCATTTTCCTGACTGAGGGATGCAGATTAGCAATGAATAAACCTTTGAAATTCACGTTCTCTTCGCAACCCTCTTCATTCCGCCCTGCAAAATAAGTGCGCCTAAGCCTCTCATAGTAGTCGCGAGGGGCTTCAGCTTTTTCGTGCTTAATATGGTGCGCAGCGGCCACGGCAGCTATGGGATCGATAAAAGCCGAAAATTCTCCGATCATTGCCTGACACAGCTCCTCAAAGCTATTACAGACCTCCGGTCCTTGTCTAGACATCCACTCGTGGACCGCTCGGCTGGTAGTTTTCCTTACTAACATAGCCTTTTCCTGTTCGGACGCTTCGGGCATAAACTGCAAAGTATATCTCAGCTCATCGATGTAGGTTTCCACATTATTCCCTGACACTGACAGGTCGAACCTTTCTACATCTTTGGCTAACTGCCTCAGGGAGTGGAGGTTAATTTTTACGGTTTCTCCGCGGGCAGGAGGACGGCCGTGATCAGGAGCAGGGGGTCTATGCCTGAATTGAATCGCCCTTGCGTCCCGCGCAGGACTTGGCGATCTCCCCCATGCCGATCCGACCACAGACCCTGGCCGGGAGAAACCTCCTCCCGGCACGCTGGGTGAGCGCTCTGGGCTGCTAGGTGGGCTGGCATGCAAGTGGGATCTAGCCTGTTTTGCTTCCAGTACGGCAGCATCTAACTCCTTTTGCCTTTCCTGGCTGAGCTCATTTAAACTCTCAATTTCTTTTTCTTTTTCTTTCAAGCTCGCTTCCAGGTCTCTCCTAGCTACCTCAGCCGCAGTTTCTCTAGCAGACAGGTCATCTAATTTACCTAAAACTTCCCTGAGTCTGTCTTCACTTTCCTCATTTTTCACTCTCTTTTCTCTGATTATATCCAACAACTCAACTCGCTCCGCCTTATATCTTTCTAGCTTTCCCTGAAGCTTTTGAAACTTTGTCAGCTCGGACAAAGACAGTTCCAGCTGTTTAGCTAGATTTAAGGCGAAACTCGATAGGACCTGAACTGCGTTCACTGACCCTCCTGTGTTAAGCTGGTTCGCTACCTTGGCTACTAAATCTACTTGCAGCTTCTCAATATCATCAAAGTTCAACTTTTCGATACCGCTCCAGTAACCAGGATTGTCGTCGCTAGAAATAGTACTTATAAGCGACTCCTTTTCAGACATTTTAGCAGCCATTGTCATTACGTCAGAGAAACTTTAAGAGTATTACTTTTTTTTCCTTTTACTAAAATACAGTATGGAATTTAAACACCCGAGCAGATGGATTTCCAATCAGCACACGTTACACTAAACGCTAAAAAACAGGGGGATTTCTTTGCGCAGTTATCAGCACACCCGGTATTCGCCTATAGAAATCGCGGTGCTGTGCTGAACTTGAACTCACAGCAATATCAGTTATTCTGTGCGATTGATTCTCATTTCATTCTTAACTCCGCCCACCCAGGGACGCCATTAAATGTAGTGGTTTGATGGGTTTACTGAGACAATTATTAATTGTAGCTGTAATCACGAGGTTGTTCGTTGGGGCTTTTAGAAAATCAATCATCAGAACAACTAACAACGCACACACACGGGTTCAATACACGGGATACATTTATTAATATAACTGTGCACCAAACATATACTAGTCTGCCTGGATACGAGCGGCAGACCTTACGGTGAGGGTTATCAATATACAAGGTATATAATCTCGAAGAGATGCAAACACAAAGAGATACAGAACAGAGAATATATGTCAATATATATCGTTCGGTTACCAAATCGCTAATCAGTGTTATTACCCACTGTTACTCTAAACTCGGAAGTAAATACATTACTCATGAATTAAATTGAAAACAACTTGTGTTGAGGTACAATTGAATTCTCGAGACGCTATGTAGAACATGGGGTTTACTTATCCACTGTGTTTGGATTTGGAGTTTCCCGGCACGAACACCAAACCAGCTGACAGGCTCTGTTGCAGCCTCTGTTGCAGCGGTTGTCCAATGGGCGTTGTGACGGCGTCCTCTGGCTACCGGCCAACCAGTCGAGGTGCAGCTCGGAGTAGGACGGGCGGAGGAATCTAACTGCGGCGCGCAGGGCAGTCGTTGCTCCGAGGGGATCTACCAGCAGTCCAGCTGGCTAATAGAAAGTCTCTATGCACAGAGTGTGACCGCGAGTCCTCACTCAAGTCACTCTTTTGCCTGGGAAGAAACTGGTTCGTTCCCGGTCCAGCGCTGCTTCTGAATAAGCTATTCAGGTTGTTGACGAGGGTCCAACTGAAGGCTGCCGTTGATCAAGCGGAGCATTCACGTTGGTAGAATTCTGAGTACGTACGGGATCCTCGGCCTCGCGCTTAGAACAAAGTCCAAGTCCTTTTGCAGACAACAGCAGTTGTCACGTGATTGTCTCTGAGGATGCGCGAAAATGGCCAAGGAGAGCCCAGAACTGAGCTTGCGCTCCCTTTTTGATCAAGACCCAGATGTGTGCTGATTGGTTGAGAGTTTGGCGGGCATTGGAGACCCACGTGGTATTTCCACGCCCTGCCAGTCCCTGATTGGTTGGTCAAGGTGAGATATAAGTCACTTACTCTTGAAACTTAGGAATGCAGTCTGGATGTCCATTCGGCACTCCCTAGACTGATAGGCGCCAATGGATGAACATTGATCATGATAGCCAGGCTCAGCTAATTGCATCCCCGTCTGGGAGCTTGTTTCTTATCACAAGAAAACACTCTTAAATCAGCTTGCATGAATTCTTTCTCTGTGGCTGCACCACAGAGATGGAGGGTGAGATGGGGCCTCTTTTAGGAGCATACCAACGCTTAATTCTGTCTTATTAACAAGCATTGCCGCTACAACAGTAAGACAGGAAGAAAGGCACCGCTGGGATTCGGACCCAGGATCTCCTGTTTACTAGGCAGGCGCTTTAGCCAACTAAGCCACGGCGCCGGCAAAGTGCTGTCCTTTGACAGCCACTTGGACACGTCTCTACTGCTCTGAGACATCTGCGTTCGGTGTGCACCGAGCCTGCTCGCCTTGCAAGTTGCCTCATTTACATGCGATAGCTCCACCACTAAGAGAAAAGAAGGGGAAATGGCTTTTATCTGGCACTTTTCATGTCAGAGGATCTCAATCTGCTTTCCGTGTACAAGAGGATGTCCAACTCATGTAGCTAAAGACGTAGACGACAGTGCTCCACTGAAATCTAGATCTCACAACCCTCGGCATGGCTCCGCTGTGTTCTGCTTTAGACAAAGGGGGGAAAAGACTTCTTTCATCACACGTTTTACACTGTTTACGGTGTTTGCAGTGCTCTTTCTTAAATGAAACCAGGAATCGGCACCATATGAGGTGAGACTAGATAATATTGGATCAAGTAGCCTCGCCATTCCATGCGTGACGTGAGCAAAGTGTAATTCCTGTCTTTATAGTGTGCTTGTTAGAGACTTAGCTGGCACCCAGAGCGCTTTAAATCCGGGAGTCAGCAGCCCAAGACAAGAGAGCTTCCTTCGTCTATGTTTTTTGCGTGAAGGGGGAAAACCATGCGTGTGCTGCAAACGATCTTAGTATCGAAGTGCCATCCCACATAACCGATCCGAACAATCTGCTTTACAGAGAAGCACTGCCGGAGCTTATCGTTGGCAAACTGAAGACCAGGCTGACCTCTTCTGTGACTCTTGAACACTGAGTCTCAAGGTTGTGAATTCAAACTCCACGCTGGCAGGAAATTCCATAGGTAATGATCACATTTTCTTGCATGCTAATCAAAAGAAATATTAAGAAACTTTTCCCGATACCAGTATTTTACAAAAGTAAAGGCACATGGCACATGTGTGCCACATCACGTCCGAGTTTAGTGACAACTACCTCAGAGATTGTAAGCTGGGTAGTTTCAGATCAGATCACTTTTTTTAATCAAAGGTTCAAGCAAACCCGAATACTTTTGCAAGAGACATTTCAGAATCCCAGTCCAATCCAGTACGATTGCTGGATCCTTCGAATTCGACTGAACTATAGCACAGATCTGCAGTCCACCATTAGAATACTGTGGGTGTGTTGTATAAGCCATACTGCCGAAAATAGTTCTAAAACAGGAGACACATCCTCGTTTAGGAATGTGGTATAAAGTGAAATGGTCTTGGAAGAGTCCTACATTTGAACAGTTCAAAATAGACGTAAAGGGGTATTTACGGACTCTTTCGAAATGTAAGAACAAGCTGTGCGGACCTTATCTTTATTTACCTTGTGTAATCTTTTTTTCATGAAGTGTAATTGTATTATAGCATGTGCCCCTGATGATTTTCTTGATACTTTATATGTGCTCTTGTTTGTATTGTATGTAGTTTTTTTGTTCAAATAAAACGTAAAAGACACAACTTTCCTGATGCGGCTGCTGTAAAAATAAAATGAAATCAAGGGTGCTGTACGCAGAGGTTCTGAACCCTGCTCCACAGAAGATCTTTATCCAGAGGTGTTAAAGAAGTCGAGATCTCGCCATGAGAGGGGAAGCATCTCAGAAAAAGCAGGTGCAGTCGGTTCCACGGACATAACACCACTAAATCGGGCGACAAGAGCAAAACCCACCCGGCTTCCTCCAGGCAAGTAATGAGACAAAGAAACAGTGCACAGCGGGTAGCGTGGCCGAGCGGTCTAAGGTGCTGGATTAAGGCCCCAGTCTCTTCGGGGGCGTGGGTTCGAATCCCACCGCTGCCAGGTGCTTCTATCAAGACCCCCTTTCAGCTGGCTTCAGACAAAAGGGAGGGAACTGCTTTTTGGCAGTCTCTCGAGAAACTAAGCAAAGTGCTTAAAGATACTTTCTCAGCTTGATATCAAGGCACAAAACAAAAACCTTCTTGCGTCCTCTCAACCCAAAAGCGCTTTGCCACTTTTTGCGTTATGCAGGAACGACGTCTGCCCAGATCACTTTTGTGTCAATGCAAATCCTAGTGTGCCCTCCGTTTTAATGTTGGCTGTGCTGGCGTCCTGCTTCTGTCTGTGAAACTTGAATGTTCTCCTTCTTCACACCAAATCGTCGGCGGGGGTTGAGCTTGTTAAATCTTTGCGCATAGCGCTCCTTTGGAAGTACTTTGTCCAAGTTCAAAAGCGATCGTGGGATTTACTTCATGCGTTCAAAAAGCATGCCTCGCACGACAGATTTAAATGGGGAATGGAGCCTGCTTCTTGCTGTTTTTCCTGTGGTTGCAGTTACAAAGTTGATCGTGCTTTCACATTCTGTTAACAGTATTCACTGGCTGAGCTTTATCAGTTGGTTCGTAAAGGAATCTGCTTCGGTTCCAGAAAAGTCCTCTGTAGTGTGTTTTTTTCCGTGCCCATGGCAGTCTTTTAAAGCTGGTAGTAATGGCGGCAAAGGTAATTTTTTATCCTCTTTAAAAGAATAAGGACGGGCTGGGGCGAGCTCCATTTACCACTCTTTCAGTTAACCGCCGAACTCGCAAACTGATTACACTGCAGAGCCACAGGCGCCTCGCTTTTCTCCATTCTCTGGGTTAGAGTGAAAAAAAAACTTTGCTGGTATTAGCTGGCCTGCTGGGAGTACCTCTTCTTCACTGATAAGCAAGAGTTGTGTTTCATCTTTCGCAAGCTGTATAGATTTCTTTCAAAACAAGTTGTTCCAGAAAGGAAATGAACACTTGCATTCACCTGAATTAAAAGGCATGGGATTTGCTCGTAAGGATAAATTCTGTACAGTAAGACAGGAAGAAAGGCACCGCTGGGATTCGGACCCAGGATCTCCTGTTTACTAGACAGGCGCTTTAGCCAACTAAGCCACGGCGCCGGCAAAGTGCTGTCCTTTGACATCCACTTGGACACGTCTCAACTGCTCTGAGACATCTGCATTCGGTGTGCACCGAGCCTGCTCGCTTTGCAAGTTGCCTCATTTACATGCGATAGCTCCACCACTAAGAGAAAGGATGAGAAATGGCTTTTATCTGTCACTTTTCATGTCAGAGGATCTCAATCTGCTTTCCGTGTAAAAGAGGATGTCCAACTCATGTAGCTAAAGACGTAGACGACAGTGCTCCACTGAAATCTAGATCTCACAACCCTCGGCATGGCTCCGCTGTGTTCTGCTTTAGACAAAGGGGGGAAAAGACTTCTTTCATCACACGTTTTACACTGTTTACGGTGTTTGCAGTGCTCTTTCTTAAATGAAACCAGGAATCGGCACCATATGAGGTGAGACTAGATAATATTGGATCAAGTAGCCTCGCCATTCCATGCGTGACGTGAGCAAAGTGTAATTCCTGTCTTTATAGTGTGCTTGTTAGAGACTTAGCTGGCACCCAGAGCGCTTTTAATCCGGGAGTCAGCAGCCCAAGACAAGAGAGCTTCCTTCGTCTATGTTTTTTGCGTGAAGGGGGAAAACCATGCGTGTGCTGCAAACGATCTTAGTATCGAAGTGCCATCCCACATAACCGATCCGAACAATCTGCTTTACAGAGAAGCACTGCCGGAGCTTATCGTTGGCAAACTGAAGACCAGGCTGACCTCTTCTGTGACTCTTGAACACTGAGTCTCAAGGTTGTGAATTCAAACTCCACGCTGGCAGGAAATTCCATAGGTAATGATCACATTTTCTTGCATGCTAATCAAAAGAAATATTAAGAAACTTTTCCCGATACCAGTATTTTACAAAAGTAAAGGCACACGGCACATGTGTGCCACATCACGTCCGAGTTTAGTGACAACTACCTCAGAGATTGTAAGCTGGGTAGTCTCAGATCAGATCACTTTTTTTATCAAAGGTTCAAGCAAACCCAAATACTTTTGCAAGAGACATTTCAGAATCCCAGACAAATCCAGTACGATTGCTGGATCCTTTGAATTCGACTGAACTATAGCACAGATCTGCAGTCCACCATTAGAATACTGTGGGTGTGCTGTATAAGCCATACCGCCCAAAATAGTTCTAAAACAGGAGAAGCATCCTCGTTTAGGAATGTGGTATAAAGTGAAATGGTCTGGGAAGAGTCCTACATTTGAACAGTTCAAAATAGACGTAAAGGGGTATTTACGGACTCTTTCGAAATGTAAGAACAAGCTGTGCGGACCTTATCTTTATTTACTTTGTGTAATCATTTTTCATAAAGTGTCATTGTATTATAGCATGTGCCCCTGACGATTTTCTTGATACGTTATATGTGCTCTTGTTTGTATTGTATGTAGTTTTGTTGTTCAAATAAAACGTAAAAGACACAACTTTCCGGATGCGGCTGCTGTAAAAATAAAATGACATCAAGGGTGCTGTACGCAGAGGTCTGAAACCTGCTCAACAGAAGATCTTTATCAAGAGGTGTTAAAGAAGTAGAGATCTCGCCATGAGAGGGGAAGCATCTCAGAAAAAGCAGGTGCAGTCGGTTCCACGGTCATAACGCCACTAATTCGGGCGACAAGAGCAAAACCCACCCGGCTTCCTCCGGGCAAGTAATGAGACAAAGAGACAGTGCACAGCGGGTAGCGTGGCCGAGCGGTCTAAGGCGCTGGATTAAGGCTCCAGTCTCTTCGGGGGCGTGGGTTCAAATCCCACCGCTGCCAGGTGCTTCTGTCGAGACCCCCTTTCAGCTGGCTTCAGACGAAAGGGAGGGAACTGCTTTTTGGCAGTCTCTCGAGAAACTAAGCAAAGTGTTTAAAGATACTTTCTCAGCTTGACATCAAGGCACAAAACAAAAACCTTCTTGCGTCCTCTCAACCCAAAAGCGCTTTGTCACTTTTTGCGTTATGCAGGGAACGATGTCTGCCCAGATCACTTTTGTGTCAATGCAAATCGTAGTGTGCCCTCCGTTTTAATGTTGGCTGTGCTGGCGTGCTGCTTCTGTCTGTGAAACTTGAATGTTCTGCTTCTTCACACCAAATCGTCGGCGGGGGTTGAGCTTGTTAAATCTTTGCGCATAGCGCTCCTTTGGAAGTACTTTGTCCAAGTTCAAAAGCAATCGTGGGATTTACTTCATGCGTGCAAAAAGCATGCCTCGCACGACAGATTTAAATGGGGAATGGAGCCTGCTTCTTGCTGTTTTTCCTGTGGTTGCAGTTACAAAGTTGATCGTGCTTTCACATTCTGTTAACAGTATTCACTGGCTGAGCTTTATCAGTTGGTTCGTAAAGGAATCTCTGCTTCGGTTCCAGAAAAGTCATCTGTAGTGTGTTTTTTTCCGTGCCCATGGCAGTCTTTTAAAGCTGGTAGTAATGGCGGCGAAGTTAATTTTTTATCCTCTTTAAAAGAATAAGGACGGGCTGGGGCGAGCTCCATTTACCACTCTTTCAGCTAACCGCCGAACTCGCGAACTGATTACACTGCAGAGCCACAGGCGCCTCGCTTTTCTCCATTCTCTGGGTTAGGGTGAAAAAATTTTTTTGCTGGTATTAGCTGCCCTGCTGGGAGTACCTCTTCTTCACTGATAAGCAAGATTTGTGTTTCATCTTTCGCAAGCTGTATAGATTTCTTTCAAAACAAGTTGTTCCAGAAAGGAAACGGACACTTGCATTCACCTGAATTAAAAGGCATGGGATTTGCCCATAAGGATAAATTCTGTACAGTAAGACAGGAAGAAAGGCACCGCTGGGAATCGGACCCATGATCTCCTGTTTACTAGACAGGCGCTTTAGCCAACTAAGCCACGGCGCCGGCAAAGTGCTGTCCTTTGACAGCCACTTGGACACGTCTCTACTGCTCTGAGACATCTGCGTTCGGTGTGCACCGAGCCTGCTCGCCTTGCAAGTTGCCTCATTTACATGCGATAGTTCCACCACTAAGAGAAAGGATGAGAAATGGCTTTTATCTGTCACTTTTCATGTCAGAGGATCTCAATCTGCTTTCCCTGTACAAGAGGATGTCCAACTCATGTAGCTAAAGACGTAGACGACAGTGCTCCACTGAAATCTTGATCTCACAACCCTCGGCATGACTCCGCTGTGTTCCGCTTTAGACAAAGGGGGGAAAAGACTTCTTTCATCACACGTTTTGCACTGTTTACGGTGTTTGCAGTGCTCTTTCTTAAATGAAAACCAGGAATCGGCACCATATGAGGTGAGACTAGATAATATTGGAACAAGTAGCCTCGCCATTCCATGCGTGACGTGAGCAAAGTGTAATTCCTGTCTTTATAGTGTGCTTGTTAGAGACATAGCTGGCACCCAGAGCGCTTTAAATCCGGGAGTCAGCAGCCCAAGACAAGAGAGTTTCCTTCGTCTATGTTTTTTGCGTGAAGGGGGAAACCATGCGTGTGCTGCAAACGATCTTAGTATCGAAGTGCCGTCCCACATAACCGATCCAAACAATCTGCTTTACAGAGGAGCACTGCCGGAGCTTATCGTTGGCAAACTGAAGACCAGGCTGACCTCTTCTGTGACTCTTGAACACTGAGTCTCAAGGTTGTGAATTCAAGCTCCACGCTGGCGGGAAATTCCATAGGTAATGATCACATTTTCTTGCATGCTAATCAAAAGAAATATTAAGAAACTTTTCCCGATACCAGTTTTTTACAAAAGTAAAGGCACACGGCACATGTGTGCCACATCACGTCCGAGTTTAGTGACAACTACCTCAGAGATTGTAAGCTGGGTAGTCTCAGATCAGATCACTTTTTTTATCAAAGGTTCAAGCAAACCCAAATACTTTTGCAAGAGACATTTCAGAATCCCAGACAAATCCAGTACGATTGCTGGATCCTTTGAATTCGACTGAACTATAGCACAGATCTGCAGTCCACCATTAGAATACTGTGGGTGTGCTGTATAAGCCATACCGCCCAAAATAGTTCTAAAACAGGAGAAGCATCCTCGTTTAGGAATGTGGTATAAAGTGAAATGGTCTGGGAAGAGTCCTACATTTGAACAGTTCAAAATAGACGTAAAGGGGTATTTACGGACTCTTTCGAAATGTAAGAACAAGCTGTGCGGACCTTATCTTTATTTACTTTGTGTAATCATTTTTCATAAAGTGTCATTGTATTATAGCATGTGCCCCTGACGATTTTCTTGATACGTTATATGTGCTCTTGTTTGTATTGTATGTAGTTTTGTTGTTCAAATAAAACGTAAAAGACACAACTTTCCGGATGCGGCTGCTGTAAAAATAAAATGACATCAAGGGTGCTGTACGCAGAGGTCTGAAACCTGCTCAACAGAAGATCTTTATCAAGAGGTGTTAAAGAAGTAGAGATCTCGCCATGAGAGGGGAAGCATCTCAGAAAAAGCAGGTGCAGTCGGTTCCACGGTCATAACGCCACTAATTCGGGCGACAAGAGCAAAACCCACCCGGCTTCCTCCGGCCAAGTAATGAGACAAAGAGACAGTGCACAGCGGGTAGCGTGGCCGAGCGGTCTAAGGCGCTGGATTAAGGCTCCAGTCTCTTCGGGGGCGTGGGTTCAAATCCCACCGCTGCCAGGTGCTTCTGTCGAGACCCCCTTTCAGCTGGCTTCAGACGAAAGGGAGGGAACTGCTTTTTGGCAGTCTCTCGAGAAACTAAGCAAAGTGTTTAAAGATACTTTCTCAGCTTGACATCAAGGCACAAAACAAAAACCTTCTTGCGTCCTCTCAACCCAAAAGCGCTTTGTCACTTTTTGCGTTATGCAGGGAACGATGTCTGCCCAGATCACTTTTGTGTCAATGCAAATCGTAGTGTGCCCTCCGTTTTAATGTTGGCTGTGCTGGCGTGCTGCTTCTGTCTGTGAAACTTGAATGTTCTGCTTCTTCACACCAAATCGTCGGCGGGGGTTGAGCTTGTTAAATCTTTGCGCATAGCGCTCCTTTGGAAGTACTTTGTCCAAGTTCAAAAGCAATCGTGGGATTTACTTCATGCGTGCAAAAAGCATGCCTCGCACGACAGATTTAAATGGGGAATGGAGCCTGCTTCTTGCTGTTTTTCCTGTGGTTGCAGTTACAAAGTTGATCGTGCTTTCACATTCTGTTAACAGTATTCACTGGCTGAGCTTTATCAGTTGGTTCGTAAAGGAATCTCTGCTTCGGTTCCAGAAAAGTCATCTGTAGTGTGTTTTTTTCCGTGCCCATGGCAGTCTTTTAAAGCTGGTAGTAATGGCGGCGAAGTTAATTTTTTATCCTCTTTAAAAGAATAAGGACGGGCTGGGGCGAGCTCCATTTACCACTCTTTCAGCTAACCGCCGAACTCGCGAACTGATTACACTGCAGAGCCACAGGCGCCTCGCTTTTCTCCATTCTCTGGGTTAGGGTGAAAAAAAATTTTTGCTGGTATTAGCTGCCCTGCTGGGAGTACCTCTTCTTCACTGATAAGCAAGATTTGTGTTTCATCTTTCGCAAGCTGTATAGATTTCTTTCAAAACAAGTTGTTCCAGAAAGGAAACGGACACTTGCATTCACCTGAATTAAAAGGCATGGGATTTGCCCATAAGGATAAATTCTGTACAGTAAGACAGGAAGAAAGGCACCGCTGGGAATCGGACCCATGATCTCCTGTTTACTAGACAGGCGCTTTAGCCAACTAAGCCACGGCGCCGGCAAAGTGCTGTCCTTTGACAGCCACTTGGACACGTCTCTACTGCTCTGAGACATCTGCGTTCGGTGTGCACCGAGCCTGCTCGCCTTGCAAGTTGCCTCATTTACATGCGATAGTTCCACCACTAAGAGAAAGGATGAGAAATGGCTTTTATCTGTCACTTTTCATGTCAGAGGATCTCAATCTGCTTTCCCTGTACAAGAGGATGTCCAACTCATGTAGCTAAAGACGTAGACGACAGTGCTCCACTGAAATCTTGATCTCACAACCCTCGGCATGACTCCGCTGTGTTCCGCTTTAGACAAAGGGGGGAAAAGACTTCTTTCATCACACGTTTTGCACTGTTTACGGTGTTTGCAGTGCTCTTTCTTAAATGAAAACCAGGAATCGGCACCATATGAGGTGAGACTAGATAATATTGGAACAAGTAGCCTCGCCATTCCATGCGTGACGTGAGCAAAGTGTAATTCCTGTCTTTATAGTGTGCTTGTTAGAGACATAGCTGGCACCCAGAGCGCTTTAAATCCGGGAGTCAGCAGCCCAAGACAAGAGAGTTTCCTTCGTCTATGTTTTTTGCGTGAAGGGGGAAACCATGCGTGTGCTGCAAACGATCTTAGTATCGAAGTGCCGTCCCACATAACCGATCCAAACAATCTGCTTTACAGAGGAGCACTGCCGGAGCTTATCGTTGGCAAACTGAAGACCAGGCTGACCTCTTCTGTGACTCTTGAACACTGAGTCTCAAGGTTGTGAATTCAAGCTCCACGCTGGCGGGAAATTCCATAGGTAATGATCACATTTTCTTGCATGCTAATCAAAAGAAATATTAAGAAACTTTTCCCGATACCAGTTTTTTACAAAAGTAAAGGCACACGGCACATGTGTGCCACATCACGTCCGAGTTTAGTGACAACTACCTCAGAGATTGTAAGCTGGGTAGTCTCAGATCAGATCACTTTTTTTATCAAAGGTTCAAGCAAACCCAAATACTTTTGCAAGAGACATTTCAGAATCCCAGACAAATCCAGTACGATTGCTGGATCCTTTGAATTCGACTGAACTATAGCACAGATCTGCAGTCCACCATTAGAATACTGTGGGTGTGCTGTATAAGCCATACCGCCCAAAATAGTTCTAAAACAGGAGAAGCATCCTCGTTTAGGAATGTGGTATAAAGTGAAATGGTCTGGGAAGAGTCCTACATTTGAACAGTTCAAAATAGACGTAAAGGGGTATTTACGGACTCTTTCGAAATGTAAGAACAAGCTGTGCGGACCTTATCTTTATTTACTTTGTGTAATCATTTTTCATAAAGTGTCATTGTATTATAGCATGTGCCCCTGACGATTTTCTTGATACGTTATATGTGCTCTTGTTTGTATTGTATGTAGTTTTGTTGTTCAAATAAAACGTAAAAGACACAACTTTCCGGATGCGGCTGCTGTAAAAATAAAATGACATCAAGGGTGCTGTACGCAGAGGTCTGAAACCTGCTCAACAGAAGATCTTTATCAAGAGGTGTTAAAGAAGTAGAGATCTCGCCATGAGAGGGGAAGCATCTCAGAAAAAGCAGGTGCAGTCGGTTCCACGGTCATAACGCCACTAATTCGGGCGACAAGAGCAAAACCCACCCGGCTTCCTCCGGCCAAGTAATGAGACAAAGAGACAGTGCACAGCGGGTAGCGTGGCCGAGCGGTCTAAGGCGCTGGATTAAGGCTCCAGTCTCTTCGGGGGCGTGGGTTCAAATCCCACCGCTGCCAGGTGCTTCTGTCGAGACCCCCTTTCAGCTGGCTTCAGACGAAAGGGAGGGAACTGCTTTTTGGCAGTCTCTCGAGAAACTAAGCAAAGTGTTTAAAGATACTTTCTCAGCTTGACATCAAGGCACAAAACAAAAACCTTCTTGCGTCCTCTCAACCCAAAAGCGCTTTGTCACTTTTTGCGTTATGCAGGGAACGATGTCTGCCCAGATCACTTTTGTGTCAATGCAAATCGTAGTGTGCCCTCCGTTTTAATGTTGGCTGTGCTGGCGTGCTGCTTCTGTCTGTGAAACTTGAATGTTCTGCTTCTTCACACCAAATCGTCGGCGGGGGTTGAGCTTGTTAAATCTTTGCGCATAGCGCTCCTTTGGAAGTACTTTGTCCAAGTTCAAAAGCAATCGTGGGATTTACTTCATGCGTGCAAAAAGCATGCCTCGCACGACAGATTTAAATGGGGAATGGAGCCTGCTTCTTGCTGTTTTTCCTGTGGTTGCAGTTACAAAGTTGATCGTGCTTTCACATTCTGTTAACAGTATTCACTGGCTGAGCTTTATCAGTTGGTTCGTAAAGGAATCTCTGCTTCGGTTCCAGAAAAGTCATCTGTAGTGTGTTTTTTTCCGTGCCCATGGCAGTCTTTTAAAGCTGGTAGTAATGGCGGCGAAGTTAATTTTTTATCCTCTTTAAAAGAATAAGGACGGGCTGGGGCGAGCTCCATTTACCACTCTTTCAGCTAACCGCCGAACTCGCGAACTGATTACACTGCAGAGCCACAGGCGCCTCGCTTTTCTCCATTCTCTGGGTTAGGGTGAAAAAAAATTTTTGCTGGTATTAGCTGCCCTGCTGGGAGTACCTCTTCTTCACTGATAAGCAAGATTTGTGTTTCATCTTTCGCAAGCTGTATAGATTTCTTTCAAAACAAGTTGTTCCAGAAAGGAAACGGACACTTGCATTCACCTGAATTAAAAGGCATGGGATTTGCCCATAAGGATAAATTCTGTACAGTAAGACAGGAAGAAAGGCACCGCTGGGAATCGGACCCATGATCTCCTGTTTACTAGACAGGCGCTTTAGCCAACTAAGCCACGGCGCCGGCAAAGTGCTGTCCTTTGACAGCCACTTGGACACGTCTCTACTGCTCTGAGACATCTGCGTTCGGTGTGCACCGAGCCTGCTCGCCTTGCAAGTTGCCTCATTTACATGCGATAGTTCCACCACTAAGAGAAAGGATGAGAAATGGCTTTTATCTGTCACTTTTCATGTCAGAGGATCTCAATCTGCTTTCCCTGTACAAGAGGATGTCCAACTCATGTAGCTAAAGACGTAGACGACAGTGCTCCACTGAAATCTTGATCTCACAACCCTCGGCATGACTCCGCTGTGTTCCGCTTTAGACAAAGGGGGGAAAAGACTTCTTTCATCACACGTTTTGCACTGTTTACGGTGTTTGCAGTGCTCTTTCTTAAATGAAAACCAGGAATCGGCACCATATGAGGTGAGACTAGATAATATTGGAACAAGTAGCCTCGCCATTCCATGCGTGACGTGAGCAAAGTGTAATTCCTGTCTTTATAGTGTGCTTGTTAGAGACATAGCTGGCACCCAGAGCGCTTTAAATCCGGGAGTCAGCAGCCCAAGACAAGAGAGTTTCCTTCGTCTATGTTTTTTGCGTGAAGGGGGAAACCATGCGTGTGCTGCAAACGATCTTAGTATCGAAGTGCCGTCCCACATAACCGATCCAAACAATCTGCTTTACAGAGGAGCACTGCCGGAGCTTATCGTTGGCAAACTGAAGACCAGGCTGACCTCTTCTGTGACTCTTGAACACTGAGTCTCAAGGTTGTGAATTCAAGCTCCACGCTGGCGGGAAATTCCATAGGTAATGATCACATTTTCTTGCATGCTAATCAAAAGAAATATTAAGAAACTTTTCCCGATACCAGTTTTTTACAAAAGTAAAGGCACACGGCACATGTGTGCCACATCACGTCCGAGTTTAGTGACAACTACCTCAGAGATTGTAAGCTGGGTAGTCTCAGATCAGATCACTTTTTTTATCAAAGGTTCAAGCAAACCCAAATACTTTTGCAAGAGACATTTCAGAATCCCAGACAAATCCAGTACGATTGCTGGATCCTTTGAATTCGACTGAACTATAGCACAGATCTGCAGTCCACCATTAGAATACTGTGGGTGTGCTGTATAAGCCATACCGCCCAAAATAGTTCTAAAACAGGAGAAGCATCCTCGTTTAGGAATGTGGTATAAAGTGAAATGGTCTGGGAAGAGTCCTACATTTGAACAGTTCAAAATAGACGTAAAGGGGTATTTACGGACTCTTTCGAAATGTAAGAACAAGCTGTGCGGACCTTATCTTTATTTACTTTGTGTAATCATTTTTCATAAAGTGTCATTGTATTATAGGATGTGCCCCTGACGATTTTCTTGATACGTTATATGTGCTCTTGTTTGTATTGTATGTAGTTTTGTTGTTCAAATAAAACGTAAAAGACACAACTTTCCGGATGCGGCTGCTGTAAAAATAAAATGACATCAAGGGTGCTGTACGCAGAGGTCTGAAACCTGCTCAACAGAAGATCTTTATCAAGAGGTGTTAAAGAAGTAGAGATCTCGCCATGAGAGGGGAAGCATCTCAGAAAAAGCAGTTGCAGTCGGTTCCACGGTCATAACGCCACTAATTCGGGCGACAAGAGCAAAACCCACCCGGCTTCCTCCGGCCAAGTAATGAGACAAAGAGACAGTGCACAGCGGGTAGCGTGGCCGAGCGGTCTAAGGCGCTGGATTAAGGCTCCAGTCTCTTCGGGGGCGTGGGTTCAAATCCCACCGCTGCCAGGTGCTTCTGTCGAGACCCCCTTTCAGCTGGCTTCAGACGAAAGGGAGGGAACTGCTTTTTGGCAGTCTCTCGAGAAACTAAGCAAAGTGTTTAAAGATACTTTCTCAGCTTGACATCAAGGCACAAAACAAAAACCTTCTTGCGTCCTCTCAACCCAAAAGCGCTTTGTCACTTTTTGCGTTATGCAGGGAACGATGTCTGCCCAGATCACTTTTGTGTCAATGCAAATCGTAGTGTGCCCTCCGTTTTAATGTTGGCTGTGCTGGCGTGCTGCTTCTGTCTGTGAAACTTGAATGTTCTGCTTCTTCACACCAAATCGTCGGCGGGGGTTGAGCTTGTTAAATCTTTGCGCATAGCGCTCCTTTGGAAGTACTTTGTCCAAGTTCAAAAGCAATCGTGGGATTTACTTCATGCGTGCAAAAAGCATGCCTCGCACGACAGATTTAAATGGGGAATGGAGCCTGCTTCTTGCTGTTTTTCCTGTGGTTGCAGTTACAAAGTTGATCGTGCTTTCACATTCTGTTAACAGTATTCACTGGCTGAGCTTTATCAGTTGGTTCGTAAAGGAATCTCTGCTTCGGTTCCAGAAAAGTCATCTGTAGTGTGTTTTTTTCCGTGCCCATGGCAGTCTTTTAAAGCTGGTAGTAATGGCGGCGAAGTTAATTTTTTATCCTCTTTAAAAGAATAAGGACGGGCTGGGGCGAGCTCCATTTACCACTCTTTCAGCTAACCGCCGAACTCGCGAACTGATTACACTGCAGAGCCACAGGCGCCTCGCTTTTCTCCATTCTCTGGGTTAGGGTGAAAAAAATTTTTTGCTGGTATTAGCTGCCCTGCTGGGAGTACCTCTTCTTCACTGATAAGCAAGATTTGTGTTTCATCTTTCGCAAGCTGTATAGATTTCTTTCAAAACAAGTTGTTCCAGAAAGGAAACGGACACTTGCATTCACCTGAATTAAAAGGCATGGGATTTGCCCATAAGGATAAATTCTGTACAGTAAGACAGGAAGAAAGGCACCGCTGGGAATCGGACCCAGGATCTCCTGTTTACTAGACAGGCGCTTTAGCCAACTAAGCCACGGCGCCGGCAAAGTGCTGTCCTTTGACAGCCACTTGGACACGTCTCTACTGCTCTGAGACATCTGCGTTCGGTGTGCACCGAGCCTGCTCGCCTTGCAAGTTGCCTCATTTACATGCGATAGTTCCACCACTAAGAGAAAGGATGAGAAATGGCTTTTATCTGTCACTTTTCATGTCAGAGGATCTCAATCTGCTTTCCCTGTACAAGAGGATGTCCAACTCATGTAGCTAAAGACGTAGACGACAGTGCTCCACTGAAATCTTGATCTCACAACCCTCGGCATGACTCCGCTGTGTTCCGCTTTAGACAAAGGGGGGAAAAGACTTCTTTCATCACACGTTTTGCACTGTTTACGGTGTTTGCAGTGCTCTTTCTTAAATGAAAACCAGGAATCGGCACCATATGAGGTGAGACTAGATAATATTGGAACAAGTAGCCTCGCCATTCCATGCGTGACGTGAGCAAAGTGTAATTCCTGTCTTTATAGTGTGCTTGTTAGAGACATAGCTGGCACCCAGAGCGCTTTAAATCCGGGAGTCAGCAGCCCAAGACAAGAGAGTTTCCTTCGTCTATGTTTTTTGCGTGAAGGGGGAAACCATGCGTGTGCTGCAAACGATCTTAGTATCGAAGTGCCGTCCCACATAACCGATCCAAACAATCTGCTTTACAGAGGAGCACTGCCGGAGCTTATCGTTGGCAAACTGAAGACCAGGCTGACCTCTTCTGTGACTCTTGAACACTGAGTCTCAAGGTTGTGAATTCAAGCTCCACGCTGGCGGGAAATTCCATAGGTAATGATCACATTTTCTTGCATGCTAATCAAAAGAAATATTAAGAAACTTTTCCCGATACCAGTTTTTTACAAAAGTAAAGGCACACGGC
Source organism: Lepisosteus platostomus (assembly GCF_059453375.1). NCBI lineage: Eukaryota > Metazoa > Chordata > Actinopteri > Semionotiformes > Lepisosteidae > Lepisosteus > Lepisosteus platostomus. The sequence goes on along the minus strand of NC_142615.1, from coordinate 12,340,979 downwards.
ACATGTGTGCCACATCACGTCCGAGTTTAGTGACAACTACCTCAGAGATTGTAAGCTGGGTAGTCTCAGATCAGATCACTTTTTTTATCAAAGGTTCAAGCAAACCCAAATACTTTTGCAAGAGACATTTCAGAATCCCAGACAAATCCAGTACGATTGCTGGATCCTTTGAATTCGACTGAACTATAGCACAGATCTGCAGTCCACCATTAGAATACTGTGGGTGTGCTGTATAAGCCATACCGCCCAAAATAGTTCTAAAACAGGAGAAGCATCCTCGTTTAGGAATGTGGTATAAAGTGAAATGGTCTGGGAAGAGTCCTACATTTGAACAGTTCAAAATAGACGTAAAGGGGTATTTACGGACTCTTTCGAAATGTAAGAACAAGCTGTGCGGACCTTATCTTTATTTACTTTGTGTAATCATTTTTCATAAAGTGTCATTGTATTATAGCATGTGCCCCTGACGATTTTCTTGATACGTTATATGTGCTCTTGTTTGTATTGTATGTAGTTTTGTTGTTCAAATAAAACGTAAAAGACACAACTTTCCGGATGCGGCTGCTGTAAAAATAAAATGACATCAAGGGTGCTGTACGCAGAGGTCTGAAACCTGCTCAACAGAAGATCTTTATCAAGAGGTGTTAAAGAAGTAGAGATCTCGCCATGAGAGGGGAAGCATCTCAGAAAAAGCAGTTGCAGTCGGTTCCACGGTCATAACGCCACTAATTCGGGCGACAAGAGCAAAACCCACCCGGCTTCCTCCGGCCAAGTAATGAGACAAAGAGACAGTGCACAGCGGGTAGCGTGGCCGAGCGGTCTAAGGCGCTGGATTAAGGCTCCAGTCTCTTCGGGGGCGTGGGTTCAAATCCCACCGCTGCCAGGTGCTTCTGTCGAGACCCCCTTTCAGCTGGCTTCAGACGAAAGGGAGGGAACTGCTTTTTGGCAGTCTCTCGAGAAACTAAGCAAAGTGTTTAAAGATACTTTCTCAGCTTGACATCAAGGCACAAAACAAAAACCTTCTTGCGTCCTCTCAACCCAAAAGCGCTTTGTCACTTTTTGCGTTATGCAGGGAACGATGTCTGCCCAGATCACTTTTGTGTCAATGCAAATCGTAGTGTGCCCTCCGTTTTAATGTTGGCTGTGCTGGCGTGCTGCTTCTGTCTGTGAAACTTGAATGTTCTGCTTCTTCACACCAAATCGTCGGCGGGGGTTGAGCTTGTTAAATCTTTGCGCATAGCGCTCCTTTGGAAGTACTTTGTCCAAGTTCAAAAGCAATCGTGGGATTTACTTCATGCGTGCAAAAAGCATGCCTCGCACGACAGATTTAAATGGGGAATGGAGCCTGCTTCTTGCTGTTTTTCCTGTGGTTGCAGTTACAAAGTTGATCGTGCTTTCACATTCTGTTAACAGTATTCACTGGCTGAGCTTTATCAGTTGGTTCGTAAAGGAATCTCTGCTTCGGTTCCAGAAAAGTCATCTGTAGTGTGTTTTTTTCCGTGCCCATGGCAGTCTTTTAAAGCTGGTAGTAATGGCGGCGAAGTTAATTTTTTATCCTCTTTAAAAGAATAAGGACGGGCTGGGGCGAGCTCCATTTACCACTCTTTCAGCTAACCGCCGAACTCGCGAACTGATTACACTGCAGAGCCACAGGCGCCTCGCTTTTCTCCATTCTCTGGGTTAGGGTGAAAAAATTTTTTTGCTGGTATTAGCTGCCCTGCTGGGAGTACCTCTTCTTCACTGATAAGCAAGATTTGTGTTTCATCTTTCGCAAGCTGTATAGATTTCTTTCAAAACAAGTTGTTCCAGAAAGGAAACGGACACTTGCATTCACCTGAATTAAAAGGCATGGGATTTGCCCATAAGGATAAATTCTGTACAGTAAGACAGGAAGAAAGGCACCGCTGGGAATCGGACCCAGGATCTCCTGTTTACTAGACAGGCGCTTTAGCCAACTAAGCCACGGCGCCGGCAAAGTGCTGTCCTTTGACAGCCACTTGGACACGTCTCTACTGCTCTGAGACATCTGCGTTCGGTGTGCACCGAGCCTGCTCGCCTTGCAAGTTGCCTCATTTACATGCGATAGTTCCACCACTAAGAGAAAGGATGAGAAATGGCTTTTATCTGTCACTTTTCATGTCAGAGGATCTCAATCTGCTTTCCCTGTACAAGAGGATGTCCAACTCATGTAGCTAAAGACGTAGACGACAGTGCTCCACTGAAATCTTGATCTCACAACCCTCGGCATGACTCCGCTGTGTTCCGCTTTAGACAAAGGGGGGAAAAGACTTCTTTCATCACACGTTTTGCACTGTTTACGGTGTTTGCAGTGCTCTTTCTTAAATGAAAACCAGGAATCGGCACCATATGAGGTGAGACTAGATAATATTGGAACAAGTAGCCTCGCCATTCCATGCGTGACGTGAGCAAAGTGTAATTCCTGTCTTTATAGTGTGCTTGTTAGAGACATAGCTGGCACCCAGAGCGCTTTAAATCCGGGAGTCAGCAGCCCAAGACAAGAGAGTTTCCTTCGTCTATGTTTTTTGCGTGAAGGGGGAAACCATGCGTGTGCTGCAAACGATCTTAGTATCGAAGTGCCGTCCCACATAACCGATCCAAACAATCTGCTTTACAGAGGAGCACTGCCGGAGCTTATCGTTGGCAAACTGAAGACCAGGCTGACCTCTTCTGTGACTCTTGAACACTGAGTCTCAAGGTTGTGAATTCAAGCTCCACGCTGGCGGGAAATTCCATAGGTAATGATCACATTTTCTTGCATGCTAATCAAAAGAAATATTAAGAAACTTTTCCCGATACCAGTTTTTTACAAAAGTAAAGGCACACGGCACATGTGTGCCACATCACGTCCGAGTTTAGTGACAACTACCTCAGAGATTGTAAGCTGGGTAGTCTCAGATCAGATCACTTTTTTTATCAAAGGTTCAAGCAAACCCAAATACTTTTGCAAGAGACATTTCAGAATCCCAGACAAATCCAGTACGATTGCTGGATCCTTTGAATTCGACTGAACTATAGCACAGATCTGCAGTCCACCATTAGAATACTGTGGGTGTGCTGTATAAGCCATACCGCCCAAAATAGTTCTAAAACAGGAGAAGCATCCTCGTTTAGGAATGTGGTATAAAGTGAAATGGTCTGGGAAGAGTCCTACATTTGAACAGTTCAAAATAGACGTAAAGGGGTATTTACGGACTCTTTCGAAATGTAAGAACAAGCTGTGCGGACCTTATCTTTATTTACTTTGTGTAATCATTTTTCATAAAGTGTCATTGTATTATAGCATGTGCCCCTGACGATTTTCTTGATACGTTATATGTGCTCTTGTTTGTATTGTATGTAGTTTTGTTGTTCAAATAAAACGTAAAAGACACAACTTTCCGGATGCGGCTGCTGTAAAAATAAAATGACATCAAGGGTGCTGTACGCAGAGGTCTGAAACCTGCTCAACAGAAGATCTTTATCAAGAGGTGTTAAAGAAGTAGAGATCTCGCCATGAGAGGGGAAGCATCTCAGAAAAAGCAGGTGCAGTCGGTTCCACGGTCATAACGCCACTAATTCGGGCGACAAGAGCAAAACCCACCCGGCTTCCTCCGGGCAAGTAATGAGACAAAGAGACAGTGCACAGCGGGTAGCGTGGCCGAGCGGTCTAAGGCGCTGGATTAAGGCTCCAGTCTCTTCGGGGGCGTGGGTTCAAATCCCACCGCTGCCAGGTGCTTCTGTCGAGACCCCCTTTCAGCTGGCTTCAGACGAAAGGGAGGGAACTGCTTTTTGGCAGTCTCTCGAGAAACTAAGCAAAGTGTTTAAAGATACTTTCTCAGCTTGACATCAAGGCACAAAACAAAAACCTTCTTGCGTCCTCTCAACCCAAAAGCGCTTTGTCACTTTTTGCGTTATGCAGGGAACGATGTCTGCCCAGATCACTTTTGTGTCAATGCAAATCGTAGTGTGCCCTCCGTTTTAATGTTGGCTGTGCTGGCGTGCTGCTTCTGTCTGTGAAACTTGAATGTTCTGCTTCTTCACACCAAATCGTCGGCGGGGGTTGAGCTTGTTAAATCTTTGCGCATAGCGCTCCTTTGGAAGTACTTTGTCCAAGTTCAAAAGCAATCGTGGGATTTACTTCATGCGTGCAAAAAGCATGCCTCGCACGACAGATTTAAATGGGGAATGGAGCCTGCTTCTTGCTGTTTTTCCTGTGGTTGCAGTTACAAAGTTGATCGTGCTTTCACATTCTGTTAACAGTATTCACTGGCTGAGCTTTATCAGTTGGTTCGTAAAGGAATCTCTGCTTCGGTTCCAGAAAAGTCATCTGTAGTGTGTTTTTTTCCGTGCCCATGGCAGTCTTTTAAAGCTGGTAGTAATGGCGGCGAAGTTAATTTTTTATCCTCTTTAAAAGAATAAGGACGGGCTGGGGCGAGCTCCATTTACCACTCTTTCAGCTAACCGCCGAACTCGCGAACTGATTACACTGCAGAGCCACAGGCGCCTCGCTTTTCTCCATTCTCTGGGTTAGGGTGAAAAAAATTTTTTGCTGGTATTAGCTGCCCTGCTGGGAGTACCTCTTCTTCACTGATAAGCAAGATTTGTGTTTCATCTTTCGCAAGCTGTATAGATTTCTTTCAAAACAAGTTGTTCCAGAAAGGAAACGGACACTTGCATTCACCTGAATTAAACGGCATGGGATTTGCCCATAAGGATAAATTCTGTACAGTAAGACAGGCACCGCTGGGAATCGGACCCAGGATCTCCTGTTTACTAGACAGGCGCTTTAGCCAACTAAGCCACGGCGCCGGCAAAGTGCTGTCCTTTGACAGCCACTTGGACACGTCTCTACTGCTCTGAGACATCTGCGTTCGGTGTGCACCGAGCCTGCTCGCCTTGCAAGTTGCCTCATTTACATGCGATAGTTCCACCACTAAGAGAAAGGATGAGAAATGGCTTTTATCTGTCACTTTTCATGTCAGAGGATCTCAATCTGCTTTCCCTGTACAAGAGGATGTCCAACTCATATAGCTAAAGACGTAGACGACAGTGCTCCACTGAAATCTTGATCTCACAACCCTCGGCATGACTCCGCTGTGTTCCGCTTTAGACAAAGGGGGGAAAAGACTTCTTTCATCACACGTTTTGCACTGTTTACGGTGTTTGCAGTGCTCTTTCTTAAATGAAAACCAGGAATCGGCACCATATGAGGTGAGACTAGATAATATTGGAACAAGTAGCCTCGCCATTCCATGCGTGACGTGAGCAAAGTGTAATTCCTGTCTTTATAGTGTGCTTGTTAGAGACATAGCTGGCACCCAGAGCGCTTTAAATCCGGGAGTCAGCAGCCCAAGACAAGAGAGTTTCCTTCGTCTATGTTTTTTGCGTGAAGGGGGAAACCATGCGTGTGCTGCAAACGATCTTAGTATCGAAGTGCCGTCCCACATAACCGATCCAAACAATCTGCTTTACAGAGGAGCACTGCCGGAGCTTATCGTTGGCAAACTGAAGACCAGGCTGACCTCTTCTGTGACTCTTGAACACTGAGTCTCAAGGTTGTGAATTCAAGCTCCACGCTGGCGGGAAATTCCATAGGTAATGATCACATTTTCTTGCATGCTAATCAAAAGAAATATTAAGAAACTTTTCCCGATACCAGTTTTTTACAAAAGTAAAGGCACACGGCACATGTGTGCCACATCACGTCCGAGTTTAGTGACAACTACCTCAGAGATTGTAAGCTGGGTAGTCTAAGATCAGATCACTTTTTTTATCAAAGGTTCAAGCAAACCCAAATACTTTTGCAAGAGACATTTCAGAATCCCAGACAAATCCAGTACGATTGCTGGATCCTTTGAATTCGACTGAACTATAGCACAGATCTGCAGTCCACCATTAGAATACTGTGGGTGTGCTGTATAAGCCATACCGCCCAAAATAGTTCTAAAACAGGAGAAGCATCCTCGTTTAGGAATGTGGTATAAAGTGAAATGGTCTGGGAAGAGTCCTACATTTGAACAGTTCAAAATAGACGTAAAGGGGTATTTACGGACTCTTTCGAAATGTAAGAACAAGCTGTGCGGACCTTATCTTTATTTACTTTGTGTAATCATTTTTCATAAAGTGTCATTGTATTATAGCATGTGCCCCTGACGATTTTCTTGATACGTTATATGTGCTCTTGTTTGTATTGTATGTAGTTTTGTTGTTCAAATAAAACGTAAAAGACACAACTTTCCGGATGCGGCTGCTGTAAAAATAAAATGACATCAAGGGTGCTGTACGCAGAGGTCTGAAACCTGCTCAACAGAAGATCTTTATCAAGAGGTGTTAAAGAAGTAGAGATCTCGCCATGAGAGGGGAAGCATCTCAGAAAAAGCAGGTGCAGTCGGTTCCACGGTCATAACGCCACTAATTCGGGCGACAAGAGCAAAACCCACCCGGCTTCCTCCGGCCAAGTAATGAGACAAAGAGACAGTGCACAGCGGGTAGCGTGGCCGAGCGGTCTAAGGCGCTGGATTAAGGCTCCAGTCTTTTCGGGGGCGTGGGTTCAAATCCCACCGCTGCCAGGTGCTTCTGTCGAGACCCCCTTTCAGCTGGCTTCAGACGAAAGGGAGGGAACTGCTTTTTGGCAGTCTCTCGAGAAACTAAGCAAAGTGTTTAAAGATACTTTCTCAGCTTGACATCAAGGCACAAAACAAAAACCTTCTTGCGTCCTCTCAACCCAAAAGCGCTTTGTCACTTTTTGCGTTATGCAGGGAACGATGTCTGCCCAGATCACTTTTGTGTCAATGCAAATCGTAGTGTGCCCTCCGTTTTAATGTTGGCTGTGCTGGCGTGCTGCTTCTGTCTGTGAAACTTGAATGTTCTGCTTCTTCACACCAAATCGTCGGCGGGGGTTGAGCTTGTTAAATCTTTGCGCATAGCGCTCCTTTGGAAGTACTTTGTCCAAGTTCAAAAGCAATCGTGGGATTTACTTCATGCGTGCAAAAAGCATGCCTCGCACGACAGATTTAAATGGGGAATGGAGCCTGCTTCTTGCTGTTTTTCCTGTGGTTGCAGTTACAAAGTTGATCGTGCTTTCACATTCTGTTAACAGTATTCACTGGCTGAGCTTTATCAGTTGGTTCGTAAAGGAATCTCTGCTTCGGTTCCAGAAAAGTCATCTGTAGTGTGTTTTTTTCCGTGCCCATGGCAGTCTTTTAAAGCTGGTAGTAATGGCGGCGAAGTTAATTTTTTATCCTCTTTAAAAGAATAAGGACGGGCTGGGGCGAGCTCCATTTACCACTCTTTCAGCTAACCGCCGAACTCGCGAACTGATTACACTGCAGAGCCACAGGCGCCTCGCTTTTCTCCATTCTCTGGGTTAGGGTGAAAAAAATTTTTTGCTGGTATTAGCTGCCCTGCTGGGAGTACCTCTTCTTCACTGATAAGCAAGATTTGTGTTTCATCTTTCGCAAGCTGTATAGATTTCTTTCAAAACAAGTTGTTCCAGAAAGGAAACGGACACTTGCATTCACCTGAATTAAACGGCATGGGATTTGCCCATAAGGATAAATTCTGTACAGTAAGACAGGCACCGCTGGGAATCGGACCCAGGATCTCCTGTTTACTAGACAGGCGCTTTAGCCAACTAAGCCACGGCGCCGGCAAAGTGCTGTCCTTTGACAGCCACTTGGACACGTCTCTACTGCTCTGAGACATCTGCGTTCGGTGTGCACCGAGCCTGCTCGCCTTGCAAGTTGCCTCATTTACATGCGATAGTTCCACCACTAAGAGAAAGGATGAGAAATGGCTTTTATCTGTCACTTTTCATGTCAGAGGATCTCAATCTGCTTTCCCTGTACAAGAGGATGTCCAACTCATGTAGCTAAAGACGTAGACGACAGTGCTCCACTGAAATCTTGATCTCACAACCCTCGGCATGACTCCGCTGTGTTCCGCTTTAGACAAAGGGGGGAAAAGACTTCTTTCATCACACGTTTTGCACTGTTTACGGTGTTTGCAGTGCTCTTTCTTAAATGAAAACCAGGAATCGGCACCATATGAGGTGAGACTAGATAATATTGGAACAAGTAGCCTCGCCATTCCATGCGTGACGTGAGCAAAGTGTAATTCCTGTCTTTATAGTGTGCTTGTTAGAGACATAGCTGGCACCCAGAGCGCTTTAAATCCGGGAGTCAGCAGCCCAAGACAAGAGAGTTTCCTTCGTCTATGTTTTTTGCGTGAAGGGGGAAACCATGCGTGTGCTGCAAACGATCTTAGTATCGAAGTGCCGTCCCACATAACCGATCCAAACAATCTGCTTTACAGAGGAGCACTGCCGGAGCTTATCGTTGGCAAACTGAAGACCAGGCTGACCTCTTCTGTGACTCTTGAACACTGAGTCTCAAGGTTGTGAATTCAAGCTCCACGCTGGCGGGAAATTCCATAGGTAATGATCACATTTTCTTGCATGCTAATCAAAAGAAATATTAAGAAACTTTTCCCGATACCAGTTTTTTACAAAAGTAAAGGCACACGGCACATGTGTGCCACATCACGTCCGAGTTTAGTGACAACTACCTCAGAGATTGTAAGCTGGGTAGTCTCAGATCAGATCACTTTTTTTATCAAAGGTTCAAGCAAACCCAAATACTTTTGCAAGAGACATTTCAGAATCCCAGACAAATCCAGTACGATTGCTGGATCCTTTGAATTCGACTGAACTATAGCACAGATCTGCAGTCCACCATTAGAATACTGTGGGTGTGCTGTATAAGCCATACCGCCCAAAATAGTTCTAAAACAGGAGAAGCATCCTCGTTTAGGAATGTGGTATAAAGTGAAATGGTCTGGGAAGAGTCCTACATTTGAACAGTTCAAAATAGGCGTAAAGGGGTATTTACGGACTCTTTCGAAATGTAAGAACAAGCTGTGCGGACCTTATCTTTATTTACTTTGTGTAATCATTTTTCATAAAGTGTCATTGTATTATAGCATGTGCCCCTGACGATTTTCTTGATACGTTATATGTGCTCTTGTTTGTATTGTATGTAGTTTTGTTGTTCAAATAAAACGTAAAAGACACAACTTTCCGGATGCGGCTGCTGTAAAAATAAAATGACATCAAGGGTGCTGTACGCAGAGGTCTGAAACCTGCTCAACAGAAGATCTTTATCAAGAGGTGTTAAAGAAGTAGAGATCTCGCCATGAGAGGGGAAGCATCTCAGAAAAAGCAGGTGCAGTCGGTTCCACGGTCATAACGCCACTAATTCGGGCGACAAGAGCAAAACCCACCCGGCTTCCTCCGGGCAAGTAATGAGACAAAGAGACAGTGCACAGCGGGTAGCGTGGCCGAGCGGTCTAAGGCGCTGGATTAAGGCTCCAGTCTCTTCGGGGGCGTGGGTTCAAATCCCACCGCTGCCAGGTGCTTCTGTCGAGACCCCCTTTCAGCTGGCTTCAGACGAAAGGGAGGGAACTGCTTTTTGGCAGTCTCTCGAGAAACTAAGCAAAGTGTTTAAAGATACTTTCTCAGCTTGACATCAAGGCACAAAACAAAAACCTTCTTGCGTCCTCTCAACCCAAAAGCGCTTTGTCACTTTTTGCGTTATGCAGGGAACGATGTCTGCCCAGATCACTTTTGTGTCAATGCAAATCGTAGTGTGCCCTCCGTTTTAATGTTGGCTGTGCTGGCGTGCTGCTTCTGTCTGTGAAACTTGAATGTTCTGCTTCTTCACACCAAATCGTCGGCGGGGGTTGAGCTTGTTAAATCTTTGCGCATAGCGCTCCTTTGGAAGTACTTTGTCCAAGTTCAAAAGCAATCGTGGGATTTACTTCATGCGTGCAAAAAGCATGCCTCGCACGACAGATTTAAATGGGGAATGGAGCCTGCTTCTTGCTGTTTTTCCTGTGGTTGCAGTTACAAAGTTGATCGTGCTTTCACATTCTGTTAACAGTATTCACTGGCTGAGCTTTATCAGTTGGTTCGTAAAGGAATCTCTGCTTCGGTTCCAGAAAAGTCATCTGTAGTGTGTTTTTTTCCGTGCCCATGGCAGTCTTTTAAAGCTGGTAGTAATGGCGGCGAAGTTAATTTTTTATCCTCTTTAAAAGAATAAGGACGGGCTGGGGCGAGCTCCATTTACCACTCTTTCAGCTAACTGCCGAACTCGCGAACTGATTACACTGCAGAGCCACAGGCGCCTCGCTTTTCTCCATTCTCTGGGTTAGGGTGAAAAAAATTTTTTGCTGGTATTAGCTGCCCTGCTGGGAGTACCTCTTCTTCACTGATAAGCAAGATTTGTGTTTCATCTTTCGCAAGCTGTATAGATTTCTTTCAAAACAAGTTGTTCCAGAAAGGAAACGGACACTTGCATTCACCTGAATTAAAAGGCATGGGATTTGCCCATAAGGATAAATTCTGTACAGTAAGACAGGCACCGCTGGGAATCGGACCCAGGATCTCCTGTTTACTAGACAGGCGCTTTAGCCAACTAAGCCACGGCGCCGGCAAAGTGCTGTCCTTTGACAGCCACTTGGACACGTCTCTACTGCTCTGAGACATCTGCGTTCGGTGTGCACCGAGCCTGCTCGCCTTGCAAGTTGCCTCATTTACATGCGATAGTTCCACCACTAAGAGAAAGGATGAGAAATGGCTTTTATCTGTCACTTTTCATGTCAGAGGATCTCAATCTGCTTTCCCTGTACAAGAGGATGTCCAACTCATGTAGCTAAAGACGTAGACGACAGTGCTCCACTGAAATCTTGATCTCACAACCCTCGGCATGACTCCGCTGTGTTCCGCTTTAGACAAAGGGGGGAAAAGACTTCTTTCATCACACGTTTTGCACTGTTTACGGTGTTTGCAGTGCTCTTTCTTAAATGAAAACCAGGAATCGGCACCATATGAGGTGAGACTAGATAATATTGGAACAAGTAGCCTCGCCATTCCATGCGTGACGTGAGCAAAGTGTAATTCCTGTCTTTATAGTGTGCTTGTTAGAGACATAGCTGGCACCCAGAGCGCTTTAAATCCGGGAGTCAGCAGCCCAAGACAAGAGAGTTTCCTTCGTCTATGTTTTTTGCGTGAAGGGGGAAACCATGCGTGTGCTGCAAACGATCTTAGTATCGAAGTGCCGTCCCACATAACCGATCCAAACAATCTGCTTTACAGAGGAGCACTGCCGGAGCTTATCGTTGGCAAACTGAAGACCAGGCTGACCTCTTCTGTGACTCTTGAACACTGAGTCTCAAGGTTGTGAATTCAAGCTCCACGCTGGCGGGAAATTCCATAGGTAATGATCACATTTTCTTGCATGCTAATCAAAAGAAATATTAAGAAACTTTTCCCGATACCAGTTTTTTACAAAAGTAAAGGCACACGGCACATGTGTGCCACATCACGTCCGAGTTTAGTGACAACTACCTCAGAGATTGTAAGCTGGGTAGTCTCAGATCAGATCACTTTTTTTATCAAAGGTTCAAGCAAACCCAAATACTTTTGCAAGAGACATTTCAGAATCCCAGACAAATCCAGTACGATTGCTGGATCCTTTGAATTCGACTGAACTATAGCACAGATCTGCAGTCCACCATTAGAATACTGTGGGTGTGCTGTATAAGCCATACCGCCCAAAATAGTTCTAAAACAGGAGAAGCATCCTCGTTTAGGAATGTGGTATAAAGTGAAATGGTCTGGGAAGAGTCCTACATTTGAACAGTTCAAAATAGGCGTAAAGGGGTATTTACGGACTCTTTCGAAATGTAAGAACAAGCTGTGCGGACCTTATCTTTATTTACTTTGTGTAATCATTTTTCATAAAGTGTCATTGTATTATAGCATGTGCCCCTGACGATTTTCTTGATACGTTATATGTGCTCTTGTTTGTATTGTATGTAGTTTTGTTGTTCAAATAAAACGTAAAAGACACAACTTTCCGGATGCGGCTGCTGTAAAAATAAAATGACATCAAGGGTGCTGTACGCAGAGGTCTGAAACCTGCTCAACAGAAGATCTTTATCAAGAGGTGTTAAAGAAGTAGAGATCTCGCCATGAGAGGGGAAGCATCTCAGAAAAAGCAGGTGCAGTCGGTTCCACGGTCATAACGCCACTAATTCGGGCGACAAGAGCAAAACCCACCCGGCTTCCTCCGGGCAAGTAATGAGACAAAGAGACAGTGCACAGCGGGTAGCGTGGCCGAGCGGTCTAAGGCGCTGGATTAAGGCTCCAGTCTCTTCGGGGGCGTGGGTTCAAATCCCACCGCTGCCAGGTGCTTCTGTCGAGACCCCCTTTCAGCTGGCTTCAGACGAAAGGGAGGGAACTGCTTTTTGGCAGTCTCTCGAGAAACTAAGCAAAGTGTTTAAAGATACTTTCTCAGCTTGACATCAAGGCACAAAACAAAAACCTTCTTGCGTCCTCTCAACCCAAAAGCGCTTTGTCACTTTTTGCGTTATGCAGGGAACGATGTCTGCCCAGATCACTTTTGTGTCAATGCAAATCGTAGTGTGCCCTCCGTTTTAATGTTGGCTGTGCTGGCGTGCTGCTTCTGTCTGTGAAACTTGAATGTTCTGCTTCTTCACACCAAATCGTCGGCGGGGGTTGAGCTTGTTAAATCTTTGCGCATAGCGCTCCTTTGGAAGTACTTTGTCCAAGTTCAAAAGCAATCGTGGGATTTACTTCATGCGTGCAAAAAGCATGCCTCGCACGACAGATTTAAATGGGGAATGGAGCCTGCTTCTTGCTGTTTTTCCTGTGGTTGCAGTTACAAAGTTGATCGTGCTTTCACATTCTGTTAACAGTATTCACTGGCTGAGCTTTATCAGTTGGTTCGTAAAGGAATCTCTGCTTCGGTTCCAGAAAAGTCATCTGTAGTGTGTTTTTTTCCGTGCCCATGGCAGTCTTTTAAAGCTGGTAGTAATGGCGGCGAAGTTAATTTTTTATCCTCTTTAAAAGAATAAGGACGGGCTGGGGCGAGCTCCATTTACCACTCTTTCAGCTAACTGCCGAACTCGCGAACTGATTACACTGCAGAGCCACAGGCGCCTCGCTTTTCTCCATTCTCTGGGTTAGGGTGAAAAAATTTTTTTGCTGGTATTAGCTGCCCTGCTGGGAGTACCTCTTCTTCACTGATAAGCAAGATTTGTGTTTCATCTTTCGCAAGCTGTATAGATTTCTTTCAAAACAAGTTGTTCCAGAAAGGAAACGGACACTTGCATTCACCTGAATTAAAAGGCATGGGATTTGCCCATAAGGATAAATTCTGTACAGTAAGACAGGCACCGCTGGGAATCGGACCCAGGATCTCCTGTTTACTAGACAGGCGCTTTAGCCAACTAAGCCACGGCGCCGGCAAAGTGCTGTCCTTTGACAGCCACTTGGACACGTCTCTACTGCTCTGAGACATCTGCGTTCGGTGTGCACCGAGCCTGCTCGCCTTGCAAGTTGCCTCATTTACATGCGATAGTTCCACCACTAAGAGAAAGGATGAGAAATGGCTTTTATCTGTCACTTTTCATGTCAGAGGATCTCAATCTGCTTTCCCTGTACAAGAGGATGTCCAACTCATGTAGCTAAAGACGTAGACGACAGTGCTCCACTGAAATCTTGATCTCACAACCCTCGGCATGACTCCGCTGTGTTCCGCTTTAGACAAAGGGGGGAAAAGACTTCTTTCATCACACGTTTTGCACTGTTTACGGTGTTTGCAGTGCTCTTTCTTAAATGAAAACCAGGAATCGGCACCATATGAGGTGAGACTAGATAATATTGGAACAAGTAGCCTCGCCATTCCATGCGTGACGTGAGCAAAGTGTAATTCCTGTCTTTATAGTGTGCTTGTTAGAGACATAGCTGGCACCCAGAGCGCTTTAAATCCGGGAGTCAGCAGCCCAAGACAAGAGAGTTTCCTTCGTCTATGTTTTTTGCGTGAAGGGGGAAACCATGCGTGTGCTGCAAACGATCTTAGTATCGAAGTGCCGTCCCACATAACCGATCCAAACAATCTGCTTTACAGAGGAGCACTGCCGGAGCTTATCGTTGGCAAACTGAAGACCAGGCTGACCTCTTCTGTGACTCTTGAACACTGAGTCTCAAGGTTGTGAATTCAAGCTCCACGCTGGCGGGAAATTCCATAGGTAATGATCACATTTTCTTGCATGCTAATCAAAAGAAATATTAAGAAACTTTTCCCGATACCAGTTTTTTACAAAAGTAAAGGCACACGGCACATGTGTGCCACATCACGTCCGAGTTTAGTGACAACTACCTCAGAGATTGTAAGCTGGGTAGTCTCAGATCAGATCACTTTTTTTTATCAAAGGTTCAAGCAAACCCAAATACTTTTGCAAGAGACATTTCAGAATCCCAGACAAATCCAGTACGATTGCTGGATCCTTTGAATTCGACTGAACTATAGCACAGATCTGCAGTCCACCATTAGAATACTGTGGGTGTGCTGTATAAGCCATACCGCCCAAAATAGTTCTAAAACAGGAGAAGCATCCTCGTTTAGGAATGTGGTATAAAGTGAAATGGTCTGGGAAGAGTCCTACATTTGAACAGTTCAAAATAGACGTAAAGGGGTATTTACGGACTCTTTCGAAATGTAAGAACAAGCTGTGCAGACCTTATCTTTACTTTGTGTAATCATTTTTCATAAAGTGTCATTGTATTATAGCATGTGCCCCTGACGATTTTCTTGATACGTTATATGTGCTCTTGTTTGTATTGTATGTAGTTTTGTTGTTCAAATAAAACGTAAAAGACACAACTTTCCGGATGCGGCTGCTGTAAAAATAAAATGACATCAAGGATGCTGTACGCAGAGGTCTGAAACCTGCTCAAAAGAAGATTTTTATCAAGAGGTGTTAAAGAAGTAGAGATCTCGCCATGAGAGGGGAAGCATCTCAGAAAAAGCAGGTGCAGTCGGTTCCACGGTCATAACGCCACTAATTCGGGCGACAAGAGCAAAACCCACCCGGCTTCCTCCGGGCAAGTAATGAGACAAAGAGACAGTGCACAGTGGGTAGCGTGGCCGAGCGGTCTAATTCGCTGGATTAAGGCTCCAGTCTCTTCGGGCGCGTGGGTTCAAATCCCACCGCTGCCAGGTGCTTCTGTCGAGACCCCCTTTCAGCTGGCTTCAGACGAAAGGGAGGGAACTGCTTTTTGGCAGTCTCTCGAGAAACTAAGCAAAGTGTTTAAAGATACTTTCTCAGCTTGACATCAAGGCACAAAACAAAAACCTTCTTGCGTCCTCTCAACCCAAAAGCGCTTTGTCACTTTTTGCGTTATGCAGGGAACGATGTCTGCCCAGATCACTTTTGTGTCAATGCAAATCGTAGTGTGCCCTCCGTTTTAATGTTGGCTGTGCTGGCGTGCTGCTTCTGTCTGTGAAACTTGAATGTTCTGCTTCTTCACACCAAATCGTCGGCGGGGGTTGAGCTTGTTAAATCTTTGCGCATAGCGCTCCTTTGGAAGTACTTTGTCCAAGTTCAAAAGCAATCGTGGGATTTACTTCATGCGTGCAAAAAGCATGCCTCGCACGACAGATTTAAATGGGGAATGGAGCCTGCTTCTTGCTGTTTTTCCTGTGGTTGCAGTTACAAAGTTGATCGTGCTTTCACATTCTGTTAACAGTATTCAC
The DNA here is from genome assembly GCF_059453375.1 of Lepisosteus platostomus. NCBI lineage: Eukaryota > Metazoa > Chordata > Actinopteri > Semionotiformes > Lepisosteidae > Lepisosteus > Lepisosteus platostomus. The sequence continues at coordinate 12,325,359 of NC_142615.1, read as the reverse complement.
TGGCTGAGCTTTATCAGTTGGTTCGTAAAGGAATCTCTGCTTCGGCTCCAGAAAAGTCATCTGTAGTGTGTTTTTTTCCGTGCCCATGGCAGTCTTTTAAAGCTGGTAGTAATGGCGGCGAAGTTAATTTTTTATCCTCTTTAAACGAATAAGGACGGGCTGGGGCGAGCTCCATTTACCACTCTTTCAGCTAACCGCCAAACTCGCGAACTGATTACACTGCAGAGCCACAGGCGCCTCGCTTTTCTCCATTCTCTGGGTTAGGGTGAAAAAAAACTTTGCTGGTATTAGCTGGCCTGCTGGGAGTACCTCTTCTTCACTGATAAGCAAGATTTGTGTTTCATCTTTCGCAAGCTGTATAGATTTCTTTCAAAACAAGTTGTTCCAGAAAGGAAACGGACACTTGCATTCACCTGAATTAAAAGGCATGGGATTTGCCCATAAGGATAAATTCTGTACAGTAAGACAGGAAGAAAGGCACCGCTGGGAATCGAACCCAGGATCTCCTGTTTACTAGACAGGCGCTTTAGCCAACTAAGCCACGGCGCCGGCGAAGTGCTGTCCTTTGACAGCCACTTGGACACGTCTCTACTGCTCTGAGACATCTGCGTTCGGTGTGCACCGAGCCTGCTCGCCTTGCAAGTTGCCTCATTTACATGCGATAGTTCCACCACTAAGAGAAAGGATGAGAAATGGCTTTTATCTGTCACTCCGCTGTGTTCCGCTTTAGACAAAGGGGGGAAAAGACTTCTTTCATCACACGTTTTGCACTGTTTGCGGTGTTTGCAGTGCTCTTTCTTAAATGAAAACCAGGAATCGGCACCATATGAGGTGAGACTAGATAATATTGGAACAAGTAGCCTCGCCATTCCATGCGTGACGTGAGCAAAGTGTAATTCCTGTCTTTATAGTGTGCTTGTTAGAGACATAGCTGGCACCCAGAGCGCTTTAAATCCGGGAGTCAGCAGCCCAAGACAAGAGAGTTTCCTTCGTCTATGTTTTTTGCGTGAAGGGGGAAACCATGCGTGTGCTGCAAACGATCTTAGTATCGAAGTGCCGTCCCACATAACCGATCCGAACAATCTGCTTTACAGAGGAGCACTGCCGGAGCTTATCGTTGGCAAACTGAAGACCAGGCTGACCTCTTCTGTGACTGTTGAACACTGAGTCTCAAGGTTGTGAATTCAAGCTCCACGCTGGCGGGAAATTCCATAGGTAATGATCACACTTTCTTGCATGCTAATCAAAAGAAATATTAAGAAACTTTTCCCGATACCAGTTTTTTACAAAAGTAAAGGCACACGGCACATGTGTGCCACATCACGTCCGAGTTTAGTGACAACTACCTCAGAGATTGTAAGCTGGGTAGTCTCAGATCAGATCACTTTTTTTTATCAAAGGTTCAAGCAAACCCAAATACTTTTGCAAGAGACATTTCAGAATCCCAGACAAATCCAGTACGATTGCTGGATCCTTTGAATTCGACTGAACTATAGCACAGATCTGCAGTCCACCATTAGAATACTGTGGGTGTGCTGTATAAGCCATACCGCCCAAAATAGTTCTAAAACAGGAGAAGCATCCTCGTTTAGGAATGTGGTATAAAGTGAAATGGTCTGGGAAGAGTCCTACATTTGAACAGTTCAAAATAGACGTAAAGGGGTATTTACGGACTCTTTCGAAATGTAAGAACAAGCTGTGCGGACCTTATCTTTATTTACTTTGTGTAATCATTTTTCATAAAGTGTCATTGTATTATAGCATGTGCCCCTGACGATTTTCTTGATACGTTATATGTGCTCTTGTTTGTATTGTATGTAGTTTTGTTGTTCAAATAAAACGTAAAAGACACAACTTTCCGGATGCGGCTGCTGTAAAAATAAAATGACATCAAGGGTGCTGTACGCAGAGGTCTGAAACCTGCTCAACAGAAGATCTTTATCAAGAGGTGTTAAAGAAGTAGAGATCTCGCCATGAGAGGGGAAGCATCTCAGAAAAAGCAGGTGCAGTCGGTTCCACGGTCATAACGCCACTAATTCGGGCGACAAGAGCAAAACCCACCCGGCTTCCTCCGGCCAAGTAATGAGACAAAGAGACAGTGCACAGCGGGTAGCGTGGCCGAGCGGTCTAAGGCGCTGGATTAAGGCTCCAGTCTCTTCGGGGGCGTGGGTTCAAATCCCACCGCTGCCAGGTGCTTCTGTCGAGACCCCCTTTCAGCTGGCTTCAGACGAAAGGGAGGGAACTGCTTTTTGGCAGTCTCTCGAGAAACTAAGCAAAGTGTTTAAAGATACTTTCTCAGCTTGACATCAAGGCACAAAACAAAAACCTTCTTGCGTCCTCTCAACCCAAAAGCGCTTTGTCACTTTTTGCGTTATGCAGGGAACGATGTCTGCCCAGATCACTTTTGTGTCAATGCAAATCGTAGTGTGCCCTCCGTTTTAATGTTGGCTGTGCTGGCGTGCTGCTTCTGTCTGTGAAACTTGAATGTTCTGCTTCTTCACACCAAATCGTCGGCGGGGGTTGAGCTTGTTAAATCTTTGCGCATAGCGCTCCTTTGGAAGTACTTTGTCCAAGTTCAAAAGCAATCGTGGGATTTACTTCATGCGTGCAAAAAGCATGCCTCGCACGACAGATTTAAATGGGGAATGGAGCCTGCTTCTTGCTGTTTTTCCTGTGGTTGCAGTTACAAAGTTGATCGTGCTTTCACATTCTGTTAACAGTATTCACTGGCTGAGCTTTATCAGTTGGTTCGTAAAGGAATCTCTGCTTCGGTTCCAGAAAAGTCATCTGTAGTGTGTTTTTTTCCGTGCCCATGGCAGTCTTTTAAAGCTGGTAGTAATGGCGGCGAAGTTAATTTTTTATCCTCTTTAAAAGAATAAGGACGGGCTGGGGCGAGCTCCATTTACCACTCTTTCAGCTAACCGCCGAACTCGCGAACTGATTACACTGCAGAGCCACAGGCGCCTCGCTTTTCTCCATTCTCTGGGTTAGGGTGAAAAAAATTTTTTGCTGGTATTAGCTGCCCTGCTGGGAGTACCTCTTCTTCACTGATAAGCAAGATTTGTGTTTCATCTTTCGCAAGCTGTATAGATTTCTTTCAAAACAAGTTGTTCCAGAAAGGAAACGGACACTTGCATTCACCTGAATTAAACGGCATGGGATTTGCCCATAAGGATAAATTCTGTACAGTAAGACAGGCACCGCTGGGAATCGGACCCAGGATCTCCTGTTTACTAGACAGGCGCTTTAGCCAACTAAGCCACGGCGCCGGCAAAGTGCTGTCCTTTGACAGCCACTTGGACACGTCTCTACTGCTCTGAGACATCTGCGTTCGGTGTGCACCGAGCCTGCTCGCCTTGCAAGTTGCCTCATTTACATGCGATAGTTCCACCACTAAGAGAAAGGATGAGAAATGGCTTTTATCTGTCACTTTTCATGTCAGAGGATCTCAATCTGCTTTCCCTGTACAAGAGGATGTCCAACTCATGTAGCTAAAGACGTAGACGACAGTGCTCCACTGAAATCTTGATCTCACAACCCTCGGCATGACTCCGCTGTGTTCCGCTTTAGACAAAGGGGGGAAAAGACTTCTTTCATCACACGTTTTGCACTGTTTGCGGTGTTTGCAGTGCTCTTTCTTAAATGAAAACCAGGAATCGGCACCATATGAGGTGAGACTAGATAATATTGGAACAAGTAGCCTCGCCATTCCATGCGTGACGTGAGCAAAGTGTAATTCCTGTCTTTATAGTGTGCTTGTTAGAGACATAGCTGGCACCCAGAGCGCTTTAAATCCGGGAGTCAGCAGCCCAAGACAAGAGAGTTTCCTTCGTCTATGTTTTTTGCGTGAAGGGGGAAACCATGCGTGTGCTGCAAACGATCTTAGTATCGAAGTGCCGTCCCACATAACCGATCCAAACAATCTGCTTTACAGAGGAGCACTGCCGGAGCTTATCGTTGGCAAACTGAAGACCAGGCTGACCTCTTCTGTGACTCTTGAACACTGAGTCTCAAGGTTGTGAATTCAAGCTCCACGCTGGCGGGAAATTCCATAGGTAATGATCACATTTTCTTGCATGCTAATCAAAAGAAATATTAAGAAACTTTTCCCGATACCAGTTTTTTACAAAAGTAAAGGCACACGGCACATGTGTGCCACATCACGTCCGAGTTTAGTGACAACTACCTCAGAGATTGTAAGCTGGGTAGTCTCAGATCAGATCACTTTTTTTATCAAAGGTTCAAGCAAACCCAAATACTTTTGCAAGAGACATTTCAGAATCCCAGACAAATCCAGTACGATTGCTGGATCCTTTGAATTCGACTGAACTATAGCACAGATCTGCAGTCCACCATTAGAATACTGTGGGTGTGCTGTATAAGCCATACCGCCCAAAATAGTTCTAAAACAGGAGAAGCATCCTCGTTTAGGAATGTGGTATAAAGTGAAATGGTCTGGGAAGAGTCCTACATTTGAACAGTTCAAAATAGGCGTAAAGGGGTATTTACGGACTCTTTCGAAATGTAAGAACAAGCTGTGCGGACCTTATCTTTATTTACTTTGTGTAATCATTTTTCATAAAGTGTCATTGTATTATAGCATGTGCCCCTGACGATTTTCTTGATACGTTATATGTGCTCTTGTTTGTATTGTATGTAGTTTTGTTGTTCAAATAAAACGTAAAAGACACAACTTTCCGGATGCGGCTGCTGTAAAAATAAAATGACATCAAGGGTGCTGTACGCAGAGGTCTGAAACCTGCTCAACAGAAGATCTTTATCAAGAGGTGTTAAAGAAGTAGAGATCTCGCCATGAGAGGGGAAGCATCTCAGAAAAAGCAGGTGCAGTCGGTTCCACGGTCATAACGCCACTAATTCGGGCGACAAGAGCAAAACCCACCCGGCTTCCTCCGGGCAAGTAATGAGACAAAGAGACAGTGCACAGCGGGTAGCGTGGCCGAGCGGTCTAAGGCGCTGGATTAAGGCTCCAGTCTCTTCGGGGGCGTGGGTTCAAATCCCACCGCTGCCAGGTGCTTCTGTCGAGACCCCCTTTCAGCTGGCTTCAGACGAAAGGGAGGGAACTGCTTTTTGGCAGTCTCTCGAGAAACTAAGCAAAGTGTTTAAAGATACTTTCTCAGCTTGACATCAAGGCACAAAACAAAAACCTTCTTGCGTCCTCTCAACCCAAAAGCGCTTTGTCACTTTTTGCGTTATGCAGGGAACGATGTCTGCCCAGATCACTTTTGTGTCAATGCAAATCGTAGTGTGCCCTCCGTTTTAATGTTGGCTGTGCTGGCGTGCTGCTTCTGTCTGTGAAACTTGAATGTTCTGCTTCTTCACACCAAATCGTCGGCGGGGGTTGAGCTTGTTAAATCTTTGCGCATAGCGCTCCTTTGGAAGTACTTTGTCCAAGTTCAAAAGCAATCGTGGGATTTACTTCATGCGTGCAAAAAGCATGCCTCGCACGACAGATTTAAATGGGGAATGGAGCCTGCTTCTTGCTGTTTTTCCTGTGGTTGCAGTTACAAAGTTGATCGTGCTTTCACATTCTGTTAACAGTATTCACTGGCTGAGCTTTATCAGTTGGTTCGTAAAGGAATCTCTGCTTCGGTTCCAGAAAAGTCATCTGTAGTGTGTTTTTTTCCGTGCCCATGGCAGTCTTTTAAAGCTGGTAGTAATGGCGGCGAAGTTAATTTTTTATCCTCTTTAAAAGAATAAGGACGGGCTGGGGCGAGCTCCATTTACCACTCTTTCAGCTAACTGCCGAACTCGCGAACTGATTACACTGCAGAGCCACAGGCGCCTCGCTTTTCTCCATTCTCTGGGTTAGGGTGAAAAAAATTTTTTGCTGGTATTAGCTGCCCTGCTGGGAGTACCTCTTCTTCACTGATAAGCAAGATTTGTGTTTCATCTTTCGCAAGCTGTATAGATTTCTTTCAAAACAAGTTGTTCCAGAAAGGAAACGGACACTTGCATTCACCTGAATTAAAAGGCATGGGATTTGCCCATAAGGATAAATTCTGTACAGTAAGACAGGCACCGCTGGGAATCGGACCCAGGATCTCCTGTTTACTAGACAGGCGCTTTAGCCAACTAAGCCACGGCGCCGGCAAAGTGCTGTCCTTTGACAGCCACTTGGACACGTCTCTACTGCTCTGAGACATCTGCGTTCGGTGTGCACCGAGCCTGCTCGCCTTGCAAGTTGCCTCATTTACATGCGATAGTTCCACCACTAAGAGAAAGGATGAGAAATGGCTTTTATCTGTCACTTTTCATGTCAGAGGATCTCAATCTGCTTTCCCTGTACAAGAGGATGTCCAACTCATGTAGCTAAAGACGTAGACGACAGTGCTCCACTGAAATCTTGATCTCACAACCCTCGGCATGACTCCGCTGTGTTCCGCTTTAGACAAAGGGGGGAAAAGACTTCTTTCATCACACGTTTTGCACTGTTTACGGTGTTTGCAGTGCTCTTTCTTAAATGAAAACCAGGAATCGGCACCATATGAGGTGAGACTAGATAATATTGGAACAAGTAGCCTCGCCATTCCATGCGTGACGTGAGCAAAGTGTAATTCCTGTCTTTATAGTGTGCTTGTTAGAGACATAGCTGGCACCCAGAGCGCTTTAAATCCGGGAGTCAGCAGCCCAAGACAAGAGAGTTTCCTTCGTCTATGTTTTTTGCGTGAAGGGGGAAACCATGCGTGTGCTGCAAACGATCTTAGTATCGAAGTGCCGTCCCACATAACCGATCCAAACAATCTGCTTTACAGAGGAGCACTGCCGGAGCTTATCGTTGGCAAACTGAAGACCAGGCTGACCTCTTCTGTGACTCTTGAACACTGAGTCTCAAGGTTGTGAATTCAAGCTCCACGCTGGCGGGAAATTCCATAGGTAATGATCACATTTTCTTGTATGCTAATCAAAAGAAATATTAAGAAACTTTTCCCGATACCAGTTTTTTACAAAAGTAAAGGCACACGGCACATGTGTGCCACATCACGTCCGAGTTTAGTGACAACTACCTCAGAGATTGTAAGCTGGGTAGTCTCAGATCAGATCACTTTTTTTTATCAAAGGTTCAAGCAAACCCAAATACTTTTGCAAGAGACATTTCAGAATCCCAGACAAATCCAGTACGATTGCTGGATCCTTTGAATTCGACTGAACTATAGCACAGATCTGCAGTCCACCATTAGAATACTGTGGGTGTGCTGTATAAGCCATACCGCCCAAAATAGTTCTAAAACAGGAGAAGCATCCTCGTTTAGGAATGTGGTATAAAGTGAAATGGTCTGGGAAGAGTCCTACATTTGAACAGTTCAAAATAGACGTAAAGGGGTATTTACGGACTCTTTCGAAATGTAAGAACAAGCTGTGCAGACCTTATCTTTACTTTGTGTAATCATTTTTCATAAAGTGTCATTGTATTATAGCATGTGCCCCTGACGATTTTCTTGATACGTTATATGTGCTCTTGTTTGTATTGTATGTAGTTTTGTTGTTCAAATAAAACGTAAAAGACACAACTTTCCGGATGCGGCTGCTGTAAAAATAAAATGACATCAAGGATGCTGTACGCAGAGGTCTGAAACCTGCTCAAAAGAAGATTTTTATCAAGAGGTGTTAAAGAAGTAGAGATCTCGCCATGAGAGGGGAAGCATCTCAGAAAAAGCAGGTGCAGTCGGTTCCACGGTCATAACGCCACTAATTCGGGCGACAAGAGCAAAACCCACCCGGCTTCCTCCGGGCAAGTAATGAGACAAAGAGACAGTGCACAGCGGGTAGCGTGGCCGAGCGGTCTAATTCGCTGGATTAAGGCTCCAGTCTCTTCGGGCGCGTGGGTTCAAATCCCACCGCTGCCAGGTGCTTCTGTCGAGACCCCCTTTCAGCTGGCTTCAGACGAAAGGGAGGGAACTGCTTTTTGGCAGTCTCTCGAGAAACTAAGCAAAGTGTTTAAAGATACTTTCTCAGCTTGACATCAAGGCACAAAACAAAAACCTTCTTGCGTCCTCTCAACCCAAAAGCGCTTTGTCACTTTTTGCGTTATGCAGGGAACGATGTCTGCCCAGATCACTTTTGTGTCAATGCAAATCGTAGTGTGCCCTCCGTTTTAATGTTGGCTGTGCTGGCGTGCTGCTTCTGTCTGTGAAACTTGAATGTTCTGCTTCTTCACACCAAATCGTCGGCGGGGGTTGAGCTTGTTAAATCTTTGCGCATAGCGCTCCTTTGGAAGTACTTTGTCCAAGTTCAAAAGCAATCGTGGGATTTACTTCATGCGTGCAAAAAGCATGCCTCGCACGACAGATTTAAATGGGGAATGGAGCCTGCTTCTTGCTGTTTTTCCTGTGGTTGCAGTTACAAAGTTGATCGTGCTTTCACATTCTGTTAACAGTATTCACTGGCTGAGCTTTATCAGTTGGTTCGTAAAGGAATCTCTGCTTCGGCTCCAGAAAAGTCATCTGTAGTGTGTTTTTTTCCGTGCCCATGGCAGTCTTTTAAAGCTGGTAGTAATGGCGGCGAAGTTAATTTTTTATCCTCTTTAAACGAATAAGGACGGGCTGGGGCGAGCTCCATTTACCACTCTTTCAGCTAACCGCCAAACTCGCGAACTGATTACACTGCAGAGCCACAGGCGCCTCGCTTTTCTCCATTCTCTGGGTTAGGGTGAAAAAAAACTTTGCTGGTATTAGCTGGCCTGCTGGGAGTACCTCTTCTTCACTGATAAGCAAGATTTGTGTTTCATCTTTCGCAAGCTGTATAGATTTCTTTCAAAACAAGTTGTTCCAGAAAGGAAACGGACACTTGCATTCACCTGAATTAAAAGGCATGGGATTTGCCCATAAGGATAAATTCTGTACAGTAAGACAGGAAGAAAGGCACCGCTGGGAATCGAACCCAGGATCTCCTGTTTACTAGACAGGCGCTTTAGCCAACTAAGCCACGGCGCCGGCGAAGTGCTGTCCTTTGACAGCCACTTGGACACGTCTCTACTGCTCTGAGACATCTGCGTTCGGTGTGCACCGAGCCTGCTCGCCTTGCAAGTTGCCTCATTTACATGCGATAGTTCCACCACTAAGAGAAAGGATGAGAAATGGCTTTTATCTGTCACTCCGCTGTGTTCCGCTTTAGACAAAGGGGGGAAAAGACTTCTTTCATCACACGTTTTGCACTGTTTGCGGTGTTTGCAGTGCTCTTTCTTAAATGAAAACCAGGAATCGGCACCATATGAGGTGAGACTAGATAATATTGGAACAAGTAGCCTCGCCATTCCATGCGTGACGTGAGCAAAGTGTAATTCCTGTCTTTATAGTGTGCTTGTTAGAGACATAGCTGGCACCCAGAGCGCTTTAAATCCGGGAGTCAGCAGCCCAAGACAAGAGAGTTTCCTTCGTCTATGTTTTTTGCGTGAAGGGGGAAACCATGCGTGTGCTGCAAACGATCTTAGTATCGAAGTGCCGTCCCACATAACCGATCCGAACAATCTGCTTTACAGAGGAGCACTGCCGGAGCTTATCGTTGGCAAACTGAAGACCAGGCTGACCTCTTCTGTGACTGTTGAACACTGAGTCTCAAGGTTGTGAATTCAAGCTCCACGCTGGCGGGAAATTCCATAGGTAATGATCACACTTTCTTGCATGCTAATCAAAAGAAATATTAAGAAACTTTTCCCGATACCAGTTTTTTACAAAAGTAAAGGCACACGGCACATGTGTGCCACATCACGTCCGAGTTTAGTGACAACTACCTCAGAGATTGTAAGCTGGGTAGTCTCAGATCAGATCACTTTTTTTTATCAAAGGTTCAAGCAAACCCAAATACTTTTGCAAGAGACATTTCAGAATCCCAGACAAATCCAGTACGATTGCTGGATCCTTTGAATTCGACTGAACTATAGCACAGATCTGCAGTCCACCATTAGAATACTGTGGGTGTGCTGTATAAGCCATACCGCCCAAAATAGTTCTAAAACAGGAGAAGCATCCTCGTTTAGGAATGTGGTATAAAGTGAAATGGTCTGGGAAGAGTCCTACATTTGAACAGTTCAAAATAGACGTAAAGGGGTATTTACGGACTCTTTCGAAATGTAAGAACAAGCTGTGCAGACCTTATCTTTACTTTGTGTAATCATTTTTCATAAAGTGTCATTGTATTATAGCATGTGCCCCTGACGATTTTCTTGATACGTTATATGTGCTCTTGTTTGTATTGTATGTAGTTTTGTTGTTCAAATAAAACGTAAAAGACACAACTTTCCGGATGCGGCTGCTGTAAAAATAAAATGACATCAAGGATGCTGTACGCAGAGGTCTGAAACCTGCTCAAAAGAAGATTTTTATCAAGAGGTGTTAAAGAAGTAGAGATCTCACCATGAGAGGGGAAGCGTCTCAGAAAAAGCAGGTGCAGTCGGTTCCACGGTCATAACGCCACTAATTCGGGCGACAAGAGCAAAACCCACCCGGCTTCCTCCGGGCAAGTAATGAGACAAAGAGACAGTGCACAGCGGGTAGCGTGGCCGAGCGGTCTAATTCGCTGGATTAAGGCTCCAGTCTCTTCGGGCGCGTGGGTTCAAATCCCACCGCTGCCAGGTGCTTCTGTCGAGACCCCCTTTCAGCTGGCTTCAGACGAAAGGGAGGGAACTGCTTTTTGGCAGTCTCTCGAGAAACTAAGCAAAGTGTTTAAAGATACTTTCTCAGCTTGACATCAAGGCACAAAACAAAAACCTTCTTGCGTCCTCTCAACCCAAAAGCGCTTTGTCACTTTTTGCGTTATGCAGGGAACGATGTCTGCCCAGATCACTTTTGTGTCAATGCAAATCGTAGTGTGCCCTCCGTTTTAATGTTGGCTGTGCTGGCGTGCTGCTTCTGTCTGTGAAACTTGAATGTTCTGCTTCTTCACACCAAATCGTCGGCGGGGGTTGAGCTTGTTAAATCTTTGCGCATAGCGCTCCTTTGGAAGTACTTTGTCCAAGTTCAAAAGCAATCGTGGGATTTACTTCATGCGTGCAAAAAGCATGCCTCGCACGACACCTCTACATACTCGACCACCACTGCATCACACAGCTGCCAGCGCACCTCACCGTGCCACATAGCTGCAAGCGCAGCTCACCGTGCCAGGCCACCACTGCATCATACAGCTGCCAGGGCACCTCTCCGTGTCAGGCCACCACTGCGTCACACATATTTCAGCGCCATATATTTCATGGATATTATGGAATATAATGGATGGATATCTTAGTTATCTTTCTAGTTCACAGGTTTGCATGCATAATTTAATTTTGAAAGCCACTGAGACATCAGGTACTACTGTTGTATTTATGAAAAAGAAACAAAACAAAAAACATACTAACAACTATGCCATCCTACTCCTTAGTTAATACATTTTATTATTCATCAACAGTTAACATTGTTAGCAAAATATTTTGAATTATATTTAACCCTATTTTTTCTTTAGTTTTGTATTTAACTTATTATATGATAGTCAGACTTAATGTATATTTGAACAATGAAAATATATTTTTACAAGATTTTACATTAAGCACTTAAAATTAATATGGTTCATAATAGTAAACTGTAAAATGCTGTAACAAGATCGGTTAAACTGTGAAGAAAATGCTTTCAGAGAAAATGTTTCAGGTGTGAAGAACATAGATCTCCAATGCAATTTCAACCAAACCTGTTCCCACACACCCTGCCCCCACTACCATTAGAATATACACAAACATTTTAGCGTTTCATTCTGAGCAGAAGACCCTCACACCTGAAGAGTGCTGGCTGTGGCGATTTAAACCGGTTTTACAGGTTTCAATCACAGACCATGTGACATGGGAGTCAGGAAACTAACATTTCATGGATTTGATAACGCTATAAAAACGCTATAAAATAATGTGACTAGGCACAGAACAAGTTTAAAGCACAGTACAAAAATAAATGCTGACCATGACTTTAGAAGCATAAATTGCCTTACACTCAATTTAAACACAAGCTGTCTTTAGCCCTCTAAGCTGGTTCATAAAGAAATGTAGAGTTCCAGGCTCAGAACACACAGCTTCATTAGCGAATACATATGCAGGACAACTAGAGAAGACGTTTTACAGAGGATGGATTTTTAGAAACATCCCATCAGTGACATCACTGAAGTCAACTCCTAGGTACTGTAACTGTCGTGTGGATAGTTTCACAAGAATCAGACAAAGGTTTAAGCATCGCTTGTTCTAGATAAAACTGCAAAAAAAAAACAACAACCAATAATGTACTTCTTTGCGGCTCTGTTTGCCCAAATCATATATTCACAACGTGAAATCTAGAAAATAATATTACGTAACCAAAATCCGCAATATGGAAACAGAACCTGTGTAATTGTTGATAGATGATGTACTCGTAACATTTTTTCAAGACGAACAACAACATTTAAAAAATGACTTCTATGTACTTGATATCTCTAATCAATCCACGGGTCCCAGCACAAAACGAAACTAAAACAGATACCGTTTCGCGCTTCTTATTAGTTGCTCAAAAAGTAATTTGACCATATGAAATGCATAATATAAACCTAGAAACATATACGTGAGCAGTACTTAAGCACTGTAGTATCGGTGTTAAGACATACCTTTCAAATACTGTAAATCAAGTTAAAAATATCTCAAGACCGATTCTGGTCATAATGAAACCATGTTTCGTGTATGTTTTCTTTTTCATCTTGAAATAACTCATTTCTAAATACCTTTTTCACTGTTAACATCTTGTAGCAACTCTGCGACAAAATATACACTCTGACAGTTCATCCTGCTACCAACATTAAATAAAACAAATCTTAAGATTTCTATATTTATGTCTTTATTTAGTGGTTTCATTAGTGACAAAGGCTAAACTTTCTTGGAAAAATGTATTTTATGTGTTGCGGAAAAAACTGACTTGCTTTAACAAAATATGTTTACAAATCCTTTCACCTGGCATTTTCGTAGTTAGAAATTATGGAACGCTCTGTTAAAAGCAAGGGAGTTTTTATGTCCGTTGCAGTTCTTTTGCAACATGAATATAATTATATCGTTATTAATTTCTTGAGATACGCGATTCCATATTATATTCCCTTTTAATCAAATTCTAAAAGTATGCTTGTTGACTCCGGTATCGCGTTAGTTAAAGACTTCGAAGCTTACAATGTTTATGAAGAAATGAAATACTGGTGTGTATTTTTTTCTTTAAAGTACCGAGACCAGCCATATACTGTATGTTTATGTTCCAAAATTAATATCGTTTATGGCCTTCACACGCGTTACAGTATGCTCCTATTCTTTTTATGCTCAGAAGAGCCCACACACTCAGCTCTTAACCCCAGTGTGCAGAAAGGGTCAAAACGTGTTTCTCAGCAGAAATAAACATGTTTCTGCAAGTTTGGTCAACCCCATGTAAGTTATGGGGCAGTAACAGCACACTTTTCAAAACGTGTTTTTCAGCCCGAAATAAACGCGTTTTTTCAGACAACTGAATCCCCATGTAATAATATTTCCCTTCAGTGGTAAAATGAGATATGAATATTCAATACTTAAATGGGCACAGTTAAGACATTAAATATACATATTCATACTGTATACAGTTTGCATACGGTAATATGTTTATGTTACGTGATTAAAAAATAAATAAATAAAAATGAAAAGTCCAGCACCAGCTGGATTCGAACACACAACCTGCCAGTTGGTAGTCACGCACCTAGACCAGTGGGCCAAAAGAGAGCTCACATGAATACATAGGCGAAACAGCCCTACAGAGCCCTGTCGCAGTACATGGATATAATCATACCGTTATTAAATTCTTGAGATACGCGATTCCATATTATATTCCCTTTTAATCAAATTCTTAAAGTATGCTTGTTGACTCCGGTATCACGTTAGTTAAAGACTTCGAAGTTTACAATGTTTAGGGAGAAATGGAATACTGGTGTGTATTTTTTTCTTTAAAGTACCAAGACCAGCTATATACTGTATGTTTATGTTCCAAAATTAATATCGTTTATGGCCTTCACACACATTACAGTATGCTCCTATTCTTTTTATGCTCAGCTACTCAGATTTCCCTTCAGTGGTAAAATTCAATATCTACAACGGGCACAGTAAAGACGTTTACAGTAAGTCTTTCTATGACAGACCAACGGACCACGAGTGCCCCTGTCGGTCAACCAATCACATACCGCGGTATTTTGCGTCATCGCGCGTCACGATGCACGACGCCGTAGCCAATTACCTCCGGTATGTGTCTGTACCGAGCACTTTGAATGGCTGCATCTGTAAGGAGATTGGAAAATATAAGAGCGTCTGAAACGTATAAGTACAGTACAGGTGGACGTAAAAGTAGTTAGATAAACAGTTTTTGTATTTTTATACAATTAGTTGCAATAGTGGAAACAATTTGGATTTTTTTGAATGTCTCGAAACCAGACATGCTGAAACGCTGTAGGTTTAGAATCGAGATTGGGGAGAATAACGTCTTGTGAGAAGATCTGTTACCTAACGATTAGATCTTGTAAATCCCTTGTAGCCTCCCTAAGTCTGTCCCAGTCCAGTGGATAAAAATGTATTGTTAATGGAGTGTTGGTTTCTCTGTTAGGGGATACTGGAGCACTACTGTCATGCTTGTTTCACTCCTCTGTTCAACAGTGTGCTATAGAGTAATGTATATGGGGAGACGGCAGGAAGCCACAGGAGTATTGGGGCAGCAAGTTTTACTTGCCGAGTACCAGATTTTAATGGGTGGTTTTATCCCAGATCTATTGGGTTGGAATATTATGCATTACAAAGAATGACTATCCAGAACAGGGTATCACATGGCTTCAACTGACTGTGATCACTCAGTATGTTGATGGTATTCTGAGTTCTTCCCCTGACGAGGAAACCCACAAGTCTGAGTTGCTTCAGCTTTATAGTGTCTAATATTAAGCAGTTATAATAAGGCCCTTTTGTGTCGAGCATTGTGGAATTTTAACAGGGCCAGGGTGCAATGTTTTTACGGGGTGAGCACAACTTTTAACAGATCTGCTTAAGGGGGGAGTGCAGTACAAGGACAAGATTGCCTTGGTTCCAGCAGCAAAAGCCGCCTGTAATAATTTGAAACAAGCTCTCTTACAGGTGCTGAGACTGGGGTTTCCTCAGATGGATCAACCATTCCTTTATATGTAAGTGTGGACAAAGGGTTACTGTATATGTATATAATGTATGTATTTGTTGCATGTAGGCCACAATTCTGGATGGCTATGGAGAAATAGGATTCTCTCACAACGGCAGGGACTCCAGTTAAGAATACTGGGCTTGTCTCTGAACTGATTTGTAGTTTTACAGCTGCCGACAGAAGCAGCTTGAGTAAGGTGTAAATAACACAATAAATAAAGAATTCCAGTAACTCAAGGTAACAACCATGCAGAAGCAGATGCCAGACGAGCGGCACTGGGAGAGCGGGAGTCTGAGACCCCTGTGAAACCTCTATTGGGGAAAGGGGAGAATTCAGTTTGAGGGCTTTAATAGATGTTTAATAGTGGTTAGAACAAATGTGTAACAATGTGGGGTTGTATAATGATGGGATGTGGGCTGGCACATACCCAAGTGTATGACAAAGATGATCCCGTGGTACGGACTGCCCTTCCCCTTGGATACTGATCTAGGGGCATACTACACTGGGAAGGTGTGCCAGGCTGTAATTGCCTCACTAGGGGTAAGTTAGAAGTCACATTGCCCCCATCACCCACAGTCTGAAAGACCAACTAAGGAAATATCAACTGAAGGAACACCGTGGGTAGATGCTCTACCTGCAGTCCTGTGCGGTTTGCGGGCTGGAGCAAACAGAACTGTGAGACTGAGCCCATTTGAGATCATCACGGGCAGCCAAAGAAACTCCCTGGAGGCCAAGTTTGGCTAAGGCACTGATGAATTAACTAACTCTCTATTAAAGTATTGTAGGTTTGTTAACTGAAGCAGTGCACAGGGCTCGTGAACAGGTGCCGGACGCTTGGGGACCTCCAGTAGAGGGGAGACACGACCGGATACCTGGCGAGTGGGTGTAGGTGAAGGAGAGATACCCTGCCAGACGTTGCAATCCTGCTGGGAGGGACCATATCAAGTGCCACCAACTACTGACTGTGCCATCTGAGTGACAGGATGAGATCGCTGGATCCGCGTATCGCACTTTCACCGACCCACGGCACCAGAGACTGAGTGAACAGAAAGAAGGATGTTGTTACCGTTTCTGTGTCTGATGTTTCCTAAGACCAACAGTGTGCTTGTTAGGCCTGAGGAGCATTTCTGGGGATATGGTATCAATACATTCCGGGTGTTGGCATATCTATAAGCCAAAAAATTATAATCGGAGTTGGGTCAGTATTGCTGTTCCAAGATCCTGACGATAGATCTCCACATGGCTGAGGTCTGCGTTTGGGTCCTGGAGTAGGACTTCATGTATTTGTAGGATTAGGGCTGTTTTATATGTATAATTGTAACTATCACTTGTACAAAAACATCAATAACATCTTGTTGTAACTGTGGAACACACAATGTCATGGTAACGCATGCCTGTACATCTAAAAAGGAAAGATCTGCCCTGACATTGTATGTGAAAAAATAGGCAGTCCTGACGTAGGCCATATTTTATAAGGGGGGAATGAAGTAAGAGATAAGATGTAAAAAGGGTTAACGTAAGTCAGTTCTGCCTGAAAATTAGACTTCTAAGCAACAGGGGTTTATGGCAGGAAAGGGGGTTAACTGATAAGGATGCCAGATGCGAACAAGGAACCCCCTGGGGGCATAATCTTAAACTGACCATTTGGCCAGGGCCTCTTAACTGGCCAAATACCATGACCCCCCCCTTACCATAACACCGAATGACGTCTGAAGCAGCAAGGAAGGACTATATAACCTAAAAGTTTGTACCGGCACATCGAACAATACTTCGGTTTTGTTGTTTCTTGCGGGAAACAAGACTTCGGCTTTATTGTTCCTTGCATGCAATAAACTCATCTGTTTTACTTCATCTTGGGATCAAGAACCTTATTCCTTCTGTTACAACAGTACCAAACGCACGTTCCTTCTGTACGCGGAGCCGATCATTTGCAATTGGGCTGTGCCGACAGACCAGGTCGAGCTCTGTCGGCTCAAAAGCAGCGCAGGACCTGCAAGTACAACAGAAAGATTAGCATCCAGCGGGGGCCTCTTAGTGAGCCCAAGAGCTCATCAAGAATCGGCTCCAGCAACAGGGCTGGGCGCATTGTTCCATTCTCCGACCACTCTCGGTGTAAACAAGTCCCTCCGGGTCTCTGCTTGAATTGCACTTTCCTGCGTTTGCTTTGGTGTAACTGGCTTCCCCTGCATAGGCGAATGTGAAGAAGATCCTTAGTAAGTCATTGAAGAAAACCGAGAAGAGGTCGAAGTGGCCCCTGTCGTTCATCAACGATCCAGTCAGGCAGTACTCCTCTGTAAAGCGCCGTTCGTTCACATCGATTGGCTTTTTCTTGCCTTCATTCGTGCAAGTAGTAAAAGCAGACGCCCCTATTCTGCCGTGACCCGGATTCAAACCGGGGTTGTTGCGGCCACAACGCAAAGTACTGACCACTATACGATCACGGTGAGTTACCGATACACATGTAGCAGGGCGGAAAAGGATGTGCTCTCTTCGTGTGACATAATTCGGAAAAGTCCTGACATTGCATTTCAACTGAGCACCAGTATACATCGACCCTTCGACACTCTGAGTGACAACTCTCTTGCGTGTGCTCATATTTATGTAGTTTGCTTACATGATGCCCAGAACAGCAGGGTTGTGTGCTCCCATATGGTTTAGCGGTTAGGATTCCTGGTTTTCTCCCAGGCAGCCCGGGTTCGACTCCCGGTATGGGAACGTGTCAGTTTTGCCTCCTGCTTTCCAAAAGATCAGCACCGTGTACGAAGGAGCCGCATTAAAACTACTCGAACGTGCGAGAAGAGGGGGCGCTTGTTTCCAGCCGAAACTTCTCGCGTGTGAGACGAGCTGATCATCGCTGCAGGAGGGTTACTCTGGTAGACAGGGCTGACCTTCGGCAATAGGATTTATAGTCTCCAAGATGATATTTGCACTTTCTGGAGAGGCGATTTTCTCCACTTCAGTAGCCCGATTTCGTCGATTGCGTGGAGAGGGCTGTAGAATGTGGCGCCACCTTTCCTGCTCCGTCCATGACAGGCGTGCTGGTCTCTGGAGAGAGAGCACGGTCCATCAGCGCACTCCAATAAAGGCACTGGAAGCAGCTGAATCGCATTGGCAAAGCTCAGCGCTGGGCCGCTGGGCACGTCTTACCATCGTTTCCGTAGTGTAGTGGTTATCACGTTCGCCTCACACGCGAAAGGTCCCCGGTTCGAAACCGGGCGGAAACAGACATCTTTTGTCGCCAGGCACAAAAGGGGATTGGGGATTCGTCTAGCGCTGTGATCGAACAGACCCACTCACCTCTTAGTGTGGCAGGATCTGCACAGTGCATGTCACAGCGCATCCTGCTTTCACTTCAATGCGCGTCCTGATGTACCCCAGTCTCCCGCGTGACAGGTGACAGGTCCTATACTAACGAGAAAGACATCGCTCTCTCCGACCCCCGGCATCGTGTCCCGACCCACCGTGCTGGAAGCCGACGCGTGCTGCGATTCCTTTACGGAGCAGAAATGACAACCGAGGAGCCGAGAGATCATTTCAGCATTTCGCGTCTGAACGGAAAACACAAACGACCAACTCGGAATGACTTGCCTTTGACGCTTTTCAAAGCGTTCTTTGTGCACGACGACTGCGCCGCCTAGCAGATACAAATGGGTTGTACAACTTTGAACTAGCAAACGGAAGAGGGCTAAGCCCCCTCTCTTTTAGCCCAGGTTCGATCTGTCTCCCAGAATCACCAGGGCGCACACACACACACACCCGTGCCGTTGAAGTGCTCTGCTTCATTTCTAAGGGCAACTCAACATTCACTCCTACCCCGAGTGCAGAAAAGACAGCATCCACAGCAACAACAGCTCAGGTCTCTGCACAGGAGCTAAGCTGCCCTCATCTCCTCTGCTCTGCGGCTCCTGCGGAGTGGAGTCCTGCCTGGAGCCGTGTTTGCAGGCGGCGGCTCCCCGCGCCCTGTCTGTGCGTCGTGTCCAAGAGCTCCTGGGAGGAAGAGAGAGCCCTCCCACTCAGGGGCTTTTCCACGGTCTGTGTGAGGAGGGGCGGGTGTGTCCAGTAGCTTATCGAGCGGAAGCCTGGGGCGGCGGAGAGCTGTGATCGTGCAGACCTTGAGGTGTCACCTCTTTGTCTGCTTTCCCGCCCCCCCTCCGCCCAAGCTCTGCTCCAAAGTAGCCCGGCAACCCCTCACACCTGCACGTGTCACAACCTAAGGTGCGGTCATGAGACACCCATGTCCAAGTTGGTCGTTCATGTTTTCCGTTCAGATGCGAAATGCTGAAATAATCTCTCGGCTCCTCGGTTGTCATTTCTGCTACATAGAGGAATCACAGCACGCGTGTTAAAAGAAGACTGTGATATTCGGTGCGTCTTGGATTAGACGAGATTAAAGAGTGAGTAGTTTTGTTTTTCTGTTTTTCGGTGCAGGACTTGGTCCCTGGTGTTGCTTTAGCAGGAGCCACAGCCATGACACAGTGCATGTACAGCTCAGTCACTTCATGCTGCAAGAGGGAAGGTCACAGCATTAAGGGATCAAGGCCAATAGAGGGACAGAGAAGGACCTTCTGCCATCAGTGAAGGCAAGCTGGCAGCTCTAGGCACTACAGCTGCCACAGTCTGGTTCACATCTAGATCATGGATGAAAAAGCAGACAATGGATCAGTAGAGCGAGAAGGCTGAGCAGCCTTTGAGAGCAATACCTTCCTGGACAGCTTCTTCTGGAAGAGGAAGGCATCAATTGTGAAGCAGAGCACATCCTTCTGCTTGGAGGGGACAAACCTGGACAGGCAGCCATCTGCCTTGCTGTCCACCATGCACCTGGGGACAAGAACAAGGATGAACCCCTGCAGGCTCTCAGGGCTCCTGCCCACCTCCCCTCCCAGAAGGGGCCATACCCCAAATTGTCGATCACAGGGAAACGGGGCTGGGAGTGCTGGTCTGGTTTCTCCGTTACGTAACACGAGTGGATGTACAGCCTCTGCTCCGCTGTGGCAAAGTAGGCAGTGGCCTGGAAGTACATGGGCTGACCCAGGAAGTACTCATCCTTGGGAGAAAGCCGGACCCAGTGGGCTGGAGAGAGAGAGGCAGCATTACACCTGCACACAGCACCCCCTGCAGGCAGGTGGAGCCACTCACTCAAGGAGTTGGTGGTGAGCAGGACAAAGCTGTGCTTGTTCTTCAGGTCCTTGAAGAAGGTCCTTCTCCTGACCCACGTGGGGACATAGCCAACCTTGTAGGAGTAGTGGAACCTGCAGGACAGAGGTGATGAGGGGCATCTGGACACTTTCCCAGCAGCAGCAGAGCCCTGCCTACCTGTTGTAGGAGCACTTGACCGGCACAGAGAAGGGAATGAAGCGATGCACAGGTGCACTGGAGGAGGGCGGGGCATAGCGGAGAGTGTTGGAGTACACCAGGCGGCCCTGGACAACCTGCAGGGTCACAGAGGAAGGGATATTCCCAGGAAAGGCAACCCCGATACTGGCCCTACAGCTCACATCGATACACTGCCTGTAGATGAAGACCCGCTTACCGATCGCTCGGTGCCGCACTCGTGAAGCCCGTAGATGAAGTAGAAGTAAGTGCGTGTGGTTCGGCTGACGCTGCAGTTGCCCAAGGTCACCTCCGACGGCCAACAGCTGAAGCCGAACAGGAGCCGACTGACCCTCACGTACATCCTGCTGGAGTCGCACCACACAGCCACTCCTCGGGTGCCCCCGATGGCCGGGCGAGCCGGCTGCCGCCCTCGCTGGGGAGGAAACAGGACGCTCTTGATGTAGGCGGGTAAGGGGCGGCTGCTGGCTTCGGGCTTCATCTTCTCCTTGTCGAAGTAGGGCGAGTACGCGTCTCTGGACACGGGAAGGCGGCGAAAGTCGGGAGCCAAGGACTGCGAGTCGTTCTCGCTTGCAGACAGGTCTTCGGAGGGCGCATCTGCCAGGTTCAAGTCCTCCAACTGGGCTGCGTCTTCAGGAGCCGGGAGGTCGGCCTGGAGCGCCAATTCCCGAGAGTCCCAGCCAGCCGGCCCGGCGGAGACCAGTGCGGGGAGCCCGGCCCCTGTGTACAGGCACAGCATAAAGAGAAACGAGCGCATCGCCAAATTAACGTCCCGTTCAAATGCTACAGGAGTAAAATAAGTAAACCACAAAACTGTGTTGAAGCAAGAAAGCATAAAATGTGAACGCGGTGACTAGGTTTTTATACTGGCAGGACCTGCTACCGCACACCTGGTCACACTACCGCTCAATCAACACAATCAATTACATACAGAGATCCGGATTGTTCTCAGCGTCTAATTAGAACCTGATTCCAGTCTGAGTCGGGACTCCGTGAAGCCGCCTGAACATTTTCCCGTGTGTATCTGACCTCAGCGGAGGAGTTCCACGCAATTTCGACAGAATTAAATCACCCACACGTGTAAAGTTTGCTCAGATTAATTTATTGTTCAATTAGTTTCTAATTTCCGAGGAAAGTGTGTTAAACTCGCTGTCAGACAGAGTACGGAACATGCGACACGTCCGTCCACACTTTCTTTTATCGAGGGGGCTGATCTATCAACACGTACCGCAATGAAAATAATTTTACTATTTTTCATGTGTAATTGCATGTCATATTAAAATGTGTAATACAAGCATTTCTTTGCTTCCCAGTAAAGAAATACTGATCAGCTTTTGACATGATCTGATAATAATTTGTCTGATTTTCCAGAGATTGCTTTTGCTTCGCAGCACTGAGAACCTATGGAAGCCCGTTTCAGCCAGGGAGTAAAAAAAACGCACTATGGTATCCTGAATTGTGACTTAGAATCATAGAATTGCGACATAAAAACTCAGAATTTTGACTTTATCTCTCACATTTGCGACTTCGAAAAGCCCATATTTTATTGTCTGTCCTTTTGTTATTGTAACGAATTCGGGTTCTAGGGCTTGTGCCCTCTCCGCTCCCACCCTACTTCGTGCCTCACTGTATTGGCTCAAACCCAGGTCTTGCTAGCTAGAACCCGAATCCGTTACAATAACAAAAGGACAGACAATGAAATATGGGCTATTTCGAAGTTGCAAATGTGAGATATAAAGTCGGAGTTGTGAGTTACTAAGTCGCAATTCTGAGTTACTTAGTCGGAATTCTGCGATACCATAGCGCGTTTTTTTGTAACTCCCTGGCGGAAACGGGCTTTCATACATTTCAATTAGTCTGATCAGTGCAGGACAAGTTAATGTAGAATCATTACTATGTCTGTCTCTTGTTTGTATATAAATGAATGTCTTTGACAACTTAATGTTAGTTTTTAATTTAGTTTTACGATGTAGGTCATGTGTTAACATATGCACGAGCAAACGAAATGTCTCACTCCTGATTCAGCTCATGCTCCATAGGAGAGAAGAGATTCCTCCTGCTTCTCGTACAATCATATCAGAACAGAAGCCCGTGTCGCCCAGCTCTGATTCAAGAGCGACTCGCATCTTCAGCCCTTTTTTTATTCGTGATCCTAATTTTCTTTAGTTATGATCAATATTGAACTTTTTCTAAATAAAACGACAATAATCAAACATGCAGGCAGACTTTTAAAAAGTATTAGGAGCTGACAGGGTGCCCCTTTGGAATAGTTGTCAGAAAATGTGAGGAAAGGAAAGGTACGTAAGCTCTCACACAGCATTAGAGATTGGCATCTGATGGAAAAAAAAACGACCTGTCTCTCCGGCATTTAACGGTGCTGTTGTTTTGATTTTACATATTGTTAGCATTTTAATGAATTGTTAAAAGATTGATACACAAATCGCTAAATAAGAAAACGTAAAAACCCTAGCTGTAAGCAATTGGCCGTTCGTATTCCTGAATTTTAAATCCCTGTGTTCTTCTGTATCCGAATGCCTGGTGCAGCTCATTTGAAAGCAGAGTCTACCATTTACAGAAGCGTATTGTTGCCACCAAGGAAAACAAATCCTGAGTTTACAGGAGTAAAAGAGGAAACAAATGCAAACACCGTTTAGAAAAAAACACACACGTCTCAGGCCTTAACCATGACAAGGATGGGATTTCAACCTAGACGAGCAGAGCACAATGAATTAGCAATCCAAAAAGTGACTCCTGTTTAATTTTCTTTTCGCTTGCTCGATTTGTAGTACGCTCCTAAATCCTTACAACCGATAAACAAAACGGCTTCATGTGCCACAGCATTCTGCTGCAGGTACCGTGTATTAGGCGAACCCGAATTAAATATTTCAAATATGTGAAGGATTTCATGAAACTTGAAAAAAGATCACAGCCAATGTCAGCAATTCAGAGCCTGTAGGCAGCTTCAACAGAACAAAACGATCTGAAGCCGTAATAATTTCATAGAGTGTATTGTGACACTCTAACCACGTTGTTGCTATTACTGCTACTTCTGCTGCCGTTGCTTTAAACTCTACTCAGCGGGCAAGTAAAGTTGTCCAAAGAATAGACTACTTTGAGCCGTCCAAATTCCATTATGTGAATTTAAGCTTTTTGTTTATTAATAACAGCATTAGTAATACAATGCGTGCTCAGAAACCTTACTTATTAGCTCATGAAGCAATAGTGTTTCAACAATTTGAGGTCTTCAAAAAGTAAACGCTGAAGTTTTTATACTTCATTATACTTCATTATACATTATATACTTTTTTATACTTCACCTGAAGAAGGCTCCACGGCCGAAACGTTGTGTTCTCTTTCTTCTTTTTTTCAGCATGGAATAAACCTATTACTTGTTCCTTTGAAGTTTTTATACTTCCTTGTGAGCAGATCACCTTTGATTTAGAAAAGGAAAACTTACTCCCCTGTTGCTTTTATTGCGATATCTGAATCGAGACCCAAGCGCTAAGAAAGCTGAATAACGCAAAAGTCATAAACCCGATTTTAATGTAGATACACGTTCTAATGCAGCCTTCATTACAAGACAGTCTATTTCTCGAAAGCGTGTTATGTAAAAAAGAGAAAAACGAAAATATATGGATGACAATATTTAAAAGCTGAAGATTTTACTTTTGAGAAATTGTCATTTTATGTATCTAGACGCTTTTCAAGCGCTGCTTTTAGAACTTTGCTGTGCTTCCTGAATCATTTTCAGTGTTATAAACTGGGTGTGGAAGTAGCGATCACTTTGTAGAGCAGTTGATAGACTGGAGCTGTTCAGACTACTCTTGTTATTCCTCAAATGCTTCCATCATTTTTCTTTCAGGCTAGGACGCGAGTGTGTACATGTGTTTGGTTTTCGTTTCACTGATTCTCATTGAAGATTTGTGAATTAACAAGGAAAGAATCAGTTGCCTCGGAAAGCAGAAGGTTTGGTTCTCAACGATCTTGAAGACACGCCCATGTAGTGCAGCGTGTGATATTTGTACTATAAAAGACCAAGTGCTCAAAGTGACGTCTGCGTTTGCCGTTGAAACTTTTAATCTCGGGCGCACTTTTAGAAAGCAAAGATAGAGCAGTTGTGTTGAATCACACTATGACAGCTGTCAGCAGCGTGGCGCAGCGGACGCGTGCTGGGCCCATAACCCAGTGGTCGATAGATCGAAACCATCCTCTGCTATGTATTTTTCATGCACGATTGATAAGCACACCATCAGTTTAATGAAGTGCATTAAAACTGATTTTTTCTCTCGTGTGTATGCAAGCTTCACACTTACGGTACTCTTTCATCTTTACCAATAGCAGAGACCCAAATGTATCTTTGGTTGTTCTGCGATCCTTGATATCCTCAAATCCTTCAAATGAACATCCATATCAAACCAATTGTGTTTATATATATTACAATTAAGGTACATATTAAAAATATCAACGCACATTTGTATAATGCTCATTTAATAATAATTGTCAAAGATTATCAAGTTCTCCAACAAATGAACAAATGATCGACAAATGATGATTAATCTCTTCTTGAATATAATCTCAAAAAAGAACCATTAAGGTTTACTAAGATCAAAGCTTAATCAGTGTATTAAGTTTAGCTTGCATCATAGTAATTGAGCAATAAAGTCTGTCCTAATTAAAGAGTACCCAAAGTTTGAAAGTACAACATAGAATAAAAGTACCTTTAATTGCTCTAAAAAGATTTGTGTCTCCCAGGCACCTCTTTTGTCTTTGATCTTTCTGGTTTGTGCCAGCAAAGTTGAATTCCATCATCAGTTAATTTGTCTTAAGTCTGAAAACCAAATTATGACTGAGCTTAGACATTTCTCAAGCGAGTTTTCACTCAACGTTTATTTACTCAAATATTTAGTATCAAATGTACTACTGTAATCCTTAGATTTTAAAAGACAATTTAGCAGTTTTACACCTTGCAAATTCAGTGGTTAACAAGGTATCTTTAAGCTAAATTTTGTGGATATTTTAACTTGATCAAAGTAAAAATGTAATGTAAAAACATTAAAAAAATCTATAAGCAATACCTTAACAACACTGTGAACACACTTTCTTTGAAATCACTGTTGCCTACTCTCCAAAGTTGGTTTATCTGGAAATAATATTATATTAGAAATAATATTAGAAGCTATTTTTACTACTGGATCTTCACTAATAAACTAATCAGACATACCCATTACACATTTTCACATTTTAACTCCACTTTTCTGCAGTATTTGCTAAGTCCTAGAATACAAAGTGGCAATATTTCAAAGTTCAAAAGTTGTAGTAATTTCTTAGAACATGAAGCTTTTTATAAAACACTTTATTTTGGCATTAAAAAATTAGCAAGATTATACATTATAAACTAAAAATAAGAATTTATGCCAGAGATGGATCCTATTAATCAGATGTAAGCTGTCATATAATGACCTATCTGTAACCTATAATACTATTAGTGAATATTTTCTACACCACAGAGAGAATATAATATCATACCAGTAGGTTTTGATTGTCCATGTTGTCAAGGACTCACTTGTGTGTACAGGACTCTTCCATTGTGCTCAGCCTCTTGATGTGGAATTGGGAGTTCACCAGTTCTGTACACTTTCCCACATGCCTCAGTTCATCTCTGATCTCTATCAGGAGACCCAATCCCCGAAACTCTGAAATCATTCCCATTTTGTATCAGCATTTGTAAGGAATAAGGTCAGGATTTTTTTTACACTATTGTTATATTAGCATTACTGTAGTGTTGCTAATGTGCTACATGCAATTTATAATCCTAAAAATGTATAATTCCCACATTTGTAGTTGATTTTGTGTGATCTTCACCTTCACACTATTTTATATGCCATTTATTGCTTATTAACGTACTATTTTTAATCAAAATAATATTAAGACCTGTATGCATTCAAGTAGTATTATCATTATTTATACTTACGCATCAAAAGAAGATTGCTGAGAAAAACATGACAGTATTTAACCTAAATGGCAAACAACAAATATCAGCAATGCATTGTGGTATATAACCAGAAAAGATGCTGTGTTAGATATGTTTTTAATTTCAATTATATATGCATTTATTAATGTTGTCAATATTATTACAGTTGCAATTTAACCATGGTGAGAATCCCTGCCTGTCATACAGGAGAATGGGGTTTGATTCCTGACAGGGAGCTAAGGAGCTTTAAAGCATCAAAGTGACATAAGAAAAGTCATTGTCAGAAGTGGGATATGAAAACAAGCCACCAGGGGAGACCGATGTAATAACTTCACCAGAAATATATTGAAAACAAATGGGCTGTCACTAAGGAAATTCATAGAGAAATACAGGTCCCACCATAAAACACCATAAGGAGTGCAAAATATGTTAAGTTATTTCTGTACTTCATCAGTGTCGGTAAAAGAGGGACTCAAGGACACAAAGACTCTAGTTTGGGATTCAGGCTGAGAAAGGGAAGTGTGACTTTGGACACAGGGCATTGCATAGAGGAACAAATGGCGCAACGAAACAAAATGCCAAAACCCCAGATTGAACCAGGGACCTTTAGAGCATCAGTCTAAGGCTTTCTCAGCTGAGCTATTTCAACCTCTGTTTACGATCTAACCTCTGCTGTCTGCAGTAGCCTCCCAAAGTTCCAGCATGAGTGCACGAAGAGGAGTGGTAGAGTGTTACGTAATCCAGCTCAGCTCTCTGAAGTTTGGTAGATACATCTTCTTCCTGAGTAATGTAGGATCAACTTCTTCAGGCTGGAGGAAGGGCTTGCATTTCGGCAGTAGTAACTGACTGAGTAGTGACTTCTAGGACCTGGTCTTATCAGGTTGCTTTGCCACATTTGTCAGTTCTGCTGAAAAGACCTGTCTCTAGGAAATTTAGGAAGCAGAAGAACGACTATCTGAAAGGTGACATGATCTGCTGCCTGTTTGATGTGATCATGAATGACACAGGAAATTCGAATTATTGCAATAAGACAAAACAAGATCCATAAAACACTGGCAGAAGTGCAAAATGTGAGAAGATAAAAAGACACCTGTTTCTGCCCGCTTTCAAAAAGGGGATCTTGCCCATGTGTGATGAACGTGATAATCACAATATTACAGAAATGACAGCAGCATTGAACATGGCGAGACGTGAAAGATTGTTAATTCCCTTCAAATACTCACAGTGTGTTTATTCTGCTGTATTAATTTACTGTGCTCATCAGGCAGTTACAAACCTGTTATCTACACACTGCTCCCAGAGCTGGATAGGTGACTCCAAATTCTACAGCTCTCTAGCAAAAGAGGAAGTCAGACTATAGAAATGGAGAAAATCTCCTCTTCAGAATGTGGAAATATATTCCTGAGAGAAGTCCTTTCTCGACGTTCAACACTCTCTGCAAGTCACCCATTCCCACCTTGCGCAGTGTAGTGGTTATCACATTCTCTTAACACACCAAAGGGTTTCAGTTTGAAAGCGGGCGAAAACAAGTGATCACTTTTCGCACATTTGTCACTGCTGAGGTTGCTTTATGGGTCTATTTTCTATACTGTGCTGATCAATTGGAAATCAAATGGCAAAAAAGACCCGTTCCCGCACCTAAGGTCAAATATTAGGAATCAAAACTGCTTGAGTGTATGGAAGCACACAGCTTTATCAAGATTTCCAAGTGCAAGATCTTTTTATTCATAAAAGACCCTATTTATGTTGTATGAGAAATATTAATACAGAATCCTTTTTCACCAAATAAATGGGGTTCCTGACTTCAGAAAGCCTTCTAGACAAATACTAAAAGAGCAAAAATTCAATTTGGTAAATGAAATGAAAACACATACCCTACCAAACCTTGAGTACAGGCCATTCAGGATGATAATACAAAACCATTTATAATTCAACAAATAAAACCTGTCAACTGGTAATCACCACTTATCATAAAAAAATAAGTAGCAATACACAGTAGGGGACTCTTGGGTGCAAGTTAAATCCATGCAAGAAGGGGTTTAGTGTTATATTTCCAAATCAGATATGCAAATGAGAGATCTGGCCCAGCCAATCTCAAAGCTCCCATGGTATGGAATGGAGCTGCTCCCCTCTTCTAGTTATTCACACTGGAGTTAGGTTACATATTAGCACATTTCATCTAACAGTTGCTCCAGAAACAAAAACGTAAACAAATGATCTGGAATGTGACCACACCTATGAGAATGTAGTTCAACAGATAACTTGTAAACCTTGTCATAAGATGTTTTTTGTTCTACAAAATATACTTTATTCTGCAAAAAAAACATCTCAAAAGGAACATCTCACACATATTAACACTCCATGTTATAAAAAACAACGGCGGAACGGAGATTGATTGTCCGTTATCAATCTTTGCGAGTGGGGGCGGATTTGCGCAATTAAGAGAGTCCCTCCAAATCTACCACTTGCTATTGTCCTTTAATCTCTGTATAGGTCCCAAAGTCCATTCCAGCGCTCCCTCCCCGTGGGGAAACCCCATTTGGCGACGTGGTGCTTCGTCCTCCTCCTGAGGTCCGCCAGGATCCTCTCCTCCAGCTCCCTCGCCCCCCACTTTATGTTGTGCCGGATGAGAGTGTTCCTCGCCTTCCACAGTCCTTGTTTTGTGAGGGACAGTAGCAGCCCCCACAGGTCCTGTGTCCCCTTGTCCAGTCTGGTGGGTGCCAGCCCCCAGCAGAATGTACTGGTAACTGAGCACTGCATCCTTTCCCAGGAGTTGCATAATGTTGTCCATTCTGCCCCACACCACCTTGGCGAAGAGGCAGCTCCAGAACACATGCTCCTGAGTCTCCTCGACAAAACACGTGTCCCGGGGGCAATGCGGATTCCTGGTTAGCGAGTGTCTGTAGAGGACCTCTCTGGTAGCCAGTCTCTGGTGCACAGCCATCCAGTTGAGGTCCTTCAGTTGGTTGTCAAGTTCTTTGGGCTGTGTCCTTTCCCAGACTTGTCTGGGAACCTGCAGCCTTTCGTCAGCGACCAAATGCCCCCTCACCTCTTTGTACAGGCCTCTGTGGTTGGTGCAGAGCTCTGGCTGTCTCGTGGCCTCGTACCTCCTGCTCCACTTGACAGCGTGGGTGTAGAACTTCGGTCGCCTCTCTGCCTTGGGCCCAGTGTTTGACCACTGGACCAAGTGCCTCATCGGGACGGAGAGCCACAGCCTGACAAAGTACTGGTACTTGTGGCCAATGGGCTCCTGCAGCGCCCGACAGAGGTTGCAGTAGAAGATGCAGTTGAGTTTCAGGGGGAAATGTGGGACATCTCGAACCCCTTCCTCGACCGGCTGACACATCCGGTTTTCGAGTGATGTACTCGTACTTGCCGCCCCAGACGAGGCCGAAGATAATCCCTTGCAGCGCTCGTCTGAGTCTGGCCGGCAGCGGGTACACCACCGCCAGGTAAACCAAAGCCGCCAGGATGTCTGCTTTCAACACCATCACTTTCCCTGTGTAGGACAGCGACCGCGTTTTCCACAGACCCAGCTTCGCGTTCACCTTGGCGATCCTCTCGGTCCAGTTGTTGGTCTCGTTGTCCTGGCTCTGGAAGGAAACCCCCAGTATTTTGAGGGGCTCCGTGCAGAGCTCGAGACCCTCCGGCGCCGTCGTCCTGTGCTTCCAGGGCCCGAAGAACTTCAGTTTGCTCTTTCGGCGGTTGAGCTTCGACCCCGAGGCTCTGGAGTATTGCTCCATGACCTGCAGGGCCCTCCTCAACCCCCTGTCCGACCTCAGGAACAGCGTCATGTCGTCAGCGAACTGGGAGATCTTCAGGGTTTCCCCCGCGCCTCCCGGTATCTCCAGGCCGTCGATGACAGGGTCCCGTCTCACCGTCTCTGCTAAGGGCTCTTGAAGAGCAGGTAGATGATGCCCTCCCTCATGGTGTCTCCGAGTTTCCCCCGGCGGAAGATCTCCTGCGCCACTTCCACCAGATCTGCCGCCAGGGTGTCCCAGAAGCAGGTGTAGAGTTCCTTTGGGAGTCCGTCCGGCCCCGGCACCTTGCCATTCTCCATGGACAAGAGCACCGCCTTCAGCTCCTCGGCCGTGATCGGACCCTCCAAGTCCTCCCTCACCTCCTCCGGTACTCGTGCCTTCAGCTCCTCCAGAAAAGCATCGCCTGCCTCCACCTCCGTCTGCTTTTCTGAAAAGAGCTCCGTGTAGAAAGCGGTGGCCGCTTCTACCTTGTCGCTCTCGTCCAGCACTTCCTCTCCATCTCCTCGTCTCAGGCCGTGGATCACCCTCTTTTTCTGGGCTCCTCGGACCTGATTGAGTTTGCGGAGCCTCTCCTTCAGGTCCTGTGCCCGGGCTGAATTGAAGGCTCCTCCCCCGTTAGCCGAGCTGTACTCCTCCTCTAGTTGTCTCTGGAGTCGTGCAGCTTCCTTCCTCTCCCTGGCCGCCTTCCGTCTGCAGTACATCTGCGCCAGGGTTCAGGTCCTGTCCTTCACCGACTCCCACCATTCCACCATGGAGCTGTAGCCGTCTCTCAGATCGACCCAGCTTGCGTAGTCTTTACGGAACAGTGCCCTGAAGTCGTCTTCCTCCAGTATCTCCCGGTTCAGCTTCCAGTACCCAAGACCGAATGCTGGCCAGGTCAGCAAACACTTCCTTCCGGATAGAGGGTTCCGCCGGAGCATAGACGTTAATTGCTCTCAACTTCTGCCCCCTCCAGTCGATCTCTGCGACCAGGATCCTGCCCTGCACCACCGAGAAGGAGGAAACCAGCGTCAACTCTTGGTTTCCGAGGAGGATTCCCACTCCGGAAGAGTGGACCCCTCCTACGCTCCAGCATGATTCTCCCTTCGTCCATTCCCTGGTGAATGTCAGCTTGTCACTTTCATCCTTCAGGTGGACCTCCTGTAAGAAACAAACTGAGAAAGACTTTGAGGCCAGATCATGAAAGACTCTTAGCCCTCTCACGTTAGTTGTTAGAAAGGTAAGTTTCACAGTCATGATTAAACAAGTGAAAGTTGAACCTCCTCTCTTTGTGCTTACAGTGGAAAACTTGGGAGTCTACATCTGGGCACTGTTTAGCCTAGATGTAACTCCTCTCCTTGGGTGCTGGGGGGAATATGCTGGGCTCCCTCCAGGTCTCGCTGGGGACTGAAAGGTAAACATGCTGGACAGGTCCAGCCCTACCATCAGTCCCGGCTCCAGGGCGGCTTCAAAGTAATCCTCATCTTCCTCGAGGAAATTCTCCGCCACCGCTTCGGGAAGGCTTTTTTCTTTCCTTTCTCCAGGAGTTTCGGGGACCTCCAGTTGCTACTGGGCCTTGGGTGAGGGGGGCTCCACTTCCTGGGCTGCCTCTTCCTGTTGTTCCTGAGCCTCGGGGGAGGGGGGCTCCACTTCCTGGGCTGCCTCCTCCAGTTGTTCCTGGGCCTCGGGGGAAGAAAGTTCCGTTTCCTCTAGGACGAGGAAACGGTTCTCCCTTACCACTCTTTTCTTTTGTCCTTCCGAAGGTGGATCTGCCCTGCATCTCTTCTCCCGCTTTCTCTTTCCCTTCTTGCTGGGAGTTATGAGGGCCCTTCCTCCGGTCAGCCATTTTGTCCGTCGTCCTGGCGGCCATCTTGTGGCACTGGTGCGGCTGGGGGTGTGGCCTCGGCAGTTTGGTTCTCTGCGGGGGAGGTGTTACCAGTTCCATTGGTACGTAAGGGTTGTATGTGAGGACTGTGATGGTCCTCTGGTTTGTCTTCCTCATAGGCTCAGGCCTGAAATCAGAGAAACCGGGGTGCTTACCTTTTTCTCTGATCATTTTCGTTGCCTTTTCATATGAGGCGTCCGTGGCCATGTAGGCCTCCATGCATCTCTCTGCCTTGTTGTCTTGCAGGCAGTAGAGATCTCCGGCCACCAACTGCAGGATCCTTCTCAGGAAGGTAATGAAAAAGGATTTCACAGTTGGCATCGTCTCTGTTTTCTTAGTCCAGTGGAACCGGATCAGTGTCTTCTTGTCTGCCATCTGGAAAGGAGAAAAAAGAAAAAAGGAGAGAAAGAGAGAGAACAAGGTCCTGTGGAGAGGAGGGTTTAGCTGCCCTCCTAAAGGAGCAGCAAGGGAGCCCTGGCCTTTGCCCTTGTGGGCAAAGCCCAGCTAGGTGCAGGCGCAGGAGGAGAGAGAGAGGGAGCGGATAGTGCTTCCGAGTCTCGAGGAAGAAAGTAAGCACCACGGGCAGGCCACGAGTATCTATTCCCAGCCAAGAGGCCAAGGAGGCAGAGAGAGAGAGAGGGAGAGGGAGCGGATAGCGCTTCCGAGTCTCGAGGAAGAAAGCAAGCACCGCGGGCAGGCCACGAGTACCTACTCCCAGCCAAGAGGCCAAGGAGGCGGAGCAAGAGAAAGGGGGAGGGGAGAGGAGAGAGCAGAGAGAGAGAACGTTGCTGCCGGATCCCACCCAGCTCAGCTGCTGCTTGGCCTTAACCCCCTAGTCTCAACCTAGGTCGATACCAGCTCAAGCACTCTTCAGGATCTTCGATCACCTTCTAGAACTTTGGAAAGACAGGAACTACGGGCATGCCACTTGAACTTGATCTTAGCCAAAAGCCCGATAAAATTGGATTCCAGCTCACTGGCCCTGCAAAACTTAGTTCAAGACTTTAAACTCTCAGACACATATAGATGTATATATCCCACAACAGCAGGATATACATGGTCAGGGAGGAATAGCAGCTCCAGAATTGACTATTGCTTTGTCTCAGAGAGAGTGAAAGTTGTTGGGGTCACTCTTCAGCCTGTCTTCTTCTCAGATCACCAGGCTTTAGGGTGTAGAGTGGAACTCAAGGGTGGGACTGTCTTTGGCCCAGGCCTCTGGAAACTCAACACAAAGCTGCTAGAGAACGAGGGGGTAGTATCCCGCTACAAGGAGAAACTATCACAGTGGCTGTCCTTGCAGTGTCTGTATGGGTCAGTAGGAGAATGGTGGGAGGAGGTGAAGGTGAGGACAAGGGCCTTTTTCATGGCTGAGGGAAGGAAGGCTGCTGCCAGACGGAGAGGAGTGCTAGCCAGGAAACAGAGGCAGCTGCAGCGTTTCTACACGATGCTGCACAGTGGCTTCAATGTGCTTGAGGATATCGCCCTTTTAAAAAAGGACATCCGAAGCATAGCGGAAGAAAGTAGTCGAGGAGTGCTGTTAAGAAGCTGAGTGCAGTTCTTGGAAGAAAATGAGAAGTGTACTCGCTTCTTTTTCAGGAAAGTGGTAGGCTCCAAGTCTGTCATGGAAAGTGTAGTTGATGAGGAGGGAAGAGAGAGAACAGAGCCGAGTGCTATCCTCTCCTGCATCGAGGCCTTCTACTCAAGACTGTACAGAGGTAAAGGATGAAGAAATTCATTTTTTTACCTCAAAGCTAGAAAACGTTTTGAGTGAAGAAGATAGGGAAGTACTTGAGAGGGATTTGACAGTAGAAGAGCTGAGACAGGCTATGGAGAGCATACAGAAGGGGAAAACTCTGGGTGCTGACGGGCTCCCTAAGGAATTTTATTGCACCTTTTGGGATCTGCTTCAGGATCCACTAATGCTCCTTTTCGAGGAAAGCTATAAGACAGAATTGCTGCCTGACTCCTTAAGAGAAGGCACTATCTCTCTCTTGTTTAAGAAAGGAGCAAAGAATGACATAAAAAACTGGAGACCCCTCAGCCTGTTAGGTGTGGACACTAAGATCCTGTCCAAAGCCCTTTTCCTGCGCCTAAAAAATGTAGTGGCCTCACTGGTAGGGAAAGAACAGACTTGTGGCATAGCAGGACGCCTGATGAGCCACAACCTGGCCTTGTTGAGGGATGTCTGTCTGTACTCGGAGGATCGCTCCCTCCCTCTGTGCATTTTAGGTGTAGACCTAGAAAAGGCCTTTGACCGCCTAAACCGGCAGTACTTAACATCGGTACTTGAGCACATGAAGTTTGGCCCCATCATGAGAAAGTGGATTAACCTGCTATACACAGGTAGCAACAGCAGAGTAATGGTTAATGGCAATAAATCACGCCCCTTCGAAGTCTATTCAGGGGTGAGGCAGGGCTGCCCATTATCCCCCTTGTTATTCATTTTGGCTATGGAGTTCTTAGCCTGTGCCTTGCGCCAGGATCAGGGGAGGAGAGGTAAAGACATCTCTCTACATGGATGACGTCACCCTGCTCCTGTCTGACAAAGCCTCAATTAGCAGAGCTCTGCAGTGCTGTGATCGTTTTTCTTTGGCTTCCTCCGCAAAAACTAACAAATCTAAGAGTGAGATTTTTTATCAGAACTGGAGGGAGCCAAAAGAAGGACATGATCTCAGGCTGCAAGAGAAGAGAATTAAGGTCCTGGGGGTGTATTTTGGAGAAGAGATGGGAACAGTAAATTGGCAGAACAAATTGCCAATCTTAAACAAAAAACTGATGCAATGGAAGGACCGAGACCTCACCATGACAGGTAAGGTGCTGGTCATCAAAGCCGAGCTCTTGCCTGTCTTGAATTTTCTGGCTTCTACCTTCCCAATCCCACACCATGTTACGGCGGTGCTGAGGAGATTGATGTTTCAATTTCTATGGGGTGGGAAGCAGGAAAGACTCAGAAGGGAAATAATGTACAGGCCGCTACCCTCAGGGGGGAAGTCTGTCCCAGATATTGCTACGAAGCTGCTGTGCATTTTCCTGGCCTCTGTGCTGAGAGGCTTTGCAGCAGCACCTGCAGCACCTGGACTTATTTTGCCAGGCTCTGGGTAGGTAGGGAGGTGTTCAGAGTGTGGGGTGTCAGACCCAAGCTGGATGTCCCACTCTCTGACACATGCCCTGCAATTTATGGGACAGTTAAAAGTTTTCTAAGATCTCACCCAATTGGCCATATTCCCCTCCGAGATGTCAGCGTCCAAAAACTGGAAGATTTCGTTGCACCCCAGAACAATAGGCAGACCCCTGTGGGCATTTTAACATCAGCCCAAACAAGGAAGGTGTGGAAACACACATCCTCTAAGTTTCTGTGCAACATTCACAGAGATTTAGCCTGGAGTGTCGTCCACCAGTGCTTACCGGTACGAACTTTCTTAGTTCTTAGGCCTCACCCCCAGCCCTCGCTGCGTTAGGGTGGGCTGCGGCGAGGAGGAGACTGTGACCCATCTCCTGTGGTCCTGCTTTTTTGCTAAGGCCTTCTGGGCACAGTTTGAAGATTGGTTGCAAGCTCTCTCGCCCCAATTTACCCTGACCGCTGCTTTCGTCATATACGGCATCTCTCCTGTCAAACTTCCTCCTGACGTGTTTGACAGGATCTGGGCCGTGGTGAACAGTGGGAAAGACGCCCTGTGGAGAGTGAGGAACATGGGGCTGTTCAAAGGCATCGAGGTCCCAGTCAAGGCAGCAGGTAGCCTGGCCCTGTTCATCACCCGAGAGAACTATTACCTCAGAGATCTGTGGAGAGAAGGGAGGGAGGAAGCAGAAAATCTGTGGGAAATAGAGAGCATAGGTCAATATCTCAAGAAACTGTGAAAAACATTATCATGTTTAAGTAAAGAATGTGATTTGCTTCAGAAAAAAGAAATTGTTGCTATGTAACTGGTACCGTGTCAAAATGTAATAAGATGTGATCATATATACTGTTTTAAGTATGTATATTAATGTAAAGCATTTGTGATGCCCTGTATTTGATTGTGAAAAGGAAATAAAAGTTCTTAAAAATCGAAATCGAAATCGGTTCACCCAGAGCAAGGCTCGGCCATTGCACTCCAGCTGTGCTGACCCCTGCGAATTCCCCAAATGTGGGAATCTCGACTGCATAATTTCTGGTAGTGGGGGACTGTGTTCACGCTCTCCCCTGATGTGCTTGGTCCAATATCAGATACGGAAGAGTTACGACACCACGAGCTGCGATAGGATCCTAGTTCGAAAGGAGTCGATGCCACTGCTGGTTCCCGGTTTCTTTTAGTTAGAGGTCCGGAGAAGCATCTCAAGCTGGTTACACTTCTCTTTCCGGACATTCATTCCCTTTTCAAAGTCAGTTGTTTTGCTGTGGTCTGCATTATTTAGGCTGATTATCGAGGTTAGCCTTTATTTGGTCATGGGGGCCTCAGTACTGTGTGCTAATTCTAAAGACAGATTCACCTGTTTTCTGATTGCTAGGTTCTGTACCAGTGCAGACATGTCAAATAGTGAATGGCTGTACCTCTATTGTATCCGTGCTCAATGAATGAAACCAGTAATAAATGAATATATTTATATTTATAGGTTCTTTTCAGAACAAAAGACCAGTAGAGACGCGATTAACAAACCAAGCGCTAGCTTTATTTGTTAACAACCACACAAAACCAAACACGAGGAGACGGAACACGTACACATCTTTATGGTGGTAATTACTTAACAACACGCTATACTCTTATAAGACTACACAGGGCGCTAGAAATACTAGGACATTATTTACACAGGTAGGGTCAGCCGCTTTTCATCATGCTGACCCTCAGACTCTCCCCGGCTACCACTCCCAGCATGCCCAGCGGTACTACGAGGGCCTAGGGGCGCTTCCTCCTCACCACCAGGCGAGGGTGTTACACTGCCCCCACCTGAAGCGTCTGGCGTCTCGCCGACGTCGAGCACCCCCCTCAGGCTGTACTCGTACTCGGCTAACTGCTGCGGAACCCTGCGTGAGCGGCCGCTGCGCCGCGGTGATGGCTGGCGACCCATGGACGCCCCACTATCGGCCGGCTCAAGCCCCGGCTGCTCCTCTAGAGGTTCCCCACACGGCTCCTCCTCCCGGGCCCGGTAGGGGGCCAGGCGGTCTCAGTGCAGGACCACCACTCTACCCCGTGTTCGCAACCGGACACGGTAGCAGACCTCGCCCACCACCCCGAGTACCTCAGCGGGCCCCTCCCACGACGGCGCCATCTTAGGGCTGAGGCCTTTGCGGCGGCGCGGGTTGTACACTCAAACCGAGTCCCCGGGCTGGAAGGCAGGCCCCCTGCAGCGCAGGTCGTAGTACCGCTTCTACCGGACCCCCGCCTGTGTCAGGTGGGTCCGTGCAAAGCTGTGCACCCGCTGCATCCGCTGCCGCAGGTCCCACTCGTAGTCCGGTCCAGCCGGTGGTGCCGACCCGTCTCCGGGCGGCGGGCCGAAGACCAGGTCCACCGGGGTTCGCATTTCCCGGCCCAGCATGAGCGAGGCAGGGTGCACCCGGTGGATTCCTGGACCGCGGTCCTATACGCCCAGAGCGCAAGGGGGAGGTGGCGGTCCCAGTCCCGTTGGTGTAGGGACACCAGGGTGGCCAGCTGGGTGGCGAGCGTCCGATTAAACCGCTCCACCAACCCGTCGCTCTGGGGATGCAGCGGTGTGATCCCCAGGCGCTGGCACACTCTGGCGAAGACCTGGGACTCGAAGTTACGCCCCTGGTCACTGTGTAACTCCTCCGACACCCCCAGCCTGGCAAACATCCCCTCTAGCAGTGCATCGGCCACCGTGGGGGCACTCTGGTCCGGGAGGGCGTAGGCCTCCGGCCACTTCGTAAAATAATCCATGGCCACCAAGACGTAGCGGTTCCCGGCCTCGGTGCGCCGAAACGGGCCCAAAACTTCCACCCCCACCCGCTCCATAGGAGCCCCCACCTGGTGTTGTTGGAGGGGGGCCCGAGAGCGCTCGGGGGGACCCTTCTGCGCCACGCACACTGCACACGTTCGGCAGTACCGCTCCACGTCCCGGTGGCAAAGACCCCAATAAAAATGGCCTCGGAGACGCTGCAGGGTTTTTTTACCGCCGAAGTGCCCCACACCCGGCTGGCCGTGCACCGCTCGGAGCACCGCCCCGCAGAGCAACCGAGGCACCACCAGCTGCCACCGTACCTCGCCACTGGAGGGTACCCGCCACCCCCGGCGCAGCACCCCGTCCTTTACCTCCAAGGCCTCCCACAGGGCGCAGAGGGCCTTGACGGACTTCGAGTGCGGGGCGAGCTCCTCTCGCGTAGGCCGCACTCCTGCTGCCCTCCAGCGGAGCACCGGCCCCACGTCAGGATCAGCTGCCTGACGCTGCGCCAGGTCTGGCAGGCCCACCCCCAGCGGCCCCTCCCGGGCCATGGCCGCGGCGCTCACCCCCGCCACGGCGCGGACAGCCTCCTCACGCTGCTCCCGCCGGGCGCAGTGATGGCAGTCCGCGGCCTCGCAGGGGCGCCGCGAGAGAGCATCGGCATTGAGATGGCGAGACCCCGCACGGTGCACGACAGTGAAGTCGTACTCCTGCAGGATCTCTATCCATCGCGCCATCTGCCCCTCTGGCTCCTTAAAGTGGAGCAGCCAGGTGAGGGATGCATGGTCGGTCCTCAACCGGAACCGGGTCCCGAACAGGTACGGCCTGAAGTGGTGGACCGCCGCCATCACCGCCAGCAGCTCGCGACGGGTCACGCAGTAGTTCCGCTCAGGCCTAGTCAGAGCCCGACTATAGTAAGCCACTACGCGCTCCCCATCCGGCCCCTCCTGTGCCAACACCGCCCCCACCCCCGAGTCACTCGCGTCGGTGTCGAGAATATACGGCAACCGCGGGTCGGGGTAGGCCAGCACGGGGGCCCCCACCAGAGCTTCACGCAACCGGCCAAAGGCAGTCTCACAGCCCGAGTCCCAGTCAAAACGGCGGCCCTTGTTGGTGAGGCGGTGCAGTGGGGCAGCGATGCTGGCAAAGTCCCGGACGAACCTCCGATAGTACGAGGCCAACCCCAGAAAGCTGCGGAGCTCCGCGATGGTGCAAGGAGTCGGCCAGCCCCTCACTGCGGCGACCTTACCTGGGTCCGTAGCCACCCCTCGCGGTCCAACAACATGTCCCAGGAAGGTCACCTCCCGCCGCAGGAGCTCGCACTTGCGGGGGTTGAGCCTCAGGCCAGCACGGCGGATGCAGGCCAGCACCGCCTGGAGGTTCGTCAAGGCCTGGTCGAAACTCCGTGCATGAACCAGCAGATCGTCCAGATACAACACACACTGGTTCCGCGGGACCGATGCCAGCACCCTCTCCATCAGCCTCTCGAACGTCGCCGGGGCATTGCACAGGCCAAAAGGCATGACAGTAAACTGCCAGAGGCCCTGGCCGATGGAAAAGGCCGTCTTCGGGCGAGCATCGGGAGCAAGCGGTACCTGCCAGTAGCCGCAGCGGAGGACCAGGGAGCTGAACCAGGTCGACCCGGTGATGTAGTCCAGGGCGTCATCTATCCTCGGCAGGGGGTAGGAATCTTTCCGGGTGACCTCGTTCAGCTTGCGGTAGTTGACGCAGAACCTCCACGAGCCGTCTTTTTTTTTAACCAGTACGGCTGGCGCCGACCACGGGCTCGCGGAGGGCTCAATCACCCCCGCTGCGGCCATCTCCCGGATCTTTTCCTCGGCGGCGGTCCGCTTGGCGTGGACCATGCGTCCCGGTGGGATGCGGATGGGCCGAGCGTCGCCGGTGTTGATCTCGTGTTGGACCAGGGCACTGCGGGTGCAGTCCTCATCCCTCGCCGCAAAGAGGTCTTTGTTCTGGGCGAGTAGCTCCTGGAGCCGCTGCCGCTGGTCCTGATCGAGGCCCTCGCAGCTCCGCTGGAAGAGGTCCTCAACGGCACGCCTCGCTTCCACGCAACGCTCGGCCCCCACCGCCGCCCTGTCTGGCCCCCCGGCCGACTCAGGGGCAGGATCCGGCACGCTCGCTCCCCGGCTCGCAGGCCTGGTCTGCCCCGGCGACTGACGCCGCCGCCGCCGCCGCCTCTTGTTCCCCCGGCTCCGGCAAGCCCGCGTCCCTCGGCCTTCGCCGGACCTGCCCTCCACCAGGTGCAGTCGCTCCCCCTGCCACACCAACTCCTGCCGGTCCAAGTCCAACCTGGCCCCCACTCGCTGCAGTAGGTCCAGCCCCAGAATGCAGTCCTCCTGGATGGGTGCAAGGTAGCAGGGGTGGCGCACCGTCGCTGCACCCAGACGGAAGGCAAGCACCCGTTTCCCCTGGACTGCAGCGAGCTGTCCCGTCACGGTCCTCAGCCGCAGGCCGGAGGCCGGAGGCCTCCCATCCTGGGGGGTTGGTGTCCTCGGTGTCGGGGAGGACGCCCGGCCGGAGTAGGGTTACTGATGAACCGGTGTCGAGTAGGGCCAGGCAGGGTTGGTCCTCAATCCGGCAGTGGAGGTAGAGGCCCCGGCTACAGCCGACTCGCCCCACGGTGGCGTGAGGGGCGCCGGTTTTTACAGCGCTCTCCGGAGCGGGGGTTGAGGTGTTCAAAGGGCGGCCTTCCCCGCGCTGAGCCGCCCCGTTCCTGTTTCCCGACGCCGATCGGGGAGAGCGAGGTTCGGGTGCCCGGCAGAACCGGGCTCGGTGTCCTCTCTTCCCGCAGCGGTTGCAAATCAGCGTGTGGGGCTGTTCCGCGGCGGTCGCTGCACGGGCTGGCTCCTCTTCCCCCTCGCTGGATTCCTCCTTCGCCGTCTCGGTCAGCCGGCAGGGCGCACTGCGTCTGCTGGCGCTTCCAGTCACCCCGAACACTACCTCAGCCCGTGTAGCAAGGGCCAAGGCCTGCTCTAGCGATGTTGGCGTGGCCAGCTGCACGTGGCGCCGCAGCTCCTCAGGCGAGAGGGCCTTGAGAAAGGCCTGGAGAGCCATCTCCCGCTGCGCCTCCCGGGGGAAAGTTGGGTATCCTCGGCGGGCGAGGAACATGACATCCGCGGCGACCGGGCCCAGTCGCTCTCCTGGTCGGCGCCGCCGCAGGGCCAGCCTCTCCCGCATCAAGTCCGGCGCCTCCTCTACACCGAAGCGCAGCTGGAGGGCTGCTGCCAGCGCCGTGTAGTCGCCTCTGTCCTCCTCCGGGACGTCCAGGAGCACCTGGCAGGCCGCTCCTTCCAGCGCCGCCGCCAGGTGGCCGGCCATCTCCGCCCGGCTCCAGCCATTCGTCCAGGCCGCGAGCTGGAACTGCGCCTCATAGGTCTCCCAAGGCGCTTCACCATCGTAGCGACCTGGTCGCACCCGCACCGATGGGTGTGGGAATCGCTGATCGGCTCCGGCAGGGAGGGCATCCTCTCTCCGGGGCGGCCGCCCCAATTCTACTGGCGGGACCACTACTGGGTAGCCCTGGTAAGGGCTGTGGCCACCTGTCGCACCCAGGAGTTGCTCAGGCTCCCTATGTGCGCCACCGATGGGTTCTGCGACTTTCAGCGTCAGCCGGCGCTTTACGGAATCGGGTAGTGTCTGCCACGAGTTGTTCATTCTGCCCGCTTCTGACACCAATGTAGCGTTAGCAGGTTTTTTTTCAGAACTAAAGAACAGTGGAGACGCGATTAACCAAGCACTGACTTTATTTAACAACCACACCAAAACCAAACACACGATCTACACACACATGAGGAGACTGACGAACACGTACACACTTAGGGTGGTAATTATCTAACAACACACTCTACTTTTACAGGACTACACAGGGCACTAGAATTACTAGGACATTATTTACACAGGTAGGGTCAGCCGCTGGTCATCGTGCTGACCCTCAGACTCCTCCCGGCTACCACTCCCATCATGCCCAGCGGTACTACGAGCGCCTAGGGGCGCTTCCTCCTCACCACCAGGCGAGGGCGTTACAATACAATGACACTTTATGAAAAACGATTACACAAAGGTATTCGGGTTTGCTTGAAGCTTTAAAAAAAAGTGATCTGAAACTACCCAGCTTACAATCTCTGAGGTAGTTGTCACTAAACTCGGACGTGATGTGCCACACATGTGCCATGTGCCTTTACTTTTGTAAAAAACTGGTATCGGGAAAATTAAAGTCGAAACCCAAAACAGTAACATATTTAAGAGTAAATGCCTCCTAATAGCTAGCAAGCGCTCCTAGTTAGCAAAGTTGTTTGTGTCCCAGCCTGTCACGCGGGAAACCGGGGTTTGATTACCGACGGGGAGACAGCTAGTTTTTTTATGATCAGATTCCAGTCTTTAATGCTGTGTGTGAGAGTTTACGTAACTTTCCTTTTCTCACATTTTCTGACGACTATTCCGAAGGAGCGCCCTATCAACTCCTAATACTTTTCAAAAATCTGCCTGCATGTTTGATTAGTTTTGTTTTACTTAGAAAAAGTTCAATATTGATCATAACTAAAGAAAATTATGATCAGAAACAAAAACAAAATGTTGAAGATGCAACTCGATCTTGAATCAGAGCTGGGTGACATGGGCTTCTGTTCTGATATGGTTGTACGAGAAACAGGAGGAATCTCTTCTCTCCTATGGAACATGAGCTGAATCAGGAATGAGACATGTCATATATCAACGCATGACCTACATCGTAAAGCAATAATTCTACATTTAACTTGTCCTGCACTGATCAGACTAATTGAAATGGTCTGATTCAGAGCCTGTGCAGCTCGTGCTAATACAACAACGACAGTATTGAACCCTCAGCACCATACTGACTACTGAGCACAAGTTCAGCTGCTCTCCAGCTTTGTTACGCACGTTTTTTTATTGCAAATGGAGCTGATCTCCAGACAGTACAGTGTTAGTCAGCAGCCTCTACTAGTAATACATCGCCCCTGTCCAAAATCTCTAGGTAAAAAAAACACATTTTATATATTTGTCTGTTTAAAGATATAATCTCTTTAAAAAAGACAAAGGGTTTGTGTGTCAATTGTTTCGAATTAATTTCGAACGCAAAGAAAAGTAGTTTTCTTCCAAGAAATCACACATTTGTCGCATCCTCCATACTATACTTCTCTCTTGTAGTAGTAAAGCATTTTGATTTGAACTGAACAATATATTAAATGTTTCATCTATACACTTACGATTAACATAGGC
Source organism: Lepisosteus platostomus (assembly GCF_059453375.1). Classification (NCBI taxonomy): domain Eukaryota; kingdom Metazoa; phylum Chordata; class Actinopteri; order Semionotiformes; family Lepisosteidae; genus Lepisosteus; species Lepisosteus platostomus. The sequence goes on along the minus strand of NC_142615.1, from coordinate 12,282,141 downwards.
AGCCTTGAACGGATTGCGGAAATCAAATATACAGATGGATTCAGAGTGTGCTTTCCAACTTTTGTGTAACATTTTCCTTTGATAGGTCGGAGTTGTTTTTAAAATCTGGATTAAATAAAAAGAGGTGACGTCAGTGTAAAACAGCTTTCCTTCATGGGGAACAACGGTTGTGTTCCATATTTCTAATTATTTTGGTTTCAAGATAGCAATTTAGTATGAAACATAAAACCCAGCTGGATAAATCTGTTACACGTCATTTACAATGGTCTTTCAACTAATAGCCCGTGCAGGGATCAAACCCCAACTGTTGGTATGAGTTGCGTAAGGCTCTGCAACATGCAGATGAGAAACTAACCTCCGCTTCTTCATTATATACACAGTGAGCTATATATGCGGGCTTACTGCCCCCTACGGGCTCTGTATTTGATTGCGGTACAAGACCGGCCATGGAGAAATGAAGTGAAGAGGGTGTGTTCATTAAAAGGCTCATAGCGTCCCAGGGAGGTCTCAAACCACCACCCTTTTGGTTAACAACTGAGCCACAAAGACTCATGTACAGCTTAACACTTCTCGGTCTCAGTGAAAGTGATACACTCCATCTTAAAGGAAAATCGCCAACAGTGGCCGATATCTATTGGAGTTTTTTTCATTCTATACTGCAAAGGGATGGACATATAAGGTCAGCAGGCTTGGGGAATTGGACCTTATGGTGAAGGCTGCGGGCTCAGCATCAGCAGAACCTTATCAGTATCGGTTGACTCCGATATACTTTGACAACTTAACTTCTGGATTTAGAGACATTTACCTTAGTGTCGGTATACTAAGATGTTTTGGTAACGAGGAAGGAGGGACAAAGCAAATTCGCAGAATGTGTGCTATTTTTAGTCCTCACATGCCAGAGGGTCAATATTAAAAAAAAAATGTAACAGTATAATCTCTTGTACTTCACAATTTAATAGTGTCTGTTACATTGTGTCTCACACCTCAGTGTCAGAATTGTGAGACGAGTTTGTAATCAGGAGGGAGGGCCATAGCAATTCAGCAGAAATTGCATTCATCTTTTCCCAATGCATTCTCACATGCCATTTTCTCACATGCCATGCTCAGAGGGTCATATTTTTAAAATGGTATCATAAAATGTCCTGAAGTTCAGGATTTTGACAGTCTGTTATATTGTGTCTCACACCTTGATGTCAGAAATATGAGACGATTTTAAAATCAGGAGGGAGGGCCCTAGAAATATAGCAAACATTGCATTTACCATTTGACAATGTATTCTCTCATGCCATGTTCAGAGGGTTGTATTTAAAAAACGGTACAGTACAATGTCCTGAAGTTCAGGATTTTGATAGTCTTTTCCATTGTCTCTCACACATCTGTGTCAGAATTTTTATAACCAGGAGGTAGGTTCGATCACCCTCTGCTCATCCTCAGTTAACCATATAGTCTCATATACCATGTTCTAAATGTCCCATTTAAAACTGCTATATTAAAATTTCTTGTAAAATGCAAGAGTTTGAGTCTTTTTATGATCAGAAGGCAAGGTCGTGGAAAATATGCAGAAAGTGCCAGTGAATTTACGTTTTGCCTTTGTCTTATTTACTCGTGGTATAACATGCCAGTTTGTTTTATTGTGAGTTGTGTTTCTGAAATGTGTTTCTTACAAAAATGCAATTTGGACAGTCTCTACTTACATATTCCCCTTTACTGGGGAAATGTACAGTAATACATCCGGATAAGTATTTTTTAAAATGACTGTAGAGAGCCATCTACAGGCGAAAGACGACATAACATCACAGCAGTAGCATTTAAGATGGAACGAAAAACACAAAGCAGCAGCTGGCGAATAAGAAGCCAACTTCAGCCTCGTTAATGCAATAGCATTAGGTGAGGTGGAAAAATATTTCTTGCTCTGAACCTTAACATTTTTATAGGAGGTGTTCTAGGACCTCTTGCCTCAGAAAAAAAACTGCCAGTACATCACTTATTTCTACTCCATCAATAGCAGCAGTGTTATCAGTACTGAGCCCTAAATGTAGGTCCTATCATCATATAAAAAGTCGAAAGTATCGACTGCATTCAACTGATAAAATGTATCTTCTATGAGAGTTATATCTTTATCCAAAATACATCGGAAACAAATTTGCACGTTTTTTGGGGGGGATCCTGAAGACTGAGACTCAAAACTTTTTTTTCCTTCTCTCCAGGAGGAAGGATTATTCAGATGCAAACATTGTCCCAAAATCGATGTACTTTTCAATGATATTCAAATCCTCAAATTCTTCATCTGAATGTCGATATTGAAATATGATATCGTACAAATTGTGGTTTTCTTTTTAAAGCAAATTTTATGCTTTAAATTAAATAAATTGTATTTATTATGAATGTGCCAGAATTTTTTCAGTACTTTAGAGGGTTCTGCCATTTTAGATGTTATGCTGTTCCTGTCTGATTTATCAAATGTGTCATTTAAATCTCCCGTCATTTCTATATCAGCCTGAAGGCCTTGAAGTAAAGATTGCAATTCATCCAAAAAAAGTTTCCCACTGGTGATACATACAAGGAAATGAATGTACATTTCCCCCCCAAATCAACAAATTTAAAATCAAATACCTCCCTCATCTGCAGGTGGAGAGAATAATCTCAGAATAAATACAGGTTTCAAAGTCAGGAGCATTGATAGTCCTATTTTAAAATGACACTAAAATGCTCACAATATATTAAAAAGCTCTGTAAAATAATAAAAAAATTAAAAAAGGTAAAAAGAAATAATACACAGTTATAAAGCTCAGGAATTATCAATGGGAACTTACAATGGGTTGATATGATTTAAAAAATAAAATATTTGAAAAAATCCACTTGCAATATGCTAAAAATGGCAAGAATACTTAAAACAGGTTTTAAAATTTAAAAAAAATAAATAAAACAAGTTAAAAATAAATACTAAATGGGTTTAAAATTCAGGAATGTGATTGGTCAGATGCTTACAATGAGTGTTGCTGGTGTTTCGTGTGATTTACTGAAATGAAAAAATATTCAATTTAAAAAAGGCAAGAGCTCGTATGAAAAAAAAGTTCTTAAGTATCTTTGTTGTAAGAGCTGCACCAGAACTAGTGTATTCATATACATCAGAAAAGTAGCTGAACTTGACTGGTTTCTATTCAGTTATATGCATTGGGGATGAAAAGGAGACTTACATGGATTTTATTAGGTTTTAGGAATCAGAACATTTATTTTTACACATCTATGCCTACGAGGAGAAATAACTTCCTGCTTTCAGCGCTTTTATTGTTTCTGCTTGTAACCTCGAACAGAGAAACCTAGTACTGACTCACAGAAACGCCCTGGAGTTTCTGTGTTTCTGGGATTTAAGAGGGATGTACTGTATGAAGACAGTAAAGGGAGTTTTTTTTTCCCGCTGTAGAGTATGAAGGCGGTTTGATGAGTCTGGAGGGAGGAGACGCGCATTCCGCACGGGGAGCACAGAACAACGAGTTTCACCTGCAGCTCGCCGAGTCCTGTCCTATATAACCGCTGAGCCTGGGACACACTGAGTCTCTAACCAGTGTTCGAGATGTAAAGGGTTAAACCCAGAAGTCGAGAGTGGAGTTTTTGTATAAGTGTAAGATTAAGGGAATAGGGTTTTGGTGGGTTTGGTGCACAGCAGAGGTTTTGGTTTAGGTTTACTTTGCTTTTGACACATTTGTAACGGCCATGGCGGCCTGTAGGGTCGGCATGCACCGTTACTTTTGTTCACTTTTGGTGTATAAGGGTGGTGAGGGTTCGGCTCACTCGGGTGATATTTCACGGTTGGACTTTTCAAGGAAGGTGTTACAGAAAGGATTAAGGCATTAGATGTCAAATGCTTAATCACTTTGCTGAAGGGAATTGGTTTTGACATTAGTTTCAATCGGCAAAGTTACTGGAACAATTTTGGATAAAAATAGAGTAGAAAAAAAGATGTGGGCCTGATTAGAATGTTTGAATGGCAGAAGCTGATGGATCTTTCTAATGTGGTGTGAGCCTGGTCAGTACCTGGATGGGAGACCTCCTGGGAAAAACCAAGGTTGCTGCTGGAAGAGGTGTTAGTGGGGCCAGCAGGGGGCACTCACCCTGTGGTCTGTGTGGGTCCTAATGCCCCAGTATAGTGACGGGGACACTGGACTGTAAACAGGCGCCGTCCTTCGGATGAGATGTAAAACCGAGGTCCTGACTCTCTGTGGTCATTAAAAATCCCAGGGCGTTTCTCGAAAAGAGTAGGGGTGTAACCCCGGTGTCCTGGCCAAATTTCCAATTGGCCCTCACCAATCATGGCCTCCTAATAACCCCCCCCTATGAATTGGCTACATTCCTCTGCTTTCCTCCCCACTGATAGCTGATGTGTGGTGAGCGTTCTGGCGCACTATGGCTGCCGTCGCATCATCCAGGTGGATGCTGCACATTGGTGGTAGTGGAGGGGAGTCCCCATTACCTGTAAAGCGCTTTGAGTGGAGTGTCCAGAAAAGCACTGTATAAGTGTAAGCAATTATTATTAATTAATAGGACTGTGATTGTTCGCATGTTTAATGAGATGGTGATGAAGGAAGATGTTGTGACATGGTTGTCTAAGTATTGTTTAGTGAAAGGTGAGCTTCAGAAAGTCTTGGATGATGATGGCATCTGGAACTGTGCATGGAGAGTACCTGTTTCATTGCATGAAGACAAAAAATGGTTATGGTGGATTTAAACACATTCCTTCTTTGATTGGATTAGGTGAAAATAGAGGCCTTGTGTTCTACCAAGGGCAGCCAAAACCGTGCAGGAGATGTGGGGAGCTGGGTCACTTTGTGGATGCCTGTACAAAGGTGGTGTGTGGTAAGCGCAAGGAAATTGGACATGCATATACTGAATGTACAAGCGCGAGAAAATGTAATCTCTGTGAGTGTGAAGGTCATGTGTTTAAAGACTGTCCAAATTCCTTTGCAAATAGAACAAAACTGGGAAGACCAATGACAAAACAGGAAGAGTTTGAAGAGGCATTTAGGGCTGGAGCAGTGGTTATGGATCAGGAACTGGATGTGGTTGATGTTGAAGAAAGTGGTGAAAAAGAGAGCGAGGGTTCAGAATGGAGTGAAGGGGATGAGGGGGAGGTAAAAGAGAATGATGATGTTGCAAAAAGTGAGGTGGAATCTGAATTGATTGGTAGCATCTCTTCCAATAGCCTGCCACCTGTGGAGACTGAAAGTGCTCAAATGAAATGTACAGAACAGAGGGTGCACTCTAAAAGAGACATTGGATTTAGAAAATGATTGAACTCCGAGTAGAAGAGTGAGGGAAGATCATTTTCCGAGTCCTCAGGTAGGTTCTCCCATGGGTTTAGATGTCTCCAATATATGTGATCTTACTGACCAAGCTTTAGAACCAAAGACTCAAGGAGGGCAGGTGGTGAAATATCCTATGGATTGTGGGGGTGGTGGAGGAGGAGACAATTAAAGCAAAAGGGGGGGGGGGAGGCCTGTTGGGTAGGTGTCACCTACTGAACGATTGTAGCCAGAGCTTTTAGTCTCCCCTGGTCCTACTTTAAGTATGGCTCTTAATATTGTGTCAATAAATGTGAGAAGCATTCGCTCCAAGTTAAGGGCAAGGACTATACTATCATTTGTGAGGAAGGTAAATGCTGATATTGTGTTGTTACAGGAGTGTGGGTTACCCTTTAAAACTGCTATAAGGATATGGAAGAACTGGGGACATTGGGCCCATCAATCTGGAGTGGGTCCAAAGAAAATAAATCTGACGGTATAGCTGTTCTAATTAAAAATAAGATGGTAGAGGTACGTCAGCACCCTGTAATGAAACCAGGGAGAGCACTGGTGGTGTATCTGGGTTTCATGAATGTCTAATTTAAACTCTTAAATATATATTGTCTGAGTTGCTCACATGACAGATATGTCCTAATTCAGGAACTGAGTATATTTATTGGGATGGGAACCAGTGGTTTTAGCTGGGGATTTTAATTCTCTTTTAGAAAGAGAAGGCAGAATGAGGGGCGAGAGACGGGTCCAATTTGATAAATCATCAATATTATTGCAAACATTATGTAAAGATTTTAAACTGAAAGATGGCTTCAAACTTCATAGTCAGGGGAGGGCAGGTTTCACATGGCACTAGTCTAATGGGACCCAAGCCTCACGCATTTTGTTTTGATACTTGCAAGACCACAGGCCTAACCCCTGTTTTTTTTTCTCTGACCACTGTCTGCTGTCATGTACAATTTTTATTCCAACGGCTGTTACTGTGGGGAAGGGTGTGTGGAAGCTCGATATTTTGCTTCTGGAAGGTGAGGAAGTGACACACAGGTTCAGGGAAAGATATAAGGAATGGCAGTCTTTGTATGACCTGTTTGGCACAAGAGCACAGTGGCCGACCCTGCGCTCTGACCCCCAGCTTCCCTCCCTGTCTGTGTGTCTCATGGAGTTAGAAAGACTACAAGCTGTGCAAACTTCCAAATCTGTAACATAATTTCAAGGGTGTATGATAGATCATTCACAAGATCAAATGGCTGTTTATTATTGTAAGAACTGTAGTTCACTACTGTTCTTTTGACTCTTGAGCTTGCATTATACAGCCGTTGAGTGCATTTAGAACCTAAGAGATATCCAACTGATTCAACCTGTCTGATGAATGTTAAATGGGTTGTGACTTTTGGCAAAGTTTTTTGCAACATTATTTGTTTCATGAATACCATTCATCTCTATAACAATTTTCCTGTACCCTGAACATATGTTTTAAATTGCTTGATCCCATTTGGTGCAACCTTTCCGTTGTACTCTTAATGTGTTGTTTGCATTAGGAGTGTGTTAAATAAGCAGAAAAGAAGCCCGTTTCTTCTACTGCTTCTGATCTTATACAGTGGTCAGAATCTCTCATCCAAAAGCTGATGAGTGGGAGGGGGGGAAATTAGTGCGTAAAAAAACATTAAAGAGCATAAGGGTTTTCATCACATGGACTTGTTTGACTGTTTAGGATTAATGTTTCGGTGCCAGATCAGTTAAAGGACAACAACCAGAAACACTGTTTCTCAGAATGAACGCATTCTCCTTCAATAATCTTTTTTACCAACAGGTGAGTGGAGTTGCCATGGGCACCAGAATGGGACCCAGCTATGCCAATATCTTTGTTGGCTGGGTAGAAGAACGCTTCTTCGCTTCCTACACTGGCTATGTCCCTGACCTCTACAAGCGATATATTGATGACTGCGTCAGTGCCGCCACATGCTCCAACGATCAGCTTAAGTGCTTCCTGCACCATTTCACCAACTTCCACCTGTCCCTCAAATATATGGTTAACATATCTTCCACTACTCTTCCGTTTCTGGACATCAACTTCTCCATCAACTACCCCAGACTCTCCACTTCTGTTTATTACAAACCCACGGATTCACACAGCTATCTCTTGTTTTCACCCCAAACATACTAAAAATTCTCTCCCTTTTTCACAGTTCCTTCGGCTACAACAAGTATGCAGTGACGACATCGACTTCCAGAATCAAACCCTCAAAATCTACTCCTTTTTCATCAACAGAGGATACCCCAGCAGTGTTATTGACAGGGCCCTTGCCCGAGCCAAAAACACCCCTCGGACCATCAACCCATTCAGGAACTCCCACCATAACAACCGCATTCCTTTGGTGCTTCCCTAACACACTTCCTATCCCCAGGACTGTTAACGACAACTTTTCCATCCTACAGGATGATCCCTCCATTGGGGCCCTCTTTTCTGACCGCCCCATCATCTCATATCGGCAATCACCTAATCTGCGCAACCTTCGTGTTCACAGCTCCCTTGACCGCTCTCAGCAACCATCCACACCAGGTACTTTCCCCTGCAACAGAGCTCGCTGTATCGCCTGCAAGTACACATCCAACACCACACTCATTCAAGGCCCCTCAGGACAATTCTGGATCACCCAGATGGCATCTTGTACCTCCAGCAACCTTATTTACTGTATCTCTTGCAGTAAATGCCCAGTTTCTCTCTATATTGGAGAAACAGGAAGGAGACTTGGAGACCGCTTCAGAGAACATGTCAGGGCTGTGAAGATTGAAGATCTCTCCAAAAACCACTGTTTCTCATTTCACCTCTGATGGCCATGACCACTCTAATCTCTATGTATGTGTTCTCAAAGATGGTTTTCTGAACTGATAAATTAGTAAGACTACTGAAACCAAACTTATCCTGCAGCTAGGATCACACCTTCCCCCTTCTCTAAACGACAGACTACTATTCTACTAAGTTTTTCTCCATTCATTGGAAGTTTCATTTCACACCTCTCAACACCTTTTCTGACTTCACACCTCTTGATTGGCCTCTCTTTCTGTCCCCTGCTCCCGCCTCTCACCCCTCCTCCCTCCCAGCCTTTGTTCTCCCACTACATTACCTTTGCCTACTGCCTTCTCTCTCTCACACCTGAAGAATGCTCCACGGCCGAAACATTGTTTTCTCTCTTCTTTTTTTCAGCATGGAATAAACCTATTACTTGTTCCTTAACAACCGGAAACAATATCTTCGGTCTTTCCAGAGCTGTAAGTAGTCATTCCAAGTTTATTAACTTGTCTCTGTGCTTGTATGTACTCTTCAATAGCCACCGATGTTATTTACAGCAACTATTTTTAAAAATAAATTAGCATTTTTTTGGACTTCCTTTAAAGAATTGGCACATTTGGCAGAGCGGTGGCTCTGTGGCTAAGGATCTGCACCTGTGGCTGGAAGGTTGCTGGTTTACATCCCACAGTCGGCAGAGGAATCCTACTGTCACGGACGTCCAAAGGGACTCACCGTGGGGAGCAGGAGAGCGGAAAAAGACCCATATGCGTAGTGGCAAGACGGGAAAAAGGCCCGGGCTCATTAGTGCAAAGAGTTCAGGAATGCCGTATAGAAACCTATGCCCTCAGGGAGCGGACGTGGGGCGCCCTGGTGCTAGGCGGGTCTCAGGACATCCGAACGTCAATGCTGAGTGAGGACAGAGTGCAAGACCCAGAATATATAGCCCAAGGGAAAGAGAAAGACCAGAAGGACAGCAGACCGGAAACTAGGGACGGGACAGGGCTGACACCTACTCCATTGGGCTCCTGAACAAGGCCCTTAACCCCAACTGCTCCAGGGGTGCCGTATAAATGGCTGACCCTGTGCTCTGACCCCCAGCTTCTCTCCCTGTATGTGTATCTCAAGGAGAGCAAGCTGGGGTATGCAAAATAGGAATTCCTAATGCAAGAAATTGTATATGGTCAAAACAGTGATCATATCTTATTGGCACATGGTAATCTCCAAGGAACGAGTAATAGGTTTATTCCATGCTGAAAAGAGAAGAAGAAAACACAATGTTTTGACCATGGAGACTTCTTCAGTTATGATTTGATTTTTTACAATCATACCCACACAAACTTTGGAATTTTTAAAAATCTTGCAAACACAACCCAGATATGTTGACTTTTAAAAAACAAAAACAATTTGGGGGTATTTTTTTTAAAGAAACACATACTTCTTTTCTAGTATTTTTTATGTGGCTTTGACTGCCAGAAATCCTCAGTGAAAAGGTATGCAGATCCTATGCAGATGCAGGAGCAAGTAGTTATTGAGACAGGCGAACAATCCAGAACGTCAGGTGAGATTGTTAGGTGAAAGGTAGATCGAAATACTTGAAGTACAGAGAGAAGCAAACAATCCAAATCGGAAGGTGAGGTCCAAGGTCCAGAGGCAAAAGGGAGTTCAGTAACCAGTAAGCGATATTCAGAGTAAACGCGAGGTAGAGCTCTCAAAGAGAAGACTCAATACCGAGTAGCGGGAAGCGGGTTTGGATGGTTAAAAGAGTGCTGCTTGCCGCACAGTAGAGCATGTGCTGGTGGATTAACACATGTTATTATTAACCCGCTGCTGGTACTGGTTAGTTATTTTGTGAGTTGATCTCCCCGGGCTGGTGGTCGTGACATTGACAGAATGCTGTTTTGTGATTGATGCTATATCAAAATATAGGGTCCCTCAAAAATTAAACACAGAAATAAAAACATTTAATGGACTTGTACATCTGTTGGGTATTGAATTTCAATTATGTTTCCACTTCATTCAGATGTGTTCCCTATTTTTCAGATTGTTGGCAATGCCACATGTTAAAGGAGGACAGAGAAGTAGGAGGCCAGAGCTGTGGTCAAGGGCTGGTGGAGTAGGGAGTGAGATCAAAGAATTTCTGAAGTTTTCTAAGATAGAAAAAAAAATTAGGTGGCATGACAATACAGTATGTGGTCAACACTGTCAAACAGAGTCCTTGGAGAGGATTACTCCAGCAACAGGAAATGGTTATTAGTGATTTGGCATGAAGATAGAAAAAAAGTAAGAATCCAAGTGCTTAGGGCGCAGAAGGGGGTGAGTATTGGTAAGGATTCAAAACCAGATGACAGTACACAATCTATAGTCAATATTTCAAGTCAAAGTGAGGGACATAGTTTGGAAGGCAACACAGAGCTCAGGAGTTCATCAGGAGATACAGAAGATGCATGGGCTGCACACGGCAGCACAGACAGTGGTGACATGTTTGAAGGAGAAAAAATCTGTGTAGAATCAGAAAAAAAGCCTGAAGAGCACAGTGAATATTCCCAGGGGGCAAGCTCGTCTGGGACGTCACCTCAGGATAAAAGGGGATTAAGAAAGATTGTCTGTGCCTAAAACTTTCCAAGTATGTCTGAAGACTGAACAATGGAGAATAATACCACCTTTAAAAGGTACATCTAAACTAAGATGATCATGGACCCATATCTTATATAGAGAGTTCAGGAAGATAAATCCTTGCTGCCCAATAGCCTTCAAATACCAATACATCAGGAAAGAGAACAGCAGAAAAAAAACTCTTATAATTAAAGCAGTCTGTACTTTCAGTTCCTACCTTCAGTACCTTCAGTTCAGTACTTTCAATTCCTGTAATGTAAAATACACAATGACAACAAGACACAAACCAATGGGCAATGATGACATCACAATTGATGTTGTACGAGTAGGGCAAATACAACACAGTGAAAGGGAAACACAATTTCGACTGGCACGTCAGCCTTATCGTTGAAAGATTGCCCGTGCCCTCACAAAAGGAATCAGCAATGTGTACTACAGGCAGCTGAACAGAACTCCGCTTGCTGAAATTGCAGCAGCCAATTTATCTAGGGCTCACAAGCAAGTATTAAACTTGCTCGGCAAGTTCGGCATTTCATTTAGTCTGCGGAAACATCGTATCGGAATGAACTGCCCGAGATAAAAGAGTAATTGCGGCTTCCGGTTGTTTTTACAGAGCATTGCGTTGTTCTGTTCATGCTGACTACACGCTTAAAAGTAGTCATTTATTGCAAGCGTTGCTTTTCCAGGTTTTTCTGAAATTCCTCGCATTTGAGCCAGTACTAAAACATTTCATTCCCGTCGCTGAATACATCGTGGAAACGGTATTTACAACGGAATGCTGTCACACATGAAACCTTTTCGTTATTCGGTTCTGAAGTTTGAAAATGAAAATAAAACGGGGGTCACTTCATAGGCTTGAAAGAAGTCCACGCAGCATAAAAACACGCAAATTCTCACAAATTGCATTGTGCTGCACCTTTCTTCTGCTGCTGTTATAAATCAGCCTTAAACATTTGAATGCATACCTTACTGCTGCTAATCACATTCACGTGTTTACGAAGCTTTTTTCTGTCCGTTATGTTTTTGCATAGCAGTTTCTCCGTTTTCCTCGTATTGTGATTGTCAGCGAGCACAACAAGACTGAAACAGTGTAAAGGCAGGTAAAAAAGACAGGGTAAAACGGCTGATTGTCGGGAGTGGGATTTGAACCCATGCCTCTATTTGGAGAGCGAAACACAAAGCTTTTAAGACACGAAGTTGTGAATTTGCTGTTTTAAACTGCTCGACTATCCTGAAAAATGTGTGCTGATTGCACCAGTCACATGCAATTTTCCACAACTTTAGGACGATTGATACGACTGGACTAACACAATTTGTGGCGTTCAGCATGACATGGAAAACGGTAGCGGAGCATTCGGGTCCGGACTACCAGACTCAGAAACAGTTTTTACCCCCGCACTATCAAACTATTAAACTCCCAGCCTCTCTCACTCTCTCCTCACCTCTCACCTATGATCTGAACCTCACAGTGCCTTCTTTCTTACCAAAACCCAAACACACATTGAAAATCTACCTCTACCATACATGTCAAAAGCTCACTCCCCATCATTTCTATCCCTTTATTTCATTCTTTTGATGCATGTTTTTGCACATAACCTGTTACATTTTTATTGTTTTGCACACTGCCTGTTGTTGTTTTTTGCACATCGGCTGTTGTCTCTGTCTTTCTTTTGTTATACAATTGTATTGTTGTTGTGTTTTTTTCTTTGTACTACTTATGTCCGAGAGCTAGCTAAATAGCCTTTCGTTATACCATATACCTGTGTATGAGTATAATGACAATAAACTTGAACTTGACATAGTCTTGCAGGCAGTATATTATTTTATCGTTTACTCGTATAAAAAAGCATGGTCTTCTCGTTCCTAATTCAGATTTTTAGTGCTTTCGAACGTTACTTCCAACCTGGACTGACAGCTCACCCGATCTGTTTGTGATCAGACCATGGAGTCGGGGGCTGTACCAAGCGCACGTTCCTTCCCAATGCTGAGACGATCATTCGGAAGATGGGTGCGAAGAGAGATAAGCTTTGTCGACTAAAAAATCAAGGCAGGATATGCAAGAATACTAATCACTGGCGACAGTTATGTTCTCTTACTATTGAGATCCCTACATTGCGAGTTCTTTTAAGACTTTGAAACTGAAGGAAAGCGGTGACAAATGCAACAGGCACGGGTGGGGCTTGAACCCACGCTCTTCAGTTTACGAGACCGACGCCTTACCTCTTGGCCACCGCGCCTTTGAATAAGCATGGGAATAAGGTTGTTCAAATTATTTTTTTCTGAATCAGGTTTACATCGCCAAATGTAAACTGGAGGCAGCAACAACAATAAAAGGGATACTTGTCCTTAAACTCGGACGTGATGTTCTGCAGACATGTGCACAATGTCCTGTTTTCTTGCAGTGTAGACATTTTGCTGTTCACGCTCCGCATTCATCTGCTTTGTGCATTGTTAGTCCGCACCTGTAACATGTAATGTCAGCCGTCCCCTGTTCTTCTATTTCTCTAGCATGACTGCGTCCTGCTGCTCGGGTTTTGTTTGTAAAGTTTGAGCGAGCGCCCCGTTCAGTGTCACTTTGTCACTGTGGTCAGAAAGCATTCTTGATTCTGCTTGAGCTGCTTCATGAATTCTAGCGACTGTAAGAGCTCTTTCCAAAGTCAGCCCTTCCTCCTGCAGCAATTTATAGTCTCTTATGTGCACATTTTTCCACAAGTTGATCTCTTAACATGTCAGTTTCCAATACTCCAAAGTCACAAGATTTAGCCAGTTCTCTTAGTGCAGTCACAAAAGCATCAACAGATTCGTCCTGAGACTAAGTTCTCTGCCTAAATTTATGCCGTTTCTCCGCGGTGTAAAGGAAGCGTCTAAAGCAGCTACAGTCTTTTTCTCCAGGGAGGTTGGCGAAAATCCGCTGCACGGGAGCCCCGATACAGTGCAGTAATGTAGCACGTCTCACGGCATCCTGAGCTTCTGTAGATCCACTGGCTATTTAAAAAAAATATGTACGACTCCATCCATATCTTGTATTCCGTATACAAATCCGGGGCTCCGAGGTTCAGTAGAAGCGGTGGAAAAAGCTGGGCATAAGCAAACCTTCTCGGCGTGGCTGCCATATCTTCCATGGCGCAAGCTAAACGAAAAGTCCGAAAATTCAGAAGTTCGTTTCTACCAGCAAGGGAACTAAAATCTGCAGTGTTCTGCTCGCTTTGAGTCCGTCAAGCACCCATCTCTCGTCGCCTTCAATGTTGTGTATCTTAATAAAGAGACGTTTTTATATTATTTTAACTATTTTATTAACTACACAGATCACGCCCTTACACCATATATTCCTGCCTTCTACTCTCTCGTTCTGTTGTCTGGCGATGTTTACTCACTATACTACATTTAGCATGACTTCTTGTTGCAGTTGAGCTCAAAGCTGGAGATGATCTCCATATTCTACCGCACTATCTAGTCCGAAACGTAGTACACAGTACATACTTTTTTAAGTGAAGTCAGGTTGTTAAAAAATTAAACCAGCGCCCTGTTACAGAAACGTACCCCCAGTCTCCCGCGCAAAAAGCGGGGGTACTCAGCACTATACTAAAGAGGAGCGCTTGTCTGCAGCTGAGCGTCAGCTCTGTTTACTGTCAGCAGTCATTTCCTCATTTCCAAAGACTTTTTCACCTGCTTTCAGCTTTTAAAGACAGTCATAAACGCTCAAGAAGTAATTCATGTCAGTTGGAAGTCTGTTTCTGTTGTCTCAGCTCTTGATAAAGAAAAGCCGTGCGTGGGAGACTCCCTCTCTGAAGAAGTTTGCTGTCACCCTGCGAGGGAGAAGAGCCATCAATCACCGAGGCAACCACTGAGACAGTTAACATTAAACACGTGAAATGCGAGATGTTGTGATTTTTTTCCCGCTTAAGGCTTCTATCGTTTCTACTCTAACGAGAAAGACCTCTTTATTAGAAGTGAGATTTTAACAAACGTCTCCAGGGTTAACTGCGACCTGAATGCAACGCCTAAGACCATAGCAGCGCTCAATAAAAATGATCAGAAACCGAAAGCGCTTCCTATCCGGATCAGTATATTCCGATACCACTGGTTCTACCGAAGAAATAAGAAAACCCGAACTCAAAGCACTGTGTTGCCATTACGGGTACTCTGTCTGCAGCTGCTTTAAGATCTACTCACACCGTGTTGCCATTAAGGCTACCTAGATAAAAAAAACTTATCGTCACCTTTTTGAACGTGATTATTAGACACCCGTTAAATCTCCACCGAGGTTTCTTGAGAGATCGTTCAGCGAGCGAGTAATAAAAAACTACGTCGCTTCCAACCTCTGCTGTCACTGTAAACTCGGACGTGATGTTCTGCAGATGTGCAGTGTGCCTTTCCTCTTGTCGTATTCAAGAGTACTCACTGTGTGAGCTCCTCACTGCGTGTTCTGTACTCTACTGTGATTTAATTTAGATGATTACGTGGAGTAGAGTGACAAGATCTACTTGAACATTTTCGGTTTGTGAAATGAAACACTAAATACACTACTGTAAATACAAGTAATGGACATTTAAAATAACCACAGTACAGCTAGAAGAGTGAAAGATAAGAGACTATTTAGAATGACATTCACAATAGACTTAAGAACAGCACAACCGCCCGAACAGGGACTTGAACCCTGGGCCCTCAGATTAAAAGTCTGATGCTCTACCGACTGAGCTATCCGGGCTCTGAAAGCAAGTCGACACTGTCGGGATCCTCGCAAGTTACGTGTCTCTTGTGCCGAAGAGCAGTCATACCTGACCCGTCTGGAATGACCACTGACAGACTTTATCCAGAAGCGACGGCACCACTCCCAGTAGAATGAGTGAGAAATACAGCATGACATGGGTAGTTAAGCGGCTCCCACAATCCATCTTTCCTCACATTACTAATTTTTTTCAATAGCATTTTGACCTTTTTTCACATTCAGATTTTTTTTCTCATTTAATAAAATCTTTTAATCAACAACATTAAAAAGAAAACAAATGGAATGTTTTTTGGAACAATGATTAAAAAAAAATATTTCAATGCCTTGGTTGTATACGTGTGCACACCCTTTATATAGGGAGTTGCAACAGTGCTGAAATTTAAAGAGCATTTCTGTAGAGAAAACAGCCTTGATGTTTAGCTTAGGGAGCCTGTCTTTTCGAAATTCTATTTCTTAACATCTTGCACAGCCTCCCGACAGACTAACAAATATTTTTTGGAGAAATTGGCTCACACACCGGAAGACACTAACGTTTATTTACGTGAGAGTATGTGAATAACACTTTAACCGAAAAAGTTTGTAATTGTGATTTTGTTAAAATTCAATAAATCGTCTATCAACAGTTAGAATTTATTAAGAAATTGTTTTATTTCATAAACTATAAGACAATTCAGAGAGTTTATAGGTCATATCCGTCGCTTATGTTCTTTTAACTCTAGAGTTCAGGATCCAAACCCAGCTGCGGACGATTGTGTTTCTTGAATCTCTTGTAATCATCAAAAGTCGATGTGTAGTCCTTCAGTACTTTCTCTAGTTGTGCCATGGATATTTTATACGATTAATACTTGTCATGCTCTTTTGCATTTTCATTAACAAACGGAAAAAGTTTAAAGTGTGTTTATGGCTGTGCTTCACATCTACACGAGAGCAGTACAGGACACGCAGTGAGGAGTTCGTGAAGCTTTCAGTTTAGTGCGGAGTTCAGAAGGAGGATTCGCTCGCTGAATAATCTCTCAGGAAATCCCGGGTGAGATTCAACAGGTGTTTTCTGCAACAGCCACGACAAGTGTGAAGCAATCTCTGGATTTCCTGAATTTGAACTAAATTATTAGTTCAAATAATTTAGGATTTAACAGAACTAAATGAGGTACATTTAGAACAGCAGCGCAACCCTGCAGCACGTCGAGTTTAATTGTGTAAACTGCATTTAATTGTGTAAACCTGGCTCTCTCTGAACACGAGCAAAGAGTTCTCACTCAACAGAAAACTGCGATGTGAGTACTGTAATATAAAGCACCTGGAGATGCCAGGGATTGAACCCGGGACCTCATACATGCAAAGCATGCGCTCTGCCACTGAGCTACATCCCCGATGTAAAAGGCTATGGAACAGACTTAGAAATGTGCAAATGCTCACTGATCACACCACTCACGAAAAATGCCTGCAGTTTCCCACTTTCGCGTTTCTTCTACTACAGAGTAAATTCATAGGAATGAAGAAATAAGGAAGGAAAAATAATCGCATCGAAGCTTAAAGAGACTGGGCACAAATTAATCTGTTATTTTTGTATCCAGTTACATGGGCGACGGTGGTTGATTCCCAGACGGGGGAGTGCTTTTTTTCTACCTCCTTACTCGACTGTCTTTCAGTTCTATTTTATTTGAAAGCTATTTGCATCTTTTAAGTGCTCTTGATTAAACTATGCATAGAAAAACAGCAGTACTGATGATTTAACGTAAAAGGGTGAAACAACGCCCCAACCACAGGAATGGTAACAGGAAGGATCGTGTTCTTATTTAATATGTCCTTTTGAGATGTCTTGTCAATGCACACAGGCGGTAGAGTTGAATAATTTACTTTTACTTCTTTCTATACCAGGAAGAAAGGAGCAGACTATAACTTTAAGAGGCAAAAATGACACCTTGTCAAAGCTAATATTATTAAAATGACATCACAACAAAAGAGTGGAGCCTTGAGTGAATAAAGCCTTGAGTGGAGCCTTGAGCTTTCATTGGACGTATGTGTCTCCATAACTTTGTAGGTGAGAGAGAGGATTGTGATAATTTGCAGGTGCTTCTCGGAAGTGCGTTGGTGGTACAGGCGCCTTCCAAATAATTGAGTCGGGTTTGAATCCCAGCCAGTACAAACCCAAATCTTTTCAAGATAATTTGTGGTCCGCTAACACATCTTTTGAAACACTACAACAGGTAACACCCCGTGTGAAACATCATGAGCATCTGTTAAACCTCTCTACCTGCCCGTTCCTAGCAGAGACATGCCGAGGGTCTAAAGGGACATTTTGAGCCGTAGAAACATTTTATCATTCCATACTTTCCTGTGCAGTCAGGCCAGTTCCACTTTAACTGCGCCCAACAACGGAGGTCGTTTTGAAAAATAAGAGAGTAAAGGCACACTGCACGTCTGCAGAACATCACGTCCGAGTTTAAGGACAGCAACATCAGAGATTGGAAGCTAGGGAGTTTCAGGTCTGTGTTTTTATTATAGGTTCAAAAAAATCTGAATACCTTTTCAAGAAGTATTTCAGAATCCCAGTCAAATCCAGTACGAATGCTGCATAGATCTGCATTGTACAATTAGTATAGTTTGTCCGTTGAATCAAACACGCCTTACGAAACATTTCTAAAACAGGAGAGATCGTTAGGGAATGCGTCTTCCTGTAAAAATAAAATGACTTCAAGGGCACTATAAGCAGAGGTGCTCTACAGAAGAACTATAGCCAGAGATGCCAAAGAGGTCGAGATTTCACCACGTGAGAGAAAGCATCTCAGAAATGAAGATGCGGTCGTTTCCACGCCTCATAAAACTACGTGGAGTAGAGTGACAAGATCTACTTGAACATTTTCGGTTTGTGAAATGAAACACTAAATGCACTACTGTAAATACAAGTAATGGACATTTAAAATAACCACAGTACAGCTAGAAGAGTGAAAGATGAAAGACTATTTAGAATGACTTTCACAACAGACTTAAGAACAGCACAACCGCCCGAACAGGGACTTGAACCCTGGGCCCTCAGATTAAAAGTCTGATGCTCTACCGACTGAGCTATCCGGGCTCTGAAAGAAGATCGACACTGTCGGGATCCTCGCAAGTCACCTGTCTCTTGTGCCGAAGAGCAGTCATACCTGACCCGTCTGGAATGACCACCGACAGACTTTATCCAGAAGCGACGGCACCACTCCCAGTAGAATGAGTGAGAAATACAGCATGACATGGGTAGTTAAGGGGCTCCCACAATCCATCTTTCCTCACATTACTGATTTTTTTTCACATTCAGATTTTTTTCACATTTAATAAAATCTTTTTATCAACAACATTAAAAAGAAAACAAATGGAACATTTTTTGGAACAATAATTAAAAAAATCTTTCAATGCCTTGGTTGTATACGTGTGCACACCCTTTATAAAGGGAGTTGCAACAGTGCTGAAATTTAAAGAGCATTTCTGTAGAGAAAACAGCATTTTTTCTGCCTTGATGTTATAGGGAGCCTGTCTTTTAGAAATTCTATTTCTTAACACCTTGCACAGCCTCCCGGCAGACTAACAAATATTTTTTTGGAGAAATTGGCTCACACACCGGAAGACACTAACGTTTATTTACGTTAGAGTATGTACAACTCAGGCTTTAACAAATGTTCATGATGTTTCACACGGGGTGTTACCTGTTGTAGTGTTTCAAAAGATGTGTTAGCGGACCACAAATTATCTTGAAAAGATTTGGGTTTGTACTGGCTGGGATTCAAACCCGACTCAATTATTTGGAAGGCGCCTGTACCACCAACGCACTTCCGAGAAGCACCTGCAAATTATCACAATCCTCTCTCTCACCTACAAAGTTATGGAGACACATACGTCCAATGAAAACTAATTTTATTCACTCAAGGCTCCACTCTTTTGTTGTGATGTCATTTTAATTGATATTAGCTTTGATAAGGTGTCGTTTTTGCCTCTTAAAGTTAAAGTCAGCTCCTTTGTTCCTGGTATAGAAATAACATGTTCCATCTTTGTTTAAAAACACCACTAAAAGTAAATTATTCAGCTCTAACGCCTGTGTGCATTGACAAGACATCTCAAAAGGACTTATCAAATAAGAACACGATCCTGCTTGTTACCATTCCTGTGGTTGGGGCGTTGTTTCACCCTTTTATGTTCTTCTACAATATTTGCAGACAGGGCTTTATCACTCGAGTTGTACAGAACAAGTGTGCATCGGTCCATGAAAATCATCAGTAGTGCTGTTTTTCTATGCATAGTTTAATCAAGAGCACTTAAAAGATGCAAAAAGCTTTCAAATAAAACAGAATTGAAAGACAGTCGAGTAAGGAGGTAGAAAAAAAGCACTCCCCCGTCTGGGAATTAACCACCGTCGCACGTGTGACTGGATACAAAAATAATAGATTAATTTGTGCCCAGTCTCTTGAAGCTTCAATGCGATTATTTTTCCTTCCTTATTTCTTCATTCCCATGAATTTATTCTGTAGTAGAGGAAACGCGAAAGTGGGAAACTGCAGGCATTCTTCGTGAGTGGTGGATTGTGATCAGTGAGCATCTGCACATCTCTAAGTCTGTTCCTTTACGTTTTTCATTGGGGATGTAGCTCAGTGGTAGAGCGCATGCTTTGCATGTATGAGGTCCTGGGTTCAATCCCTGGCATCTCCAGGTGCTTTATATTACAGTACTCACATTGCAATCTTCTGTTGAGTGAGAACTCTTTCCTTGTGTTCAGAGAGAGCCAGGTTTACACAACTAAATGCAGGCACACTCGACGTGCTGCAGAGTTGCGCTGCTGTTTTAAATGTACCTCATTTAGTTCTGTTAAATCCTAAATTATTTGAACTAACCCTAACCCTAATAATTCAAATTCAGGAAATCCAGAGATTGCTTCACACTTGCCGTGGCTGTTGCAGAAAACACCTCTTGAATCTTACCCGGGATTTCTTGAGAGATCATTCAGCGAGCGAATCCTCCTTCTGAACTCCGCACTGTCCTGTACTGCTCTCGTGTAGATGTGAAGCGCAGCCATAAACACACTTTGAACTTTTTCCGTTTGTTAATGAAAATGCAAAAGAGCATGACAAGTATTGATCGTATAAAATATCCATGGCACAACTCGAGAAAGTACTGAAGGACGACACATCGACCTTTGATGATTACAAGAGATTCAAGAAACACAATCGTCCGCACCTGGGTTTGGATCCTGAATGCTAGAGTTAAAAGAACATAACCGACGTTTATGACCTATAAACTCTCTAAATTGTCTTATAATTTATGAAATAAAACACTTTCTTAATAATTACTTACTAATGATAGACGATTTATTGAATTTTAACAAAATCATAATTATAAACTTTTTCGGTTAAACTGTTATTCACATATTCTAACGTAAATAAACGTTAGTGTCTTCCGGTGTGTGAGCCAATTTCTCAAAAAAAATATTTGTTAGTCTGCCGGGAGGCTGTGCAAGGTGTTATAAAATAGAATTTCTAAAAGACATTCTCCCTAAGCTTAAGGCAGAAAAAATGCCGTTTTCTCTACAGAAATGCTCTTTACATTTCAGCACTGTTGCAACTCCCTTAATAAACGCATACAACCAAGGCATTGAAAGTTTTTTTTTTAATTATTGTTCCAAAAAATGTTCCATTTGTTTTCTTTTTAATGTTGTTGATTAAAAGATTTTATTAAATGTGAAAAAAATCTGAATGTGAAAAAAGGTCAAAATGCTATTGAAAAAAATCAGTAATGTGAGGAAAGATGGATTGTGGGAGCCCCTTAAATACCCATGTCATGCTGTATTTCTCTCTCATTCTACTGGGAGTGGTGCCGTGGCTTCTGGATAAAGTCTGTCAGTGGTCATTCCAGACGGGTCAGGTATGACTGCTCTTCGGCACAAGAGACACGTGACTTGCGAGGATCCCGACAGTGTCGACTTTCTTTCAGAGCCCGGATAGCTCAGTCGGTAGAGCATCAGACTTTAAATCTGAGGGCCCAGGGTTCAAGTCCCTGTTCGGGCGGTTGTGCTGTTCTTAAGTCTATTGTGAATGTCATTCTAAATAGTCTCTTATCTTTCACTCTTCTAGCTGTACTGTGGTTATTTTAAATGTCCATTACTTGTATTTACAGTAGTGTATTTAGTTTTTCATTTCACAAACCGAAAATGTTCAAGTAGATCTTGTCACTCTACTCCACGTAATCATCTAAATTAAATCACAGTAGAGTACAGAACACGCAGTGAGGAGCGCACACAGTGAGTAATCTTGAATACGACAAGAGGAAAGGCACACTGCACATCTGCAGAACATCACGTCCGAGTTTACAGTGAGAGCAGAGGTTGGAAGCGACGTAGTTTTTTAATACTCTCTCGCTGAAAGATCTCTCAAGAAACCTCGGTGGAGATTTAACGGGTGTCTAATAATCACGTTCAAAAAGATGACGATAAGTTTTTTTTTTTAACTAGGTAGCCTTAATGGCAACACGGTGTGAGTAGATCTTAAAGCAGCTGCAGACAGAGTACCCGTAATGGCAACACACTGCTTTGAGTTCGGCTTTTCTTATTTCTTCTGCAGAACCAGTGGTATCGGAATATACTGATCCGCATAAGAAGCGCTTTCGGGTTCTGATCATTTTTATTGAGCGCTGCTCTAAGTACCACAGGCAAGATGGCTGGTGGTCTAAGGCGTTGCGTTCAGGTCGCAGTTAACCCTGGAGACGTTTGTTAAAATCTCACTTCTAATAAAGAGGTCTTTCTCGTTAGAGTAGAAACGATAGAAGCCTTAAGCGGGAAAAAAATCACAACATCTCGCATTTCACGTGTTTAATGTTAACTGTGTCAGTGGTTGCCTCAGTGATTGATGGCTCTTCTCCCTCGCAGGGTGACGGCAAACTTCTTCAGAGAGGGAGTCTCCCACGCACGGCTTTTCTTTATCAAGAGCTGAGACAACAGAAACAGACTTCCAACTGACATGAATTACTTCTTGAGCGTTTATGACCGTCTTTAAAAGCTGAGAGCAAGTGAAAAAGTCTTTAGAAATGAGGAAATGACTGCTGACAGTAAACAGAGCTGACGCTCAGCTCCAGACAAGTGCTCCTCGTTAGTATAGTGCTGAGTACCCCCGCTTGTTGCGCGGGAGACTGGGGTACGTTTCTGTGACAGGGCGCTGGTTTAATTTTTTAACAACCTGAGTTCACTTAAAAAGTGTGTACTGTGTACTACGTTTCGGACTAGTTACGGCGGTAGAATATGGAGATCATCTCCAGCTTTGAGCTCAACTGCAACAAGAAGTCATGCTAAATGTAGTATTGTAACGCTTACGGCCGACAAGCACTGTGTGTAAGAGCCAGCGTACCAGAGCGGGTGACGTCACCGCCCTTCCCTGTGATAGCAGGACTACAGCTACTGGGCTGTAGAGAGATCTCTCTTTAGCTCACGGGGCTAGGTCGCTGCAGAGAGACGCGGAAGTCCCGGGTTCGAGCCTCCAGTCGGGATGGGGCCGACCAGATGCGGCAAGGGCGCCTGCCTGAGCCCCCGTTGCGTTACAGTATAGTGAGTAGACATCGCTAGACAACAGAACGAGAGAGTAGAAGGTGGGAATATATGGTGTAAGGGCGTGATCTGTGTAGTTAACAAAATAGTTAAAATAATATAAAAACGTCTCTTTATTAAGATACACAACATTTATGGTGACGAGAGATGAGTGGTTGACGGACTCAAAGCGAGCAGAACACTGCAGATTTTAGTTCTCTTGCTGGTAGAAACGAACTTCTGAATTTTCGGACTTTTCGTTTAGCTTACGCCATGGAAGATATGGCAGCCACGCCGAGAAGGTTTGCTTAGGCCCAGCTTTTTCAACCGCTTCTACTGAACCTCGGAGCTCCGTATTTGAATAAGGAATACAAGATATGGATGGAGTCGTACAGATTATTTTAAATAGCCAGTGGATCTACAGAAGCTCAGGATGCCGTAAGACGGGCTACACTACTGCACTGTATCGGGGCTCCCGTGCAGCGGATTTTCGCCAACCTCCCTGGAGAAAAAGGTACATATGAACAGACTGTAGCTGCCTTAGACGCTTACTTTACACCGCGGAGAAAAGTGGTTTTGGAACGGCATAAATTTAGGCAGAGAACTTAGTCTCAGGATGAATCTGTTGTTGCTTTTGTGACTGCACTAAGAGAACTGGCTAAATCTTGTGACTTTGGAGTATTGGAAACTGACATGTTAAGATATCAACTTGTGGAAAAATGTGCACATAAGAGACTATAAATTGCTGCAGGAGGAAGGGCTGACTTTAGAAAGAGCTCTTACAGTCGCTAGAATTCACGAATTCATGCTCAAGCAGAATCAAGAATGCTTTCTGACCACAGTGACAAAGTGACACTGAACGGGGCGTTCGCTCAAACTTTACAACCAAAAGCCCAACAGCAGGACGCAGTCATGCAAGAGATATAGAAGAACAGGGGACGGCTGACATTACATGTTACAGGTGCGGACTAACAATGCACAAAGCAGATGAATGCGGAGCGTGAACAGCAAGATGTCTACACTGTAAGAAAACAGGACATTATGCACACGTCTGCAGAACATCACGTCCGAGTTTAAGGACAGCAACATCAGAGATTGGAAGCTAGGGAGTTTCAGGTCTGTGTTTTTATTATAGGTTCAAGAAAGTCTGAATACCTTTGCAAGAAGTATTTCAGAATCCCACTCAAATCCAGTACGAATGCCGCATAAATCTGCATTGTACAATTAGTATACTGTTTGTCCTGAATCAAACACGCCTTATGAAGCATTTCTAAAACAGGAGAGATCGTTAGGGAATGCGTCTTCCTGTAAAAATAAAATGACTTCAAGGGCACTATAAGCAGAGGTGCTCTACAGAAGAACTATAGCCAGAGATGCCAAAGTTGCGGTCGTTTCCACGCTTTATAAAACAACTACGTCAAACAACAAAAGGTGAAGAGCTGCTGTTGAGAACAACGCGGCCAAGCGCTCTAAGGAGCTGGCTTAAACCTCCAGGCTCTTCAGGAGCATCTGTTGGAGTCACACTGCTACAGTGTATCGCCTTGTTAAGTATCCCTTTTATTGTTATTGCTGCCTCCAGGCGATGTAAACCAGATTCAGAAAAAAATAATTTGAACAACATTATTCCCATATTTACTTGAAGGCGTGGTGGACAAGTGGTAAGGTGTTGGTCTCGGAAACCGAAGATTGTGTGTTCAAGCCTCTCCCGTGCCTGTTTTATTTGTCTCCGCTTTCCTTTGGTTTCAAAGTCTTCAAAAACTCCATATGTAGGAGTCTCAATAGTAAGAGAGCATAACTGCAGCCAGTGATTAGTATTCTTGCATATCCTGCCTTGTTTTTTAGTCGACAAAGCTTGTCTCTCTTCACACCCATCTTCCGAATGATCGCCTCAGCATTGGAAAGGAACGTGCGCTTGGTACAGCCCCCCACTCCACGGTCTGATCACAAACAAATCGGGTGAGCTGTCAGTCCAGGTTGGAAGTAACGTTCGAAATCACTAAAAATCTGACTTAGGAACGAGAAGACCGTGTTTTTTTAAACAAGTAAACGATAAAATAATATACTGCCTGCAAGACTATGTCAAGTTCAAGTTCAAGTGTATTGTCATTATACTCATACACAGGTATATGGTATAACGAAAGGCTATTTAGCTAGCTCTCGGACATAAGTAGTACAAAGAAAAAAACACAACAACAATACAATTGTATAACAAAAGAAAGACAGAGACAACAACCAATGTGCAAAAAACAACAACAGGCAGTGTGCAAAACAACAAAAATGTAACAGGTTATGTGCAAAACCATGCATCAAAAGAATGAAATAAAGGGATAGAAATGATGGGGAGTGAGCTTTTGACATGTATGGTAGAGGTAGATTTTCAGTGTGTCTGGGTTTTTGGTAAGAAAGAAGGCACTGTGAGGCTCAGATCATAGGTGAGAGGTGAGGAGAGAGTGAGAAAGGCTGGGAGTTTAATAGTTTGATAGTGCGGGGGTAAAAACTGTTTCTGAGTCTGGTATTCCGGACCCGAATGCTCCGGTACCGTTTTCCATGTCATGCTAAACGCCACAAATTGTGTTCGTCCATTCGTATCAATCATCCTAAAGTTACGGAAAATTGCATGCGACTGGTGCAATCAGCACACATTTTTTCAGGATAGTCGAGCAGTTTAAAACAGCAAATTCACAGCTTCGTGTCTTATAAGCTTTGTGTTTCGCTCTCCAAATAGAGGCATGGGTTCAAATCCCACTCCCGACAATCAGGCGTTTTACCCTGTCTTTTTTACCTGCCTTTACACTGTTTCAGTCTTGTTGTGCTCGCTGACAATCACAGTACGAGGAAAACGGAGAAACTGCTTAGCAAAAACATAACGGACAGAAAAAAGCTTAGTAAACACGTGAATGTGATGAGCAGTAGTAAGGTATGCATTCAAATGTTTAAGGCTGATTTATAACAGCAGCAGAAGAAAGGTGCAGCCTTTGTGAGAATTCGCGGGTTTTTATGCTGCTTGGACTTCTTTCAAGCCTATGAAGTGACCCCCGTTTTATTTTCATTTTCAAACTTCAGAACCGAATAACAAAAAGGTTTCATGTGTGGCAGCATTCCATTGCAAATACCGTTTTCACGATGTATTCAGCGACGGGAATGAAATATTTTAGTGCTGGCTCAAATGCGAGGAATTTCAGAAAAACCTGGAAAAGCAACGCTTGCAGTAAATGACAAATGTAAAGCGTGTAGTCAGCATGAACAGAACAACGCAATGCTCTGTAAAAACGATCTGAAGCCGCAATTACTCTTTTATCTCAGGCAGTTCATTCCGATACGATGTTTCCGCAGAATAAATGAAATGCCGAACTCCAAACATGTTGTTGTCATTATTGTTACTCCTGCTGCTGTAGTTTTCCCAGTGGGCAAAAGACGTACAGATGCAGCCATTCAAAGTGTGCGGTACAGACACGTACCGCAGGTAATTGGCTGCGGTATCGCGTATCATGACGCAATATGACGCGGTCCGTGATTGGTTGACCGACAGGGCACTCGTGTTCCGTTGGTCTGTTGTAGAAAGACTTACTGTAAACGTCTTTACTGTGCCCGTTGTAGATATTGAATTTTACCACTGAAGGGAAATCTTAGTAGCTGAGCATAGAATAGGAGCATACTGTAACGCGTGTGAAGGCCATAAACGATATTAATTTTAGAACATAAACATACAGTATATAGCTGGTCTTGGTACTTTAAAGAAAAAAATACACACCAGTATTCCATTTCTCCCTAAACATTCTAAGCATCTAAGTCTTTAACTAACGTGATACCGGAGTCAACAAGCATACTTTTAGAATTTGATTAATAGGGAATATAATATGGAATCGCGTATCTAAAGAATTTAATAACGGTATAATTATATTCGTGTACTGCGACAGGGCTGTGTAGGGCTGTTTCGCCTCCCTGTTCATGCAATTTGTCTTGTAGCATACTGGTCTAGGTGCGTAACTAACAATGCACAGGTTGTGTGTTTGAATCTAGCTGGTGCTGGACTTTTCTTTTAACAAACATTTCTTCGAAAAAATAGAATAGCGATATTATGGACAATCAATTGACTTTTATATTTCAAAATATTGCAACATGATCGATTCTAAGTCATTTTTGATAACTATGAATAGTCACCTTCTTCCCTTTAAAAGCTAGCAAGACAGGTTTCGATTCACATTAGCTGGTGAGCCTTGTTAAAAAAACTAATGATAATATAACATGCCACTGTTTGTTCATGAACAAAGTTATACTGAGATTTCCTTAGATACGCGATTAAAAAATAAATAAAAATTTGAATCTCCTGCGGAACACATTCCATAAGAATCAGCGGTTTTACAGTATATATCGCCTTTAAAGGTGGCTTCTCAAAATGCTTTACGGGATAAAAACAACCAGAACAGCAGCAACAACAATATTGTATTTCATTGCACTTTGAAAACCAAGTAATAACTTAACTATACAGTACGTGCAAACATTTCGTATGTTGCTGTCGTGAATGCCTGTGTACATCACGCAAAGTACATCCTGAAATGCCTCCCCCTGTTCAATCCATTGGAGCACTTGCTTGAGTCTTTCCTCTTTGTTTTTTAGCCTTATCATGGGGCATGTGTTGGTTTTTCTGTATCTCCATCCAAGCCTGCTGCGTACTCTTCTTATCGATGTCGGGCTAATGTTCGCACCGAGGTCAGCCCATAGCCGTCTTTGGACTTGCATCGCCGGCAGCTCATCATTTTCATCAGTCAGCTTGTCGATAGCTCGCACAATAGGACTTGAAAAAAAAGAGATCAACAGTTAGTTTTAAAAATAATGTGCGTAGTTGTATTTACATGCAAGAAAGGTATTTTTAGAAAGTTATTTACCTTTGAATCGTCCTCAGTTTAGATTCTCTTTGCCTCCTCTCCGCTTTATGATGTCGTCTCACTGTGCTTTCACAAACGAAGATGTCCATCGAAGCCAAATGCTGTACAATGTCCCGTGTTGACTTCCCGTTTCTTTTCATCTTCATTATTTGGTGTGAGAGAGTCTTCGTGATTTTGGCCATTGTCCGTCTCCTTACCAAAGCGATACAGTAGTGCAGCTTGAATTCTGTACCTATATACTGTATGGTATGGTACAGATAAAACTTACACCATACCGATGAGCTTATACCGGGGAAAGACTCCTATTTTATTTAAAACACAATACGCCAGGAAATGTGTGATCAGATTTTCCCCGGTTCAGAAAAAAAAGATCTAAAGTATACTAGTTTGTCACTAGTATACTTTTAATACAGTCTTTGCTGTGCTCTTGAGGATCCTTGTGATATTTCGAGCTCTGGTTGGATGATAAGTGTCGCAGTTTAAATAATTTTTGTAGTTGGAAATTATGAAACGCTCTGTTAAAAGCAAGGGAGTTTTTGTGTCCTTTACAGTAAAAGAAAATGCCTGACAGAGTAGGGCTTGGACAGATTCCAAGTGCATTTTTGCAATTTACATTGCATTGTGCTGCTGTAATACAGTTTAAAATAATTAAAAGTCTAAACAGTATCAGCTTTATTTATGGGTTGCAATTTAAAAAAAAGTCAAAAACCGCACTCAAAATGCAATTTAGAGCTTTCTGGCAAGAGGAGACACCCCAATTAATAATGTAATATGCCCCTGTTTGTGCATGAATAAGGTTATACTGCTATTTCCTCAGATACGCGATTACAAAAATTTAAAAAAAAAATTGAATCCCCGGCGGAACCGGGCATCCATAAGAATCAAGTAATAGGTTTATTCCACGCTGAAAAAAGAAAGAAAACACATTCCATAAGAATTGGCGCTTTTATATATCACCTTTAAAAGGTGGCTTCTCAAAACGCTTTACAGGATAAAAACAACAATAACATTGTATTTCATTGCACTTTGACAGATCGTCCTTAAATCAAAACAGTAACCCTACACCATTTTATTTTTTCAAAGAAATGTTTGTTAAAAAAAAAAGTCATGGTTGTAGCTGGATTCAAACACCCTACATGAGATGTACAAGTCAGTAACCTAGCCCACAGCACCACTGGCAAGGTCGCATGAGGTGTGTTGAAAAAGCCCTAGAGAAACAGTATCAGCAGACATTGTACAGCGTGTACTATTCTTGTGTTGCGGTACATGAATATAATTATATCATTATTAATTTCTTTAAATACGCTTTTCAATATTATATTCCCTTTTAATCAAATATATACTGTATGTTTATGTTCCAAAATTAATATCGTTTATGGCCTTCACACGCGTTGCAGTATGCTCCTATTCTTTTTATGCTCAGCTACCAAGATTTCCCTTCAGTGGTAAAATTCCATATAAATATTCAATACTTAAACGGGCACAGTTAAGACATTAAATATACATATACATACTGTATACAGTACAGTTTGCATACAGTAATATGTTTATGTTCCTAAATCAATCTCTTTTATGAGCATGTGATGCGAAAGGCATGGTGAATCGGAAATTCTCAAAGATTTGACTTTGCATGATTGGAAACAAATGAGTGATTGCGAAACGCTGTGGTGTTACTTTTACAAAGACGGTCAACGAAAAAAAGAATGTGGACCAGGGCAATACTTTGAGTTTACAGCTTGTCCAAGGTCATTCATGATTAATACTATTAGTAATATCTTCGTTAAAG
The DNA here is from genome assembly GCF_059453375.1 of Lepisosteus platostomus. NCBI lineage: Eukaryota > Metazoa > Chordata > Actinopteri > Semionotiformes > Lepisosteidae > Lepisosteus > Lepisosteus platostomus. The sequence continues at coordinate 12,252,505 of NC_142615.1, read as the reverse complement.
ACTTTGATGTCGACAACTCAAACATGAGAGGTTGTGCTTTATTAGCTCCACCTTGTGGAAATTCCGGATACTATTATTTTACTTAAGGTACCACGTGGTATTATGAGGTACTATACGAGAATTTATGGTAACTCGTGGTAGGCTGCGTCAAGCACACCGCAAAATAATGAGGTATCGCCTGCTCGTTTTGAATGGCTGCATCTATATACAGTAAATTTTATAATCACATAAATCAGCAAATTTCTTCAGATCTTCATCTGTAATTATTTATACTCTTTCCTAAATTTAAGATGGTTTTCTCCACCCTATTAAAATTGTTCACATCCAACATCCACATTCAATTAGACAGAATGTAATTGATCATTTAGAGCAGAATGTTTTCCTGAAGTTCAATGTAGATCAGTTTTGTGTGACAGTAATGACCACTAGAGGACAGTTTTTGGACGGTGAATTCCCTCCCTACCTTTCTTCAGCTTGCTGTTCTGGATCAGCTGCCCCGCTAACAGGGCAAGCACTACAAAGAGCAGAGCCCCCAGCAGCAGGAGGACCAGGGGTGAGATGGACAAGCCTGTCTGGGGTGTTGTCCTGGTGCTGCCTGAGCAAGGAGACAGATCAGAAAATGAACTTGTGTCTTAATCTTGTGTTCATCTGTACAGAGACTAGAAACTGGGGATTTTACCCGTCTTCAAGGAAGAAGTGCTGGTTGAAGTAGGAAGAGCAGTAATACAAGATAAAATGATTTTGATGAGGAGATTCACAGCAGTTCTTCTGTATTTCTTGACAAAAATGAAACAGAGAGGCCATGGTTTATAGACAGCAGTACTCCTGAGAATCAGCAGCAGCATTTAGACGAATGGAAGCGTCTCGTATTCCCTTCTGTCAACTGCATTACCCGTCATCATTGGATGGTTTTGAGATCCCAAACCTGAAGAAAAAGGAAAAGGGATGGTTGAGATTCAGAAAGCACAAAAGAGGTCATAGCCAAGACAAATACACACTACATTAATATAGAGCATTTAATAGCCAGGGCTCACACTAATTGTTTATCTAATAGGCAGAATATGTGTTGGCTTCTTCATTATTATTTACATCTGTATTCCTGTAGTGAGAGCAGCCCTGAACACCCTGAGACCTCCAGCTGCTCCCACTCACCTGTACAGGTGACCACAGCATCCTCCTTGTGCCAACAGTCACTCTGTCCCAGGGGAGCATGCCAGCAGTTCCGCACGTGAAGCTCACTACCCCTGCAGTTCACCTCAGCCAGACAGATGGTGCTGTTTCATCTTCCAAATGAGGAGTTTCCCCACTGCATTTAGCTGAAGAGAAGACATCTGTGCCTTGGAGTCTCAAATCCTGTTCCACAGCCTCAGGCCAGGAAACATGTTCAAGTGAGTTTACAGGATGTGGCCATAAGTTGATAAAGTAAATCAGTTCTTAAATTGTTTCACAGGTATGCGCCACATAAGATAGGGGCTACATACACTTTAAAAAAAAATAATAACCAATCGCGTCAGTGCACTGAACCAGAGAGTAGCCTAGCTGTATTCTGCATTGATGTTTAATAGATGTTTCAAGCCAGGAAGGAAGAAAATAGACTGGAGCATAAAGTGGTAGCAGAGTGGTGGCTCTGTGACTAAGGATCTGTCCCCGTGACTGGAAGGTTGCCAGTTCAGATCCCACAGCTGGCAGAGGAATCCTACTCTGTTGGGCCCCTGAGCACGACCCTTAACCCTAACTGCTCCAAGGGTGCTATACAATGGCAGACCCTGTGCTCTGACCCCAAGGTTTGCTCCCCGTCTGTCTTCACAGAGAAAAGCTGCGGTATGTGAAAAGATGAATTCCTAATGCAAGAAATTGTATAGGGCTAATAAAGAAACATTAAAATTAAGTGTCTCTGTCTGTTAATCAGCTTTATTTTGTTCTCTAGACCACTGGTCCCTCAGGTTAGCTGGAGGAGGTGCCTGCTCTGGGAGGGTTGAGGTATATCACAATGGCTCTCGGGGTACAGTCTGTGATTACTCCTGTAACCTGCAGGATGCCCAGGTAGGCTCCAGACTCCCACTACCCTCTGAATAAGGAAGTGGCTCCTGTCAATTGAGAAAGCATTTAATCTCAAAAACACCTTAAATATGAGACCAACAGCAAAAGCTTTGTTTTTAACATGCTGTTGTATTGTTCCTGAAGCCCAAATAAGTGCAGCAAGTCAGTCATGTTCCCCCAAAACTCCCATTATTTTAGGTTTGATGAAAAAGTGCATAAAGACTTTTGTTCAGAAATCAGATTAACTACAGAGTGAAGGGTGTGGGTTAATTCTTTGTGATGGTTTTGGCCTTATGAACCCACCCCTCCCTTTTTTCCTGCATACATACTTCCCAATTAACTGTCACTGCTAGTGGCAGAACAAGTTGTCACCTTTCTGTGCTTTTGGTCATTAGAAATATTACAGTCTTTGATAAAAAGACTTACTTTAGTCTCCTCATGTCTTAGTGCTTAAACTGAACCTAGGTACATTACCCCACTTACTACTCCAGCCGCCCCCCCAGCTGAAAAGGGGGAGGGGAGGGGGTGATGATTCTCCAAAGTCCTCTGCTCCCTCCACATCCTCACTGGTGCTCTCAGCATCTTGTCCTGCAGCCTCTCTGTCCCCTCGAGCCCCCTCAGCATCTTCACTGGAGCTCTGAGGGTCTCCCTCCTCATCCTCAGTCCAGGCAGATTCCACACCCAGAGGACCCTCTACTGGTGCCACAGCCACCCTACTGCTGGTCACCAGGCTCCTGGTACCTGTGGACAAGCAGCACCCAGCAGCGAGGGATCTGCTTCAGCTGGAGACCAACAGTGATGCTACTCATCTAAACAGCCACTTTGCCCAGGAAGGATCATTCCTCATAGTTCTGTTGGGCAGAGATGTATCAACAAGGGATAAAGAACCAGACCCACCTCCATTCTGTCTGCCAGCACACCTGGACTCACAGCAGACACAGACCTCATGGTCACCATACAGCTCCTCCCACCTGGAGGAGAGGAGGACAGGTGAGGTCCCACCTGGCATGTCCCAGAGCACCCTCAGCAGGCTCCTTGCAGAAGTACCTCTTTCCCTCCCTGTTGTAGGTGCAGGACTTGGTCCCTGGTGTTGCTTTAGCAGGAGCCACAGCCATGACACAGTGCATGTACAGCTCAGTCACTTCATGCTGCAAGAGGGATGGTCACAGCATTAAGGGATCAAGGCCAATAGAGGGACAGAGAAGGAACTTCTGCCATCAGTGAAGGCAAGCTGGCAGCTCTAGGCACTACAGCTGCCACAATCTGGTTCACATCTAGATCATGGATGGAAAAGCAGACCATGGATCAGTAGAGCAGGAAGGCTGAGCAGCCTTTGAGAGCAGTACCTTCCTGGACAGCTTCTGGAAGAGGAAGGCATCAATTGTGAAGCGGAGCACATCCTTCTGCTTGGAGGGGACAAACCTGGACAGGCAGCCATCTGCCTTGCTGTCCACCATGCACCTGGGGACAAGGACAAGGATGAACCCCTGCAGGCTCTCGGGGCTCCTGTCCACCTCTCCTCCCAGAAGGGGCCGTACCCCAAGTTGTCGATCACGGGGAAACGGGGCTGGGAGTGCTGGTCCGGTTTCTCCGTTACGTAACACAAGTGAATGTACAGCCTCTGCTCCGCTGTGGCAAAGTAGGCAGTGGCCTGGAAGTACATGGGCTGACCCAGGAAGTACTCATCCTTAGGAGAGAGCCGGACCCAGTGGGCTGGAGAAAGAGAGAGGCAGCATTACACCTGCACACAGCACCCCCTGCAGGCAGGTGGAGCCACTCGCTCAAGGAGCTTACAGTTGGTGGTGAGCAGCACAAAGCTGTGCTTGTTCTTCAGGTCCTTGAAGAAGGTCCTTCTCCTGGCCCACATGGGGACATAGCCAACCTTGTAGGAGTAGTGGAACCTGCAGGACAGAGGGGATGAGGGGCTTCTGGACACTTTCCCAGCAGCTTCTCAGCAGCAGCAGAGCCCTGCCTACCTGTTGTAGGAGCACTTGACAGGCACAGAGAAGGGAATGAAGCGATGCACAGGTGCACTGGAGGAGGGCGGGGCATAGCGGAGAGTGTTGGAGTACACCAGGCTGCCCTGGACAACCTGCAGGGTCACAGAGGAAGGGATATTCCCAGGAAAGGCAACCCCGACACTGGCCCTACAGCTCACATCGATACACTGCCTGTAGATGAAGACCCGCTTACCGATCGCTCGGTGCCGCACTCGTGAAGCCCGTAGATGAAGTAGAAGTAAAGGCGTGTGGTTCGGCTGACGCTGCAGTTGCCCAAGGTCACCTCCGATGGCCGACAGCTGAAGCCGAACAGGAGCCGACTGACCCTCACGTACATCCTGCTGGAGTCGCACCACACAGCCACTCCTCGGGTGCCCCCGATGGCCGGGCGAGCCGGCTGCCGCCCTCGCTGGGGAGGAAACAGGACGCTCTTGATGTAGGCGGGTAAGGGGCGGCTGCCGGCTTCGGGCTTCATCTTCTCCTTGTCGAAGTAGGGCGAGTACGCGTCTCTGGACACGGGAAGGCGGCGAAAGTCGGGAGCCAAGGACTGCGAGTCGTTCTCGCTTGCAGACAGGTCTTCGGAGGGCGCATCTGCCAGGTTCAAATCCTCCGACTGGGCTGCGTCTTCAGGAGCCGGGAGGTCGGCCTGGAGCGCTAATTCCCGAGAGTCCCAGCCAGCCGGCCCAGAGGAGATCAGTGCGGGGAGCCCGGCCCCTACGCACAGGCACAGCACAAAGAGAAACGAGCGCATCGCCAAATTGACGTCCCGCTAAACTGCTACAGAAGTAAGACACATAAACCACCAAACTGTGTTGAAGCAAGAGAGCATAAAGTGTGAACGCGGTGACTAGGTTTTTATACTAGCAGGACTATGCTACCACACACATGGTCGCACTACCGCTCAATCAACACAATCAATTACACACAGAGACCCGAATTGTTCTCAGCGTCTAATTAGAACCTGCTTCCAGTCTGAGGCGGGACTCCGTGAAGCCGCCTGAACACTTTCCCGTGTGTACCCCAGCGGAGGAGTTCCACGTAATTTCGACAGAATGAAATCACCCACACGTGTAAAATTTGCTCAGATTAATTTATTGTTCAATTCGTTTCTAATTTCCAAGGACAGTGTGTTAAACTCGCTGTCAGACAGAGTACGGAACATGCGACACGTCCGTCCACACTTTCTTTTATCGAGGGGGCTGTTCTATCAACACGTAATTTTACAATAATATTTTTACTAATTTTCATGTGTAATTGCATGTCATATTAAAATGTGTAATACAAGCAGTTCTTTGCTTCCCAGTAAAGAAATACTGATCAGCTTTTGACATGTTCTGATAATAATTTGTCTGATTTCTCAGAGATTGCTTTTGCTTCGCAGCACTGAGAACCAATGGAAGCCCGTTTCCGCCAGGGAGTAAAAAAAAAACGCACTATGGTATCTCAGAATTGCGACCTAAAAACTCAGAATTTTGACTTTATATCTCACATTTGCGACTTCGAAATAGCCCATATTTCATTGTCTGTCCTTTTGTTATTGTAACGGATTCGGGTTCTAGGGCTTGTGCCCTCGCCGCTCCCACCCTACTTCGTGCCTCACTGTATTGGCTTGAATCCAGGCCTTGCTAGCTGAGCTAAAGAACATTTTAGATATAAAGTCGGAGTTCTGAGTTACCAAGTCGCAATTTTGAGTTACTTAGTCGGAATTCTGCGATACCATAGCGCGTTTTTTAACTCCCTGGCAGAAACGGGCTTTCATACATTTCAATTAGTCTGATCAGTGTAGGACAAGTTAATGTAGAACCATTGCTATGTCTGTCTCTTGTTCGTATATAAATGAATGTCTTTGACAACTTAATGTTAGTTTTTAATTTAGTTTTACGATGAAGGTCATGCGTTAACATATGCACGAGCATACGAAATGTCTCCCTCCTGATTCAGCTCATGCTCCATTGGAGAGAAGCGATGCCTCCTGCTTCTCGTACAACCATATCAGAACAGAAGCCCGTGTCACCCGGCTCTGATTCAAGAGCAACTCACATCTTTAGCCCCTTTTTTTATTCGTGATCCTAATTTTCTAAAGTTATGATCAATATTGAACTTTTTCTAAATAAAACGACAATAATCAAACATACAAAGTATTAGGAGTTGACAGGGTGCCCCTTTGGAATAGTCGTCAGAAAATGTGAGAAAAGGAAAGTTACCTAAGCTCTCACACACAGCATTAGAGATTGGAATCTGATTGTAAAAAAAAAAAAAACTACCTGTCTCCCCTTCATTTAACGGTGCTGTTGTTTTTATTTTACATGTTGTTAGCATTTTAATGAATTGTTAAAAGATTGATACACAAATCGCTAAATAAGAAAACGTAAAAACCCAACTGTAAGCAGTTGACCATTCATATTCCTGAATTTTAAATCCCTGTGTTTATCTGTGTCCAAGTGCCTGGTGCAGCTATTTTGAAAGCAGAGTCTATGATTTATTGCGGAAGCGCATTTTTGCCACCCAGGAAAAAAATCTTAATTAATAAATACCAAATTATCTCCTAATTACGAGATAGCAACGATGTCATTTGTGTGTATGAACAACCTGTTACATTTGCAATGGCAGTACCTACAGGCTATCGAAAGGTTTGCTGGCACTGTGGGTTTAGTTTTCCTGACAATGTGCATGCTGAGAAATGCGCACGGACTGACTTTCTTCTCGCATTGAAAATGTTACCGTTTGTACCTCATGTAAACAGTTCTAACCATTAGCACACTCATATATATCCTGAATCAAGAACGAATGTGACCTAGAATCCATTGTACCGCTTCAAACTGAAAGTCAGATATGTAGTCTCAAAACTACATAACTCAGGATTTTTTTCCCTTGATGGCAGCATTGGCTTCTGTTATTTAGATTCAACACTGAAGAGGTTGGTTTTGTGTTTTTAGCTATTGAACATAACTGGTAAGTTTAAGTCAGTTCTTGTAACTCTTTCCGCTCGAAAGCGCTGTATTAATACCGGCGCACCTGTCTCCACAGGAAAGTTATTGCTGTTCCAAAACCAATGTACTGCAGCTTGTGGCCACGTGTTCCTGCTGTCAGCATGTGATACCATGTTCTTCCACCGCTAGAAATATTACTGCTCTAGTACAGGAGTAAAAGAAGAAACAAATGCAAACACCGTTTAGAAAAAACACACACGTCTCAGGCCTTAACTATGACAAGGATGGGATTTGAACCTAGACGAGCAGAGCACAGTGGATTAGCAATCCAAAAAAAGACTCCTGTTTAATTTTCTTTTTGCTTGCTCGATTTGTAGTACGCACCTCAATCCTTACAACCGGCAAACAAAAGGGCTTCATGTGCCACAGCATTCTGCTGCAGGTACGGTTTGCACCGTGTATTGGGCGAACCCGAATGAAATATTTCAAATATGTGAAGAATTTCATGAAACCTGAAAAAAGAAGATCACAGCCAATGTCAACAATTCGGAGCCTGTAGGCAGCTTCAACAGAACAAAACGATCTGAAGCCGCAATTCTTTCATAGAGTGTCGTGACACTCTACGCTGTTGCTATTACTGCTATATCTGCTGCCTTTGCTTAAAACTACTCAGCGGGCAAGTTAGTTGCACAAGGAATAGCTACTTTGAGCCGTCCAAATTCCATTATGTGAATTTAAGCTTTTTTTTTTATTAATAACAGCATTAGTAATACAATGCGTGCTCAGAAACGTTACTTATTAGCTTATGAAGCAATAGTGTTTCGACAATTTGCGGTCTTCAAAAAGTAAACGCTGACGTTTTTATACTTCCTTGTGAGCAGATCACCTTTGATTTAGAAAAGGAAAACTTACTCCCCTGTTGCTTTCATTGCAATATCTGAATCGAGACCCAAGCGCTAAGAAAGCTGAAAAACGCAGAAGTCATAAACCCGATTTTAATTTAGATACACATTTTCTAATGCAGCCTTCATTACAAGACAGTCTATTTCTCGAAAGCGTGTTATGTAAAAAAGAGAAAAACGAAAATATATGGATGACAATATTAAAAACCTGAAGATTTTACTTTTGAGAAATTGTCATTTTATGTATCTAGACGCTTTTCAAGCGCTGCTTTTAGAACTTTGCTTTGCTTCCTGAATCATTTTCAGTGTTATAAACTGGGTGTGGAGATAACGATCAGTTTGTAGAGCAGTTGATAGGCTGGAGCTGTTCAGACTACTCTTGTTCTCAAACGCTTCCATCATTTTTCTTTCATGCTAGGACGCGAGTGTGTACATGTGTTTGGTTTTCGTTTCACTGATTCTCATTGAAGATTTGGGAATTAACGAAGAAAGAATCAGTAACCAGGAAGGCAGAAGCTTTGGTTCTCAACGATCTTGAAGACGCCCATGTAGAGCAGCGTGTGATGATTTGTACTACAAAAGACCAAGTGCTCAGTGACGTCTGCGTTTACCGTTGAAACTTTTCATCTCAGGTGCAAAAGCAGTTGTGTTAAACATAGCTGAGTGGCGCAGTAGAAGCGTACTGGGCCCATAACCCAAAGATTGATGGATCAAAGCCATCCTCTGCTATACATGTTTAATGCATGACTGATAAGCACACCATCAGTTTAATGATGTGCATTGAAACTCATTTCTTCTCTCGTGTGTGCAAACTTCACAGTTACGGTGCTCTTTAATCTTTACAAATACGCAGATGCCCAAATGTTTCTTTGGTTGTTCTGACATCCTTTATAGATTCCTCAAATCCTTCAAATGAACATCCATATCAGCACAGTTATGTTTATATCTTTTAAAATTAAAGTACATACAACAAAAATATCAATGTTCATTTGTACTGTGCTCATTTAATAATGATTGTCAAGTTCTCCAACAACTCTGTGTTATAATTTTAAAATATTTTTGCTAAGGATACAGAACGGGTGTATAAGGCATTCTAACTACAGCCAGCTGAAGATAAAATTCCACACGTGAAAATGGTTTCACGCACATTTCCTGCAAAGTTCAAGAGGGCTTTTAGCGGAGATTATGTTTACATCGAAACAATCCGAAGCGCGTCCCTGATCACCAGCCCTTTGTATAACAGCTGTACAAAGACACATGCATAAGGAAATGTTGTGCATAAGGAAATGTTGTGTTTAGCAGAAGTGAGTTAACATGATCCGTGACCTAATTTACCAGAACAAATACTCACCCAGCAAGGTCTGCTTTACTACAAGAGAGAAGTAGAGTGAAAGACGTGATCATTTCACGCCGTTGTGGAACAAAACGCTTTTTTCTTGGAATTCTAAATCAATTAGAAATTCAGAGCGACACATAAAGGCTTTGTCTGCTTAAAAGTGATGATTTTTAAAAACTGATAAAAATGTAGAAAACACGTTTCTCACGTAGAAATTTAAGATGGGGGTGGGGCTTTACTAGGAGCGGCGCTGAACTCACCATGGTGCAATTCATTTACGTGACGGGCTGGTGGTTTAATGGATAACGCGTCTGATTTCGGTTTATTAGATTGTCGATTCGACTTCTACCGGGGTTGTGTGATTTAAATCAGGCTCCTCAGAAATAGATGTCCGTTATGTAAATGAACCCCACCTGAAAGCAAACGTTGGGTCTGGGTTCCTTTCTTTCCTGCATGAAATAGCAAATCGTTACAAAAAAAAACACCAACTAATGTCCAATGGCGTTAGTCATTTAAGTAAACATGAATATACTGTAAGGTCTTGGTACATGGGAGTGGATTTCAACCACAATTAAAAAAGGGCAAATTATAATTACAGGCTTCAGACACTTTTTCAAACAAAAGAGACCAAACACTCCCTAACTTTCAGGTTTGCTTGAACCTGTAACAAGAAGGAGGTCTGAAACTTCCATTCTCTGATGTCACTGTCTCTAAAGCCGGGCGTGATGTTTCACGTATGGGCAGTGTGCCTTTTCTCTTGTCGTGTTCATGATGATTCGCTGCATAAGCTCCTGATTGGGTGTTTTGTACTGCGCTGTTACTTCGTTCAGATTACCTATGTGGTGTACAGATAAAACCCGACTGCGTGGTGTAATTTCCGGGTTCGGCACCAGCAGCGCCTGCAAACTCCTCAGCTGACCTCGACGTGATTTGAACACACAACCTTCTGATCTGGAATCAGACGCGCTACCATTGCGCCACGAGGTCACTCGCCACAAGTGCTTTTAATTCCCCCAAAGAGAACAATCAGCATCCCTGAAAAAGATTTTTTTTCATTCTCTCCTGTGAGGAACGCCGCTCTTCCAACGAGAGACTCTCCTTCCCAGACCACAGAATATTCTTTCCGCCCGGCTCTCTCACAGAGAGCAGACACACCGTCTCCACTGATGTGTTTACTACATCTATAGATCTGACCCCCTACAGCCCCGATATTCCTGGACAGGATATTTACCACCAGCCTCGTGAACGTCTCATCTTGACCTCTCCCAGGAGGAGCACAATTAACACAGAATCCTCTCTCCATTTAGCAAATAACAAAAAACACTGTTTACCTGTCAAGACAGAAAACCAGGCTGCTGCAGGTGAGGCTTAAACTCACAACCTCGGCATGAGTCCACTGAATATGTCATTTTACATGGCCTGAACCAGGAAAGAGATTGGAAGTCAAGAAGTTATGGGTTTTTTTTAATACTTGCCTACTCTTTTAATTTTTCGGTCAAATCTTTTATTTGGGAGTACTTTCAATGGATGTTTGTCCCGATGCATGATTCTGGGCCATGGTGCATCTTGAATAATGTTCTTATAGGCTTCAGTTTGGAAAAGTGCGCTCTTCAGAAGCCACCGAAACCGCTAATGGTTACATAACACTTAATGCAAAAGCAACGTTCGGGTTTGAAAAAGAATATTACTTGCTATGAATACAAACACTGTTACAGCAGGCGTGTTAGGGCTATTTTAGCTTAGATCATCAATTCATCTTACATTTCATCTCCATCTATATCAACAGCGTCATCGCTACTGAGCGCTAAAGGCAGGTCCTGGCAATACAATCTTCTTTAGAAAACATTTTTAAAACTATTTCCACTACCATACATAAAGTACAAGATTCCGATTGCACGCAACTAATAAATTATCTTTTCCAAAGACGTTGTAGCTAGATGCAAATTACAATCGAAAATATCAGTATCAGCTTTAATATTTTCTTTTGGATCCACAGGACGATCACCATGAGCCATCAAAGAGCCTGTAGTGGCAAGAAGTTTAAAAGCACACAAGTGATCTGTCTTTGGTCAAAGGAATTGCTGGAGCAGTAGGACACAGAGCAATATCTAGCAGCTGTAGACGATGTTCGGGGAAGAGATAATTCTGTTTTCAGCACAGGGAGTGAGAATGAGCTCAGTCCGGCTCCCAGCAGAATCCATTCTGGTTTGGTTACTATCAGACTGTGCGTCTGAGGCTCTTTGGATCGCAACGTGAAAAAAAAAAGAACAAAAAACATTTGCTCACATCTTGTGATTTCCACGAGAGGAAGAGAAGATATCACTTTAAAAAAAATCAGAACTGAAGATTTGGATCCGGGACCTCATACTTGTCAAATGATTAAAATAATAATTATGAAAATATCAGGTTGTGTTTCTGCAAAATATCGTGCACAGTATGCCATTTATTTCTAAAAATACAGTAGATTGTACTTAATAAAAATGTACAATTCACCGCTGGTATAAACAGATGTGTGCTGTGTTTGCCTTTGTAAGCATTTGTTTAAAAAATAAGTTCACAATACGATAAAAAACACAGAAAGCACAAACGTAATAATATAATGATACAAAATCAATACCAAATCATAAAGCCAATTAAGTACCTATCCTTTGAAAACAGTGACATTTGTATCTACTTTTGAATTACAAATCAGACAGCGTAGTCCCTTAATTCAAAGATAAGATATTTGCCAAAACAAGACAACCAGATGTTAGCTGAATTCGGAACAAGAGCCTCTGCTTCATCGTTTATTGAGCTTTTGATCAACGTCTGAGTGAAAAAGATTCGCTATTTTAACTATTTAATTAAAGTTCACAAAAGCACCTTTCTTCGAGATGTAGTCGAAACAGCGACTTAAGGATTCCTAACTGTTTCTAATACAGTCAGCCACGCTACCAACTGAGCTATCGAAGAGATTTAAAGTGCTCCTCTCTGGCACATATTGCCCAATGTAGTGAAATATTCCGGGTACTTAAATTCCAGTTCGACATCAAGTTTCCAACTCGTTTCCTTAGTCTTGTTTACCTTGAATTTAAGCCACAAACCAGGATTCTACTGTATAATCTTCCGGGGATGTTACAAAATGTTTGATGGGGCATCAATCATTACAGGCGGAAATTCACTCCTTTTTTTTTCTCGAGGCATCATATTAAACATTTCATTTGGATCGAGAAGAGGATCACCATGAGAGACAGAACAAACTGTTTGATTCCGTCTTTATTGGGAGCTGTATCACAGCTAATGCATGTAAAGCCTTCAGTATGCGATAGTGAGAGCTCAGTTATGCCAGGGAGTGGGAGTGAAGAGAACTGAACTGAAATTTAGTAAATTCATATTTGAATAGAGTGTAAATCATCAAAGTGTTCTGTCACTTAAAACTTATTACAACACTACCAGGAGTGGGGATTGAACCCACGTGGACATTTGTCCATTGGATCTTAAGTCCAACGCCTTAACCACTCGGCCATCCTGGTCTACAGCAATATGCTTTTCAGTTGTTTAACATTTAAATATGATTCAACAATTAAAAAAAATTAAACCACGAAACCTCTTAGAGTTGCGAGAATACTTCCTTTGTGTATAAAATACATTGTGAATGCTTTCTCAGCCTTTACTTTTTCGTTTTTATGACATTTTTTTGACCGAGCACGAATATTCTTTTGTCCATATCTTCACAATGGAAGCACAGAACGCCGTCAAACCAAATGCATTTTAAAGACCAAGACTTGTGGATATTTCCACAGCCTCTACATCAAACTATCAGTGGGCTAATTATCTTTTTTTAAACCTCTGGTTTTTCATCGATGCGTAATTACGCACTTACTGGAACCCGGAGGACCACTGTGTACAGACGTTCACAACGTGAGAAATACTGTTCAATACAGCTTTGTGCAAATAACCCGTATATGACCATAGGAAGCAGAACAGCGCAGTCTCCAATTACCCAGACTGTAAGCACAGGAATAAAGCTTTGTTTGATTTCTGAAACCCTTCCTTTACGCCCTGTTTTCATTCAGGTAAGGGTCAACTATATTGACAATACTACTGACAGCAGGAAGATTAAAATATTCTTTACTCAGCAGCTCATTAAAAACAGCTCCCATGATGTTCAAACCGATTTTTTACACAGCACACTGACACAGCTTTGCGTTCTGAATCTCTTTTTCTCATGCTTTTATTTAATATGGCACAATGCACTGGGATAGGGGTATTCTGTTCACAAACCAATAGCATTTAAATCACAGCACCCACAATGCTGCAAGTAAGTGTTTTGCACACTAAGCAGGTCTTCTGACTTTTCCCAGCTTTGTTTTGGGTTGTGGAACCTTTATTTTTTATGAATTTCTGAAGATAACACTACAGGTATACACTGGGATAGGTGGGTCTTTTTCATGGCTCAATAGTAATTCAAATACAACAGCCACACTGCTGAAACCATATGTTTTACACACCAGACAGGGCCCCTAACCTCATACAACCTTGCTGTGGCTGTGGCCTCTTTCTTTATTTTTTTATGATTTTCTGAAAGTAACACTACAGGTAATACACTGGGACAGGTGGGTCTTCTTCATGGCTCAATAGTGTAGTGGTTTAATGGGTTTACTGAGACAATTATTAATTGTAACAGTAATCACGAGGTTGTTCGTTGTAGCTTTTAGAAAATCAATCGTCAGAACAACTAACAACGCACACACACGGGTTCAATACACGAGATACATGTATTAATATAAATTGTGCACCAAAGATATACTAGTCTGCCTGGATACGAGCGGCAGACCTTACTGTGAGGGTTATCAATATACAAGGTATTTAATCTCGAAGAGATGCAAACACAAAGAGATACACAACAGAGAATATATTTCAATATATATATCGTTCGGTTACCAAATCGCTAACCAGTGTTATTACCCACTGTTACTCTAAACTCGGAAGTAAATACATTACTCATGAATTAAATTGATAACAACTTGTGTTGAGGTACAATTGAATTCTCGAGACGCAATGTAGAACATGGGGTTTACTTATCCACTGTGTATGGATTTGGAATCTCCCGGCACGAACACCAAACCAGCTGACAGGCTCTGTTGCAGCCTCTGTTGCAGCGGTTGTCCAATGGGCGTTGTGTCGGCGTTCTCTGGCTACCGGCCAACCAGTCAAGGTGCAGCTCGGAGTAGGACGGGCGGAGAAATCTGACTGCGGCGCGCAGGGCAGTCGTTGCTCCGAGGGGATCTACCAGCAGTCCGGCTGGCTAGTAGAAAGTCTCTATGCACAGAGTGTGACCGCGAGTCCTCACAAGTCACTCTTTTGCCTGGGAAGAAGCTGGTTAGTTCCTGGTCCAGCGCTGCTTCTGAATAAGCTATTCAGGTTGTCGACGAGGGTCCAACTGTAGGCTGCCGTTGATCAAGCGGAGCATTCACGTTGGCAGAATTCTGAGTACGTACGGGATCCTCGGCCTTGCGCTTAGAACAAAGTCCAAGTCCTTTTGCAGACAACAGCAGTTGTCACGTGATTGTCTCTGAGGATGCACGAAAATGGCCAAGGAGAGCCCCGATCTGAGCTTGCGCTCCCTTTTTGACCAAGACCCAGATGTGTGCTGATTGGTTGAGAGTTTGGTGGGCATTGGAGACCCACATGGTATTACCACGCCCTGCCAGTCCCTGATTGGTTGGTCAAGATGAGATATAAGTCACTTTCTCTTGATACTTAGGAATGCAGTCCAGATGTCCATTCGGCACTCTCTAGACTGATAGGCGCCAATGGATGACCATTGATCATGATAGCCAGGCTTAGCTAAGTGCATCCCCGTCTGGGAGCTTGTTCCTTATCAAAAGAAAACATCTTAAATCAGCCTGCATGAATACTTTCTCTGTGGTTGCACCACAGAGATGGAGGGTGAGATGGGGCCTCCTTTAGGACAGCATACCAATGCTTAATTCTGTCTTATTAACAAGCATTGCCCCTGCAATAGCAATTCAAATCCAACAGCCACACTGCTTAAACCATATGTCTTACACACCAGACAGGCCCCCTAACCTCATACAACCTTGCTGTGGCTGTGACCCCTTTCTTTATTTTTTTATGATTTTCTGAAGGTAACACTTCAGGTAATACATTGGGATAGGTGGGTCTTCTTCATGGCTCAATAGCATTTCAAATACAGCACCCACACTGCTGAAACCAAGTGTTTTACACACCAGACAGGCCCCCTAACTTTATACAACCTTGCTGTGGCTGTGGCCCCTTTATTTATTTTGTAATGATTTTTTCAATATGGCACCATTAGACAGCCGGTACATGAGGATAGGGGGGTGGTATTCACGAGTCAATAGCTCTTCAAGCACAACAACCACAGTGCTGCAACCAGGTGTTTTACACACCAGACAGGCCCCCTAACCTTATACAATCTTGCTGTGGCTGTGTCCCTTTTCTTTATTTTTTTATGATGTTTTCAATATGGCACCATTAGACAGGCGGTACATGGTGATAGGAGGGTGCTATTCACGAGTCAATAGCTCTTCAAGCACAACAACCACAGTGCAGCAACCAGGTGTTTTACATCAGACATTTCACCTAACCTTATACAACCTCGCTTTGAGTTGTGGAACATTTCTTTATTTTTTAATGATTTTTTTACTGTAATCAAGTGTTGTGCTCATTAATAATAATAATAATAATTGCTTACACTTATATAGTGCTTTTCTGGACACTCCACTCAAAGCGCTTTACAGGTAATGGGGACTCCCCTCCACCACCACCAATGTGCAGCATCCACCTGGATGATGCGACGGCAGCCATAGTGCACCAGAACACTCACCACTATCAGTGAGGAGGAGAGAAGAGAAATGTAGCCAATTCAAAGAGGGGGATTATTAGGAGGCCATGATTGGTAAGGGCCAATGGGGAAATTTGGCCAGGACGCCAGGGTTACACCCCTACTCTTTTCAAGAAACGCCATGGGATTTGTAATGACCACAGAGAGTCAGGACCTCAGTTTTACATCTCATTCGAAGGAAGGCGCCTGTTTACAGTATAGTGTCCCCGTCACTATACTGGGGCATTAGGACCCACATGGACCGCAGGGTGAGCGCCCCCTGCTGGCCCCACTAGCACCTCTTCCCGCAGGAACCTTAGTTTTTCCCAGGAGGTCTACCATCCAGGTACTGACCAGGCTCACACCTGCTTAGCTTCAGTGGGTTGCCAGTTGTGAGTTGCAGGGTGATATGGCTGCTGGCCATAATCAGCAGCCTTCAGTACTGAAGCAGGTGTGAGCCTGGTCAGTACCTGGATGGGAGACCTCCTGGGAAAAACTAAGGTTGCTGCTGGAAGAGGTGCTAGTGGGGCCAGCACCACCATTAGGCAGGCCTCCTGACCTTTCAAAGTCATGCTTTGTTGTGTGAAACTTTAATTTTTTGAACATGGCAACTTCCACCGAGATGGGTGGGGGGTGTCGGGGTGCTCTTCAATAGCTTTTTCATCTATACACACAAACGGATGTAACCAAGACACTCAGAACCTGTCACGCAGGGGCTGACTGCTGAGGATAGGGATCCAATGCGGTGCCCTTGGTAGGGTTGGCACGAGACGCAGGCGTAGTCGGAGTAAACAGGCAGGGGTCCGAGTCCGGGAAGGCGTATGTCGAAAAAAACTCAGTCTTCACTCAGGTTGGGAGATTGTCAACATAGAACTTTAATACAATCAGCTGAAGGGGAGCATATCACAGAGAAAGGGTTTCCCCTAGCACTCAAGACATGCTCACTGGACTGAAGTTATACTTTCCTTTTTTATACATTAAAAGTAGGCAATACTTTAACATATCAAAGGAACATACAGGGAAAGGGGCAGTGTCAGAAGTCAAACAAACAGGACAGGGGGGTGCCATTTGGCATCCTACAATCTGTTTCAATTTTCTCTGGTTGAATGGGTGTGAGGAATCACAGGCTTTAGTTTGCACCTAAGACAGTGGTCTTAGGTGCGAACAGAAAACCTTTCCCACGCATAGTCACTGTCCTGACCTTTTGACTCGGTCTTCCACATGTAGCACAGGCGTAGGCACAGAATCGACAGGCGAAAGTGTAGTCGAGGGACTGGCAGGGGTCGGAGTCCGGGAAGGTGTAGAAGTTGCGTCGGTGTGGATTCAGAAGGCAGAGGCGTAAACGAAGAGACAGGCTGGGGTCAGGATCCGATAAAGCGTAAAACAGGCGAAGGTACAAAATCGAGTGGCTAAAGCGGTAGTCGGAAAAGCGGGGTCGAGGTCCAGGGGAGAAGTCATAGTAAGGCAAAGGCGTAGTTAGTAGGTAAGCTCCGGGAGAGAATCTCAATCGTGAGCAATGACCGGGGGGGCAGATGAGGGTTTAAGCAGAGGACTGATTGACACGTGCACGTTTGGTACGGGGAGAGCTCGTAGGAATGCGGGAGCGCTTGCCTGCGTAAGGGAGATTCGTGGCAAAACCAACAGAATCAACCTGAACTCACAGAAAAACAAGAATGCCCCTGAGACACCTGCACCCCCCCCCGGACCACTCTGGTATCAACACCCCCAAACCCATCCATACCAGCTAACAAGACTCAGAATCAGTGCAACCCTCCAACCTGGACCAAGAGCAGGATGGGACAAGAACCTGCACCACACTACGCACCCCTCATCCAGACCAGCAGGACAGCCAGACCACAGACAGCACCATCATGTAACCCCCCTGTTCATTCCAACAGAAAAGCCGAACTGACCCCCACCAGCATGGCGACGCTGCAGCTCTAGTCCCACCAGCAGGCCCAATGGGCTCAGAGCTGGGGGACATACAGATGCAGCCATTCAAAATGCGTGGGCGATACCGCATTATTTTCCGGTACGCTGTACGCAGTCTACCGCAAGTTACAGGTAAATACCGCGAGTTACCGGTAAATACCGCTAGTTACCGTAAATTCTCCTATAATATGACAAGCAAAATAATAGTATCCGGAATTTTGGCAAGGTGGAGCTAATAAAGCTCAACCTCTCATGTTTGAGCTGTGGCCATCAAAGTCTTTAACGAAGATATTACTAATAGTATTAATAATGAATGACCTTGGACAAGCTGTAAGTGTAAACTCAAAGTATTGCCCTGGTCAACATTCTTTTTTTCATTGACCGTCTTTGTAAAAGTAACACCACAGCATTTTGCAATCACGCATTTGTTTCCAATCATGCAAAGTACAGTAATTTTTGAGAATCGATTCACCATGCCTTTCACATGCTCATAAAAGAGATTGATTTAGGAACATAAACATATTACTGTATGAAAACTGTACTGTATACAGTATGTATATGTATATTTAATGTCTTAACTGTGCCCGTTTAAGTATTGAATATTCATATCTAATTTTACCACGGAAGGGAAATCTTAGTAGCTGAGCATAAAAAGAATAGGAGCATACTGCAACGCGTGTGAAGGCCATAAACGATATTAATTTTGGAACATAAACATACAGTATATGGCTGGTCTCGGTACTTTAAAGAAAACATACACGAAACATTGGTTTCATTATGACCAGAATCGGTCTTGAGATATTTTTAACTTGATTTACAGTATTTGAGAGGTATGTCTTAACACCGATACTACAGTATGTAAATACTGCTCACGTATATGTTTCTAGGTTTATATTATGCATTTCATACGGTCAAATTACTTTTGAGCAACTAATAAGAAGCGCGAAACGGTATGCCCAGGGCGTTTTAGTTTATTTTTACTGGGACTCTGCTTTAACAATGTCGCCGTGGATTGATTAGAGATATCAAGTACATACAAGTCATTTTTTAAATGTTGTAGTTCGTCTTGTAAAAATGTTACGAGTACATCATCTATCAACAATTACACAGGTTCTGTTTCCATATTGCGGATTTTGGTTACGTAATATGATTTTCTAAATTTCACGTTGTGAATATATGATTTGGGCAAACAGAGCCGCAAAGAAGTACATTATGGGTTGTTGTTTTTTTTTTGCAGTTTTATCTAGAACAAGCGATGCTTAAACCTTTGTCTGATTCTTGTGAAACTATCCACACGACAGTTACAGTACCTAGGAGTTGACTTCAGTGATGTCACTGATGGGATGTTTCTAAAAATCCTTCCTCTGTAAAACGTCTTCTCTAGTTGTCCTGCATATGTATTCGGTAATGAAGCTGTGTGTTCTGTCATGGAAATATAACTATCAAGGAAGCCACAAAAGAGAGTTCTCACCTGAGTAAAGTCTTTATTTCAATATTGCAATATTGGGAGCCCTTCTAAAACTTCCCCTTTCTCTAAGAGAAAACAGATTACATCATAGAGCGAGAGAAGAAAAACTAGATTTGTTATTCAAAGCTAATCAGTTACTTTCAGCTAATTCTAATGACCCAGACAGCATATATTGTTTTGGTACATTGTCTTCTAAACTAACCTAAACAGTGTACTTTGTTGACGAACTGTTTTCTAAAATTCTGCACGCACTGTAGCACAGCATTTACATCCTTGAAATACATTATCTAAAAGCACCAATATATTTTTTTCAAAGCTCTCTACATTTTTAAGAATCAATTTACTTATTAGATTTCCACTTCAATTCCCTTCTTTTTATTCTTGAAAATGATTAAAAGTTAGATTCTTCATATGGACTCCCAGGAGGCTCCCATACTTCGGATTCTTGCGTTCTTATCAGAACATACTGATGCGCAAACATATTCATTACCATATTTCAAAGCATTGGAATAATATATTTTGTACAGCAACACAAAAACAGAAAGACAAGTATCACAGCCCCTATAGTCGGTGTTAGTAACTTAAAGAAAAACATTCCCCCTGGCCCAAACAGTGATTCTAACCAGGAGAGAAATGGGTGAGGCTGTAGAATGAGGCATTAAAGCACATACATAACAAGATGCATTACATTTCTTTAACTTTACAGTATGATTTATAAATTTGTACCACAAATTACTCATATCCCCCTCATTATCAGTTTCATTCAGCCAGTTTGTATACAAAGAGGCTTTGCGTTTAGATTCCTCCTCTTTCTGGGCTTCTGGGTGACAGGCTTCCACATAAAAAGGAAAAAGGCTGTGCACATCAGTCCCAAGCATGTGATCCCCATCTATCCCTGTGGAGACATCACTCCTGCTCTTTGCTCAGTTCGTTTGTGACCTTTTTACAGTGGGAAGCATGAATTCAGGACACCTGGCACGGCCCCCTCCACCTGAGCGAACACCACCTCTTTTTCCTGTCTTTCACCAGAATCCAGTCTCCTTATTCATGCATTAGTTCCTACAGCACAGGTAAATCCCTGTGGGCTGGAGCCCAGCATTTTTCTTAGGGTTTTTTTTTTACAAGATTGGTCAACAGCTGGGTCACCTAAACAGCTGTCTATCACCCTAATAGAGAATGGCCTAAAACTGTGATTATAGCGAGGAGCATACAGTTATTTCCATTCTAATACATCTGAGTTACACTCAGACTGAAAGCAGGGCTATTTACCCATGCCAATAAACCTAAATAATCACCTCTATCAAAAGGGATTACTCCCATGAGCATCTTTTATAGCAATACAATCCCAACATGAGCTCTGGTTATTATTTGTGGCTGACTGATAAAGTATTGATTCCATATCCCCATTTTATGTAAAGTAAAGCTCCTTACACTTAACAGGTACACTGTCGCCCCCCCTCAGGAAGCTCAACAAACACAGAAACAGTGACAATATAATAATTAATGTTCACTCAGTCTCTGGTGCAGTGGTTCGGTGTCGGCGCAATGCGTAGATCCAGCGATCTCATCCTGTCACTCAGATGGCAGAGTCGGTAGTCAGTTGCACTTGATATGGTCCTTCCCAGCAGGGTTGCAACATCTGGCAGGGTATATCTTCCTCACCACACCCACCACACCCACTCGCCAGGTATCAGGTCGTGTCTTCCCTCTTCCCTCTACTGGAGGTCTCCAAGTGTCCAGCACCTGTTCACCAGCACCTGTTCACCAGCCCCGTGCACCACTTCAATTAACAACCTACAATACTACAATAGAGAATTAGCAAATTCAACAATCCATTAGCCAAATTCATCCCTCCAGGAAGTTTCGTTGATTGGCCTGTGATGATATCAAACAGGCTCTATTACACAGTTCTGTTTGATCCAGCCCGTATCCCATGGCGCTCCTTCAGTCTGATGTCTAGTCAATCTTTTCTGTTCCTTCATTCCACTGTTCCAGCAGACTGAGGGTGATCTCAGTCCATCTCACCCCGAATACGGTCCCCACCCAGGTTTGGGTAACCAGCACACCATTTGACTCGCACACAGGTGTCCGACAGAGTGCATTTGTCGAGCTACAAAGGGCATTAGGCTGTGAGGGCTGTGAGGGCATGCAGGGCATCCAGTGTGCTGGCAGCACCACACACTTTTCTAACCATGTCCTTTTCTCTGCTTTAGAGGCCTCTAGCTGTAGCTGTCCCCTTTTCACCAACAGAGGTCTCACAGGGGTCTCAGACTCCTGTTCTACCAGGACTGCGCACCTGACAGCTACATCTGCAAAGTTGTTCCCTCGAGTTACTGGAAACATTTCTTTATTATGTGATTTACACTTTACCACAGCTACTTCAGTCAGCAGCTGCAAAGCTTCTAACAGTTCAGAGACAAACCCAGCATTCTTACCTGGAGTCCCTGCCATGTTGGGGAAATCCCTATTCCTTCACTGCCATCCAAAATTGTGGCATACACCAAATGTATATATACAGTCTTTATAAATTGCTACAGTTTTCCATTTAGCATATTTACAAGTTTCAATTAAACTTTTCATTCGGTCTGCTAGTTCTACACCAGATTATTCACAGTTTATACAGCCAGGCAGGTAGCCTGCACAACACATAAACACGGCCCCTTGGCCACCGCATCAAGGGGTCCTGAATAATAATAACCCACTAGACGATGCCTATCTCCATGCTCCTGCACCAGCACAACGGCTCACAACCCATTTCTTTCACTTACATACAGATGATCTGTCTGAGGGAATCCAGTCCAGGGCCAGTGCCTGCAAGAAAGCTTGTTTCAAAACATCAAAAACAGTTTCTGCTGCAGGGGTCAAGGCAATTTTGTCTTTAGACTGCACTACCCCCCTTAAACCAATACGTCACTAGACAAGCTCGTTCTGAGAAGGCATTCACCCTGGCTTTATCATGTAGTTGGTTTTATACTCCTTTTTTTTCCTCTCAAGATCCAATACTTGGAGTAGCCCGGCCTTATGGATTCCCTCATTAGGTAAAACAATCACAATATCACATAACTCTATTGAGTTAGTTTACATAAATGCTATTTCATGCAGTAATTCCTTATAAAATGCTGCAGTCTGGGCCTAAAATAGGTCTGGGGTGTCCCCCACCCACATCAGTAGTTGAAACTGTACATCTTTTCCCAAGCAGACTGTGACAGCTTATATTTGCTTTAAACACAACCCTTGCACCCCTTCTCCTGTAGCCTCCTGTTACCCGTTAGAAAACTTTATATCACATCTTTATGCTGTTTTAGTCTAAAAACAGGACAGCTGTGCTCCTGTGTCCCCCAGTTACTGCACACTGTAAGATTATTTCAATCCTGAGATAAATTTAGGAAGGCTACAGAGGTGTTTACTAGATTAAAACTGTTAGTTCACACACGGCTCTCGTTTCAGCTTCTGACATGGTCTTTAATTGTGAAATCAAGCCTTTTTCTTCCAATTTCTCCAAAAAACACATTTTTTTTTAGTAACTGCACACCAGCTTATTAGTAGTTTTGTCTTTGGGGTTTTATATCTCGGTATAACATGAAAGTCGCACAATAATTTCGACAAACTGGCGGCTCCCTTTTCTCCTCCTTGGGAGTCTTTTTACCTCCCATTTGCAGCGCTCGCACTTCTGCATGCATGCTTCGCGAGTTATTAAATCAAATCTGTCTCCACTGTCCGTAATATCAGGAAAGCATAGTTGTACATTCTTGGCAACATCAGGTTTTAACACACTCAAGTAAATTTGTTTTATTACTGTGGAAGTATCTTCATTCACTTCCTTTTCATCGGCTAACCCCGAGTATACTATCCATAAAGCTATAAACCTTTCTGTAAAATCTGAAAACATCCTCACTTCCTTCTGCTGACATGCTGTTACTTTTCTCTAATCAGTTTTCGGTGGGTAATGCTCTTTCAAAAATCTCCACACTAATTCCCACCCTTCTCCCAGATTCTCTCTTAAGGCGTTCTATTTCTTGTTTCGCTGTTTCTTTTTCTGCATATATAACTTCGTTTCGTTCAGCCATTGCTTTTAGCTTTTCCATCAGGGATTTTTGCGTCTCATCTATGATATTCTGTTGAATTCTCAAATATTCCTCTAACTATTGTTTATTTTTATCCAAATATTCATACACTTTTCTACATTCCTGTTCAGCCTAAATTCCGTCTGACAGTCAATATTTCTTTTAAGTTTCACTTTGGATTAATCAAACTTTTTTTCTTCACACCAAACCATTTTCACGTCTCCCACGCGCCCCGCGGAATCCCCCAGTCGAGACAAACTGACGAACTATCACAATACAGGAACACGGACCAGGTTCCAAATCCTGGCTTTAAACACACAGTTGAATTGAGTTACCATTTTCGGCTCTTCTGCGAGTACAGTTCTAGTTACTACCTTCAGCCGTACTGCAGTCGTGTACCAGGATGCAACACCTGGATTTTTTCGCACGGGCAGGGCGAGACGCTATTCCTTTAGCAATCCCTCTTTTTCTACCCCACCTTCACAAAAGAGGCATCTAAAAACACATACACCATTAACTCATTTTTCTGTTGTATTTGCTTCAGCTTCAGGAAAACCCTGAATCCACCACAGCAACATGGAGAGGACAAGGGACTTTTTAGAAAAGAGGAGTCCTTACCTCTTTTTAGAAGCGGCCGCCTATCTTTTCCTCTCCATGTCCGTGTGGTTTAATTTAGATGGACACTTCTTCATCAGTTGGGTCATGTATCCGCCAATCTGCCTCCTCCTTTTTAGAGGATGTTGTAAACCTTTAGGAACAATATGATCTAGCAACAAGGTTATGTCACTGTAATTACAGATGCAGCCATTCAAAGTGAGCGGTACAGAAACGTACCGCAGGTATGATGACACGGGGTACCGCGGTGCGTGATTGGTTGACCGACAGGGGCACTCGTGGTCCGTTGGTCTGTCGTAGAAAGACTTACTGTAAACGTCTTTACTGTGCCCGTTGTAGATATTGAATTTTACCACTGAAGGGAAATCTTAGTAGCTGAGCATAAAAAGAATAGGAGCATACTGTAACGCGTGTGAAGGCCGTAAACGATATTAATTTTGGAACGTAAACATACAGTATATAGCTGGTCTTGGTACTTTAAAGAAAAAAATACACACCAGTATTCCATTTCTCCCTAAACATTTTAAGCTTCTTAGTCTTTAACTAACGTGATACCGGAGTCAACAAGCATACTTTTAGAATTTGATTAAAAGGGAATATAATATGGAATCGCGTATCTAAAGAATTTAATAACGGTATGATTATATCCGTGTACTGCGGCAGGGCTGTGTAGGGCTGTTTCGCCTGCCTGATCATGCGAGCTGTCTTGTAGCCTACTGGTCTAGGTGTGTGACTACCAACTGGCAGGTTGTGTGTTTGAATCCAGCTGGTGCTGGACTTTTATTTTAACAAACATTTCTTCGAAAAAATAGGTAAGCGATATTATGGACAATCAATTGACTTTTATATTTCAAAATATCGCAACATGATCGATATTTGCGATATTTTGAACATATCTTCCCTTCTGACAGCGGTTCCTGCTTCTATTGTGTGTGTGTGTGCAACAGTAAATTTTTATAGAGAAATGGAGGCTGGACAGTATGCGTTACAATATAAACATTTATATTGATTTAAATCGTGTTCTGATTTAAATCGCAAACGCGTGTTTAATTATGTGTTTTTTAATCATGATCAGGCTAATGCATTTCTACATTTTCTGTATGAACCAGCTTAGAGGTTCATACAGAAAGACAGCTTGTGTTTAAATTGAGTGTAAGGTAATTTATGCTTCTAAAGTCATGGTCAGTATTGTTGTACTGTGCTGTACTGTGTCACATTATTTTATAGCGTTTTTATTGCGTTATTAAATCCGGTGGCGCTGTGTTAGTTTCCTGACTCACATTATTTAAACTGCGACACTGATCATTCATCTCTAAATAAACTTTATTTTATATAGCGTTTTAAGCGAATAGGTAATTAGATTGCTCATAAACCTAATCACTTTTTCTACATAAACACAGTGTGATTGCTCTCTGAAAATGCTTTTCCTTTATTTTTAAAGTAGGCTCAGATTTCAACTATAGATCGTATTATTATAAACTTTCTTGGAAAAATGTATTTTATGTAAACCATGTTTGCTATTAATTCATTTAGGGCTAAAATACGTTCATTGTCTTCCAATCGAGTCGAGTTGACATTGGAAGCCTGCCACACCCGGACTGTTAAACCAACGCATTAGCACGTCAAAGCCCATTGAGCCAGTATTGGCTTTAGTATTTAGTATTTAGTATATTGTAACGCTTACGGCAGACAGGCACTGTGTAGGAGCCGACGCACCAGAGCAGCGCATAGAGGGAGCGTCTGCATTTATAACTTAGTTTTTAAAATTAGTCAAGCAATACGAAGCATCTCCTTTTACTTAGTGCCTGAGCATACTGCAACGCGTGTGAAGCCCATAAACGATATTAATTTTGGAACTTAAACATACAGTATATGGCTGGTCTCGGTACTTACACACATACACACCAGTATTCCATTTCTCCCTAAACATTTTAAGCATCGAAGTCTTTAACTAACGCGATACCGGAGTCAACAAGCATACTTTTAGAATTTGATTAAAAGGGAATATAATATGGAATCACGTATCTCAAGAATTTAAAGACCAGACAATCGCAAACTCGTTTTCAATAAAATTATTTTATTCATTCAGCAGTTTGTGAGAGGGACATCCAGCAGGGAGAGACACACACACCGGTTTTCATTGACAAAATTTTTTTTTTTCAATTCTTCTTGTCTAACAGGAATGTTTTGTTTGTGGACAGACTGTTAGACAAGAGGAAAAGACCGCCTCCTCCTACGAAGCATTTCGTTGATCCGATCACGAATTCTTTTCCAGTCGTACGCAGCAAGGGTTGAGAATCTCCGATTCACCATCGTACTAATGGTTTCCCGGAGATTGCAAGGCAAGGCTCTTTTGCCTCTGGACCCATCGAAATTTACAGACGTGGTCCACCCCCAGTAAATTTCAAAAGTCACAAGATTTCGAAACACGAGGGCGGCGTAGCGGTCGGCTCTTGCTTTCCCGTCTATGCCGATGCACTGCAAGTACAACCCCCCCTCCATCTCCTGGGTGATGGGTAGCAGTTGGACATCTGGGAGAATTATTCCTCCCACTGGCATCTGTGAATTCCGCTGTGCTTCCTGGGGGGAGATAGCCGGCGGGGACAGCATCAACAGATTCCTGCGCGGTGGTGAACTGAGAGGCCGGGATGGAGTGTCCTGAGGCGGTGTGTGCTCTGCGGGGGGCAGAGCTTCCGCCGGGCAATGCAGCCTGCGCGGTGGGGAGAGGCACTTTTCGGGAGACAGCTGCTCAACTGTTTGACTGCTGGAACTCTAGCCTCCCAATTCTCCCCAGTAATGCATCATAATGCTCCCGCTGCTGCCGAAATGTCTCCATACAGGTGCTGCTTCTACAGGTTGGCACCCTGGCCAGTGGCCGAGAGCAGAGACCCACGGCCTGTGGCAAAATAACATAATTCATGTAAGAAATAAAGTCACACAGTAGTATTCATCAGTCGCGGAACAGAAGTCAAAATAAACTTTTCTTTTTTTCCGTCTTACCGCTTTCTTTTTTACTGTCCTGGTGGTAGATCGTTTCGCCGGTGCGGTGTTTTCTTGAAGAACAGGCTACGAATAAATAATTATAATTGAATTTAAAATTCAAAACAGCAATAATACCTTGAAATATACGCTGTAATCATGTATTTCAGATGAAGTCTGCTGTATTTGCTTACCCTTCGCTCTTTGGAAGTTGGGGCGGCAGAAGCACCCCGTCTCTTCCCGTAAAAGGTCTTGGTCTCCATACTGTACTGTAGTCGCTGTAGTGCAGGTTCGCAGTTTTTTTTGTGATGGGAGCTCACCCAATCCCTTTGTGTATTTATGCTATATTTACATGTACGGCTAGAATGTTCATTGTCTTCCAATGAAAGGGGGGTCCCTCTTGCCGAAGTCGGGAGACATTAGAGGCTTGCCACACCCGGACTGTTAAACCAACGCATTAGCACGTCAAACCCCATTGAGGAGCCGGGCGCAATAATTGTTTTGTCCCTTGATTTACTGATCTGCATTAATTATGGAAATCGAGTTCCTGCTCTTTGCAGACGACCTGGTCCCGCTGTCGCCCACAGAACAGAGGCTGCGCCAGAACCTGGCGCTGCTGGAGCAGCACTGTCAGACCTGGGCGCCGACAGTCAATCTGGACAAGACCAGAGTTATGGTTTTCCAGAAAAAAAGCCAGACCTCAGGGAAACAGGTACAAATTCACACTTAACAACACATTAACACCTAACAACAGGAGCAGGGACGAATAAGGCCAGTACCCACTATTGTTAAACATACAGAAAAGAATATTAAAGTATTGAATATTAGTATTGGCTTTAGTACTAGCCATACAGAACATTAAAGTGCCCCTTTTCCATTCAGCAGGTGCCTGAGCCGCTGTGTCCTATCTTCTGACAGTCGCCGTTGTGAATGTCTGTAGAGTGTATCTTATTTTTAGTACTAAAATAAATACTTAGTGCTTTAGTACTAAGTACTAAAATACTAGTACCGAGGGAGCGTCTGCATTTATAACTTCGTTTTTAAAATTAGTCAAGCAATATGAAGCATCTCCTTTTACTTTTAAGTCCCTTAAATACATTGAGCACAGCTACTCACCACTTAAGATTGCTTTTTGATACCATCCTTACACAAAGCAGAAACTTTCCGATGACATACAGTACAAGGGGAAAGATTACAGATTTTAATCGTCTTTAATTTTGTTACGTTATACGTTTTAGGAACGTTTCATCTAAACAAACACCACAAAACTATTCTCGATTGTATTTCTGAATGTTATGTTACACCTACAGTAGTTTACTGCTTTAAATACATCGAATTAAGAAAGTTATGTGTAGGACTTTAGATCTTTTTTTCTGAAGCAAGGAAAATCTAATCATGTTTCTCTATAATAATAATAAAAAACTTTATTTTACATATCACCTTTAAAAGTGGCATCTCAAAGCAATACAGTAGATCGAAAAACAGTTAAAAGGGACCAAAGTAAATACCAGACAAACACAAACGCATTTTTAATAAAATGCTTTTATTCATTCAGCAGAGAGTGAGAGGGACATCCAGCAGAGAGAGACACACACACCGGTTTCCATTGACAAAATTGTTTTTTTTCAATTCCTCTTGTCAAACAGGAATGTTTTGTTTGTGGACAGACTGTTAGACTAGAGGAAAAGAGCGCCTCCTTCTACGAAGCATTTCGTTGATCCGATCACTAATTCTTTTCCAGTCGCACGAAGTAAGGGTTGTAAAGCGCGAAGTAAAGCGCTGATTCTTATGGAATGTGTTCCGCCGGGGATTCAAAAAAAGTATTTGACAAAATTTGTTTTTTTTCAATTCCTCTTGTCTAACAGGAATGTTTTGTTTGTGGACAGACTGTCCACAAACGTGAGACTGTCTTTCTCAGACTTACATTCCCGAATGTCCCCCGCCCCGGTCAACAATCCTAGGAAGAACACGAAACAGCCTGTTAATAAAATTTTTACAATTTTGTTCGGTCAGTTCTTCCTCCCAGAATTTATAGATTGCATTGATCAGTTCCTGCTTTGTGACGGGCTTAGCAGTTTTCCGAACGTAGTCTTTCAACGAATGCCAAACCATCTCTATCAGATTTAGATCTGGGGATTCGGCTGGAGTTTTCACCCAGTTCACTCCTTCTGCTATAAGCCTCGCCCTTGCTGCTGTGTGTTTCGGATCGTTGTCTTGAAAGAGACGGTGCCTTGATCCAAACTGCTCCCTGATATATGGGGCAGCATGCTGTGTGACCACAACTTCCTCGAAGAATACACGGTCCATAATTCCTTCGAAAATAAGAAGTGGTCCCGGGCCTCTTCTAGATATACCCCCCCAGACGTGAACCTTCAGTGGATGTTTGGGCTTTGGCTTGTCCACATATCTCCCCTTTTTGCAAAATGCCATTGTTGAAAACTGTTCCAGAGCCACTGTTGTTTCGTCGGTGAAAAGTACATCCTGAAATGCCTCCCCCTGTTCAATCCATTGGAGCGCTTGCTTGAGTCTTTCCTCTTTGTTTTTTTGCCTTATCATGGGGCTTGTGTTGGTTTTTCTGTATCTCCATCCAAGCCTCCTGCGTACTCTTTTTATCGATGTCGGGCTAATGTTCGCACCGAGGTCAGCCCATAGCCGTCTTTGGACTTGCATCGCCGGTAGCTCATCATTTTCATCAGTCAGTTTGTCGATAGCTCGCACAATAAGACTTGAAAAAAAAGAGATCAGCAGTTAGTTTTAAAAATAATGTGCGTAGTTGTATTTACATGCAAGAAAGGTATTTTTAAAAATTTATTTACCTTTGAATCGTCCTCGGTTTAGATTCTCTTTGCCTCCTCTCCCCTTTATAATGCCATCTCACTGTGCTTTCAGAAACGAAGATGTCCATCGAAGCCAACTGCTGTACAATGTCCCGTGTTGACTTCCCGTTTCTTTTCATCTTCATTATTTGGTGTGAGAGAGTCTTCGTGATTTTAGTCATTGTCCGTCCCCTTACCAAAGCGATACAGTGGTGCAGCTTGAATTCTGTACCTATATACTGTATGGTATGGTACAGATAAAACTTACACCATACCGATGAGCTAATGCCAGGGAAAGACACTCCTATTTTATTTAAAACACAATACGCAAGGAAATGTGTCTGATGCATTAGCAAGTTAAAACAATTGGGTCGAAAACCTGGGCGTAACACCATTTCCTTTTTCTGATCATTCGCTTTCTGGATACACATTTCACCTGTCCTGTTCTTTGTTTTCCTGGTTTGCTGATTATGCCTGCTGTGGTCCACTCCTACCCTCACACCTAAAGAATACTATTTTAAATTTCTTGGTGCAGTTCATTAACCCTTGTATGTGCTGTCCGCGCCCAAAATGCAATTTAAAAAAAGTCAAAAACCGCGCTCAAAATGCAATTTAGAGCTTAATAAGATACACTCCACAGGCATTCACAACAGCAACATATGAAACGTTTATTTTTTAATCGCTGTCTAAGGAAATCTCAGTATAACTTTGTTCATGAACAAACAGTGGCATGTTACATTATTATTAGTTTTTTTGTTAACAAGGCTCGCCAGCTAATGTGAATTGAAACCTGTCTTGCTAGCTTTTTAAAGTCGTGCATGTGTAAACGACAATTGAAATAGAGAAAAAAGACCTGACTGACAAGCCGATACATACTCTTAGAGTTTGATTAATAGGGAATATAATACAAAAATATAGTACTAAAAAAGGTACTACCAATTTTAAAGGTGATTTTACTTTTAAATAAAAATTTGAATCCCCTGCGGAACACATTCCATAAGAATTAGCGGTTTTACAGTATATATCGCCTTTAAAGGTGGCTTCTCAAAACGCTTTACAGGATAAAAACAACCAGAACAGCAACAACAACAATATTGTATTTCATTGCACTTTGAAAACCAAGTAATAACTTAACTATACGTGCAAACGTTTCATATGTTGCTGTTGTGAATGCCTGTGGATTGTATCTTATTTGCCTTGAGTCCTAGTTATCTCTCTCCCCCTTCCCCCCTCTCTCCCTCAATTCAATTCAATTCAAGGTGTTTTATTTGCATGACAGATGGGTACAATCAGTGTTGGGTATGTATATTTTGATATTTACACCCGGCGCGGCACCGAGGGAGCGTCTGCATTTATAACTTCGTTTTTAAAATTAGTCAAGTAATATGAAGCATCTCCTTTTACTTTTAAGTCCCTTAAATACATTGAGCACAGCTTTCTCACCACTTAAGATTGCTTTTCGATACCATCCTTACACAAAGCAGAAACTTTCCGATGACTTACAGTACAAGTGGAAAGATTACAGATTTTAATAGTATTTTATAGTACTAAACTAGCACTTCGTAGAAGGAGGCGCTCTTTTCCTCTAGTCTAACAGTCTGTCCACAAACAAAACATTCCTGTTAGACAAGAGGAATTGAAAAAAAACAATTTTGTCAATGAAAACCAGTGTGTGTGTCTCTCTCTGCTGGATGTCCCTGTCACTCTCTGCTGAATGAATAAAATAATTTTATTGAAAACGCGTTTGCGATTGTCTGGTATTTACCTTGGTCCCTTTTAACTGTTTTTACGGTCTACAGTATTGCTTTGAGACGCCACTTTTAAAGGTGATATGTAAAATAAAGTTTTTTATTATTGTTATAGAGAAACATGATCAGATTTTCCCTGGTTCAGAAAAAAAGATCTAAAGTGCTGATTCTTATGGAATGTGTTCCGCAGGGGATTCAAATTTTTATTTATTTATTTTTTAATTGCGTATCTAAGGAAATCTCAGTATAACTTTGTTCATGAACAAACAGTGGCATGTTACATTATTATTTGTTTTTTTGTTAACAAGGCTCGCCAGCTAATGTGAATCGAAACCTGTCTTGCTAGCTTTTAAAGTCGTGCATGTGTAAACGACAATTCAAATAGAGAAAAAAAGACCTGACTGACAAGATTTAATTAATGCACATCAGTAAATCAAGGGACAAAACAACTATTGCGCCCGGGTCCTCAATGGGCTTTGACGTGCTAATGCGTTGGTTTAACAGTCCGGGTGTGGCAAGCCTCTAATGTCTCCCGACTTCGGCAAAAGGCACCCACCTTTCATTGGAAGACAATGAACATTCTAGCCGTACATGTGAATATAGCATAAATACACCAAGGGATTGGGTGAGCTCCCATCACAAAAAAAACTGCGAACCTGCACTACAGCGACCATAGTACAATATGGAGACCAAGACCTTTTACGGGAAGAGACGGGGTGCTTCTGCTGCCCCAGCTTCCAAAGAGCGAAGGGTAAGCAAATACAGCAGACTTCATCTGAAATACGCGATTTCAGCGCATATTATAAGGTATTATTGCCGTTTTGAATTTTAAATTCAATTATAATTATTTCTTCGTAGCCTGTTCTTCAAGAAAACACTGCACGGGCGAAACGATCTTCGAAATCTACCACCAGGACAGTAAAAAAGAAAGCGGTAAGACGGAAAAAAAGAAAAGTTTATTTTGACTTCTGTTCCGCGACTGATGAATACTACTGTGTGACTTTATTTCTTACATGAATTATGTTATTTTGCCACAGGCCGTGGGTCTCTGCTCTCGGCCACTGGCCAGGGTGCCAACCTGTAGAAGCAGCACTTGTGTGGAGACTTTTCGGCAGCAGCGGGAGCAGTACGACGCATTACTGGGGAGGATTGGGAGGCTAGAGACACTCCTGAAAATGCAGAGGAAGGAGACAGTATGTTCCAGCAGTCAAACAGTTGAGCAGCTGTCTCCCGAAAAGTGCCTCTCCCCGCCGCGCAGGTTGCAATGCCTGGCGGAAGCTCTGCCCCCCGCAGAGCACACACCGCCTCAGGACACTCCATCCCAGCCTCTCCGCTCACCACCGCGCAGGAATTTGTTGATGCTGTCCCCGCCGTCTATCTCCCCCCAGGAAGCACCATTTACAGAGCGGAATTCACAGACGCCAGTGGGACGAATAATTCTCCCAGATATCCAACTTTTACCCATCACTCAGGAGATGGAGGGGGGGTTGTACTTGCAATGCATCGCCATAGACGGGAAAGCAAGAGTCGACCGCTACGCCGCCCTCGTGTTTCGAAATCTTGTGACTTTTGAAATTTACTGGGGGTGGACCACGTCTGTAAATTTCGATGGGTCCAGAGGCAAAACTGCCTTGCCTTGCAATCTCCGGGAAACCATTAGTAGCATGGTGAATCGGAGATTCTCAACCCTTACTGCGTGCGACTGGAAAAGAATTAGTGATCGGATCAACGAAATGCTTCGTAGAAGGAGGCGCTCTTTTCCTCTAGTCTAACAGTCTGTCCAGAACAAAACATTCCTGTTAGACAAGAGGAATTGGAAAAAATCAATTTTGTCAATGGAAACCGGTGTGTGTGTCTCTCCCTGCTGGATGTCCCTCTCACTCTCTGCTGAATGAATAAAAGCATTTTATTAAAAACAAGTTTGTGTTTGTCTGGTATTTACTTTGGTCCCTTTTAACTGTTTTTCCCATCTACTTTTTTGCTTTGAGATGCCACTTTTAAAGGTGATATGTAAAATAAAGTTTTTTATTATTGTTATAGAGAAACATGATCAGATTTTCCCTGGTTCAGAAAAAAATATCTAAAGTGCTACACATAACTTTCTTAATTCGATGTATTTAAAACAGTGAACTACTGTAAGTGTAACATAACATTCAGAAATACAATCTCATATTTGAAAAATAAAAACGATTACAATCTAATCCTTCCACGTTTGATCCCAAAATCCCAAGAAATATAAATCTAAACGGGTAGAAAGGTATGCTGAAAGTTTATTAAGATACTTAGAAGACAAAGATACTGTATCAATGTATGTTGCATTAGCCTGATTATGATTAAAAAACACATATAATTAAACTCGTGTTTGCGATTTAAATCAGAACACGATTTAAATCAATATAAATGTTTATATTGTAACGCATACTGTCCAGCCTGCATTTCTCTATAAAAATGTACTCTATTGCACACACACACACTAGAAGCAGGAAGCAGAAACAGGGACCATTGTCAGAAGGGAAGAAGGTGACTATTCATTGTTATCAAAAATGACTTAGAATCGATCATGTTGTGATATTTTGAATTATAAAAGTCAATTGATTGTCCATAATATCGCTATTCTGTTTTTTAGAAGAAATGTTTGCACAAGCTGGATTTGAACACACAACCCGTAAGTTGATAATTGGGCACGTAGACCAGTAGGCTACAAGGGAAGTTGCATGAAGAGAGAGGCGAAACAGCCCTACACAGCCCTGTCGCAGTACACAAATATAATCATATCGTTATTAAATTCTTTAGAAACGTGATTCCATATTATATTAGTAGAAAAGCTTAAAACTACCACTTTTTTACACGCTATTTCACATGCTAGTTATATACTTCGATGCTTAAAATCGTTAGGGAGAAATGGAATACCGGCGTGTATTTTTCCTTTAAAGTACCGATTCCTGGAATCTGACTGGCTGACACCCCTCTGAAGTGGTTCCATAAAATCTGGTATACGGAAAAGAAAGCGTTGCTACATACAAGTATCTTTTAATACAGTCTTTGCTGTCTTCTTGAGTATCCATGTGATATTTTGAGCTCTAGTTGAATGATAAGTGTCGCATTTTAAATCATTTTCGTAGTTAGAAATTATGAAACGCCCTGTTAAAAGCAAGGGAGTTTTTATGCCTGTTGAAGTAAAACAAAATGCCTGACAAAGTATGGCTTGGACAGATTCCAAGTGCTTGTACAAATGTGCTAATGAAATTATACTTTGAGTATACAGCTTGTCCAAAGTCATCCATTAATAATACTATTAGTAATATCTTCGGTAAAGGTTTTGATGCATAAATATTTCTGATAAAGGTAGGTTGTGTACTTTTGTCCAACTGAGCAATCTTGCTTTCATAAAATATACCAACATTTTAATGACTGATGATTAACATGCTGTTATACAATTCAAAATTAAAAGCTCAAATGCTGTACATGAGAGGTTAAGCTCCCCCTGGCGGTTTTACAAGGTGACGCCGGATAGTTTCCGGGATGACGCAATTAACCGCGTGATACTGCATGACACCGCGACACGCCCACCGGGGTATGCCGCGAAATACCCCACCCATTTTGAATTGCTGCATCTGTAATACCTTGTGATACATGCAAGACATCTGTACACGAAGATGTAATTACAATAAAATTGGCAATTCACAGAAAACCACAATTTGTATAATATTATTCCTCGATATCAATGATCAATTAAAGGATTTGAAGAAACAGCAGCAATAGCAGATGATTTTGGTTTTGAACCCATCTTTACACCTCAATAATCCATTTGTCCTCGAAAAAAGAAAAGACAGGCATATTTTGAGTCTCATAATTAAATCTTTCGTGTAAGGTATGCCATGTGAAAGCATGAAGTAAATCCCCTGATCTCTTTTGAACATGGATAAGGTATTTCTGATGGAGCGCAATGAGCAAAGATTTAATAAGCTACTCCTGCCGATGATTCAGCTTAAAGAAGTAAAGGCTTCACAAACAAAAGCAGCTCGCTACCACAGCCAATATTAAATATACTTGGTGGCACATTACCATTTGCACTGACTCAAAAGTTATCTCGGCAGACGTTGTTCCCTACGTAAAGCTGAAAGTGCCAAAGAGCATTTCCATTGAGAAAAAAAAAATCTTTCTTGATGTTAAACATAGAGAGCCTGCCTTTTAGAAGTTCTCCCTCTAAACACCTTGTGCAGCCTCCCGACAGACTAACAAAAAGCGCCTTTTCACCAACTCAATTTATAATACGCCCCTAAAAACTCCCAACCGAATAACAATCCATCCGTATATTTGATTTCCAAGATCCATTCAAGGCAACTTGGCTCTTCGCAAGCAAATCATTTCAGGGAAGAAACTCAGTTTAGTCAACTACTGGTGCATTCAGCACACCGCTTGCTTGTGCTTGTCAGGGTGGCCAAGTGGTCTGTAGGGAAAACCGGTTCAGGGACGCCAAATATGTAATCATAGTGGCTCTCTGAAGGCACCAGTTCTGTAGGGTTTGGGCATTTACTGAGACAATTATTAATTGTAGCAGTAAATCACAAAGTTGATTCTTTTGATGGCTTTAGAATCCAACCATGCGACATAACTCAAACAACGCGCACACACAGGTACTAATACACGGGGATACATTTATTAATACATAGAATATGCATATAAACCTAACAGATCTTATCGAGAGGGTTATCAGAATACAAAAGATATATATTCAATCAGTTACAAAGAGTTACACATATCAAGAGGACATACGTTCAGTATATCATTCATTTAGACCGTTTCATAAATGAACTTGGTTACAACTTCTACATTAGATACTCAAAACAAGTACATAACTCTTAGGAATTAAATTGATATCAACTGGTTGGGATAACAATTGAATTCTTGAGCTGTAATGCATTGAAGTTGAATACTCATCCAATCTTTGGGGATTCAGATCTCCTGCGGGCACAAAGAAACAGTTGCAGGCTGTTGCTGTCCAATCCGCGCTCTCTGGCTCCGTGCCAGGCTGTGCTGTGCGGCTTGCGACGGTGCGCTGCTGATGCTCACTGTTGGCTTTAACTAGCACAGTTTGTGCACAGGAGAAAAGATGACTGTGGGTCCCAGCAAGTCAGGAAGAGGACCGGTTCGTTCCTGATGAAGAGCTAGTTGAGAATAGTAATTCAGCTGTCCACAGTTCCGACCTGTTCACGAGGCCTGCTGCTGGTTACTCTCTGGCAACCTCCACTCTAGACTCTTAGAACAAAGGAAAGTTCTGGCACTCGGACACACTGGCCGTTCCGTGGTTGTCCGGGCTGAGTCTCAGGATGGTCAGGAGGCGCGCTGCGAGAATGTCCTGCCCTTGGGATTCTCCTTTGAATTCCCTTTAGAATTGTTGAATCTGAATCTGAATCTCAATCTGAAGCTCCCAGGCTCTCTGTGTTGCCTGTTTTTACCTGGAGGAACTTCAGCTCATTGATTGGCTGAAAGTTCCATGGGCATCAGAGTCCCACGTGGGTTACTCAGCCCTACCAGTCCCTGATTGGTTGATCAAGGTGAGATATGAGTCACTTACTCCTGACACTTAGTAATGCAGTCCAGATGTCCAACTGGCACTCCCTAGACAGATAGGCGCCAATGGGTGACCATTGATCATGATAGCCAGGCTTAGCTAAGTGCATCCCCCTTTGGGAGCTGTCCTTGGACCTTAAATCACCTTGCATGAATGGTTTCTCTGTGGCTGCACCGCAGAGATGAACAGAAAAATGAGGCCTAATTTGGGAAAGCTCAGAAACACTTAATTCTGCCTTATTATTAAGCCTCACCGCTACAGGTCTAAGGCGCCAGACTCAAAGACATGTGTTTTTCCAGCTGGCTTGGGTGTTCTGGTCTCCAAATGGAGGCGTGGGTTCAAATCCCACTCCTGACAGCTTCTGCTTTTACCTCTCTTGAATTGTTCCAGTGCTACAGTGAATGACTGAAATATAAAAGAAGCAGAAGAAAGCAAGCAACTCAGTGCAATTTGTGAGTATTCTGCACTGTTAAAATGCACAGGTTTTCATACTTTTTGGAATTCGTAGCTCAAGAAGTGACTCCTGTTTCATTTTCTATTCACCAACTCGATTTGCATTCCGCCCCTCACACCTCACAACAGAATAACAAACGGCTTCATGTGCCACAGCATTCCCCTGTAGATTCGGTTTGCACTATGAATTAGGCGACCCCGAATGAAATATTTTAGTGTTGGCTCAAATGTGAGGAATTTCATGAACCCTCAAAAAGGAACGCTTGCAGAAAATGCCAGCAATTCAAAGTGTGTAGGCAGCATGAACAGACCAATTCTGCAATTTCTTTTATCGTGGGCGGTGCTTTCCGAGTCGATGGCTCTGCATTAGAAATGAGAAGTGCTGAACTCTAAACACGTTCTTGCCATAACTGCTACTCCTGCTGCTACTCCTTCGTCCTCGAAAAAAGAAAAGACAGGCATGTTTTGAGTCTCAAAATGATCATCTGGATCCACAAGAAACATGTAAATTTGATTGATTCCGCAGTATTTTGGATGTACTGTACTTATAACTTCCATTGAAGAGAGATTTCAGCAGTTGCATGAAATTGAAACTTTCGACATTTTGTCTGGTATTGAAAATATGTTTTAAAAAAAAACATAAACAATTTTCTTACAAACAACTCATGAATTATTGCCAGGATCTATATTTAGTGTTCGGTAGTGATAACACTGCTAATATTGATTGAGTAGAAATCTATGATGTATTGACAGCTTTATCTGAAGCGAGAAGTCCTAGAACGCCATCTATGAAGTTTAAGGATTCATACCAAGAAATGCCTTTTGTTTCCCACCCCAACTGCTGCTTTGGCATTACACATTATGTGAACATTACCAGTTTTGGTAGCTTCTGGGCTTCTGGGATTTTCCTAAACTGAAACTTATTCCAAAATTCTTGTAAATCAGTACTAATTTTAATATCAAAGGAAATTACTACAGAAGAAAAGGCTTAACTGAAATATGAATAAGACTATGCAAGCCTAAAAAGTAGAACAATTCAATTTCTATAACTTATTTTTTAATGTTTTGAGAAATTGGCTCACACACCGGAAGACACTAACGTTTCTCTTTGTTAGAGTATGTGAATAACAGTTTAACCCCAAATATTTGTAATTGTGATTCTGTTAAAATTCAATAAATCGTCTATCAACAGTAAGAAATTATAAAGAAAGTAAAAAATTGTTTTATTACATAAACTATAAGACAATGAAGAGAGTTTACTTCGCTTTTGTTCTTTTGACTTAAGCGTTCAGGATCCGAACCCATCTGCGGACGGTTGTGTTTCTTGAATCTCTTGTAATCATCAAAAGTCGCTGTTTTGTGCTTCACTTTTTTCTCGAGTTGTACCACGGATATTTTATATGATCAATACTTTACATGCTCTTTTGCATTTTCCTTCACATACAGAAAAAGTTCAAGTTGTTCATATCACTGTGCTGCACATTTACGCTGGACCACCTGTAACAGTACAGGACACACAGTGAGGAATTCGTGCAGCTTTCAGCTCAATGCCGTGTCCAGAGGGAGGACTCGCTCGCTGAATGATCTCTCAGGAAATCCCGGGTGAGATTCAAAAGGTAAACCTGGCTCTCTATGAACACGAGCAAAGAGTTCTCACTCAACAGAAGATTTCGATGTGAGTACAGTTATAAAAAACACCTGAAGATGCCAGGGATTGAACCCCAGTCCTGTGGAGCAGTAAGTGACTTGTAGCGCTGACATAAGAGATACTTACATAAAGTGCTTTTACTGACCATATTACAAATCACAGGAAGTAAGGTCTTGAAACATTGGGCAGTAGTGGGATTTAAACCCACGCCCCTGAGAGAGTGGAGCCTAAAATCCAGCATATTAGACCATTCAGCCACACTACCTCTGGCCCCTTCTCCTTTCCTCTCGTTGCTGAGTATAGGTGCCTTCATGCAATTGAGCCAGGTTTGAATCCCAGCCAATGCATCTCCAAATCTTTTCAAATGAATCTGTGATCTTGTAGCACATCCTCTGAAACCAGCAATCGAAATTGGAAACGTCTTCTTCAACACTGAAAAGCTCAATTAGGATGAAGCAGTAATACACAGGACAGCAGTACCATATGTGTTCTTGATTGATTCAGACTCGTTCTCAGTGGTTCTTGCTCACCAAATAACTAAAAAGCTGAGGAAGAACGCTACGAAAAATACTAATCAAAATACAAAATAATAATCAGTATTAACCAGAAACAGCAGAAAAACTGGTCACAATTGTGATTATGTCGCTTCTCTGCTTCAGCAAGGTCAATAAAGGACTCTCTGAAAGTAGTAAAGCACTAAAGCACTGCAAAACTGAATTCAAAATCATATTAGGAATTCTGAGTGGTGCCTGCTTACATGCAATCCAATACGGATGTTGTCTTTAAATAAGAATTCTCTATGTTTCCCTGCCTTTTCCCTGGAGTGAAACTATTGGATTGAAGGAATTCTTATGACAGGTTTACAAGGTGCCGTTGATATTGGGATAAGTCTATGAACTCGTGATTTTTATATACTTTAAATAACGGCCATACACACAGAATAAAATGACAGTACTGATGATTTTTCCTGAGATGAAGCACAGCTTATCTTTCCAAGACTGCTTATAAAGGCAAGCCAGTGGATACTATAGCAGAACATGGAAAAACGTTCAGCTTCGTAACCAACAAATTCCCCATTTAGATCTGACATGTGAGGTATGCTTTGTGATTACTTGAAGTGAAACCCACAATCTCTTTTGAACTTAGACAAGTTATTTCTGATGGAGCGCTATGCGGAAAGACATAATCAGCTCTACCCCTGAGGATGA
Organism: Lepisosteus platostomus; assembly: GCF_059453375.1. Taxonomy (NCBI): domain Eukaryota; kingdom Metazoa; phylum Chordata; class Actinopteri; order Semionotiformes; family Lepisosteidae; genus Lepisosteus; species Lepisosteus platostomus. Next base: position 12,211,941 of record NC_142615.1, on the reverse strand, counting down.
CTCGACTTGAAAATGCAGAACATTAACGTTTCACAGATAAAAGGAGCACAACCGACATTAAAATTGAGGGCGCACTGTGATTTGCACTGACTCAAAAGTGATCTTGGTAGACAAACTTCCCTGCTGAAGGTGGAAACGATAAATTGTATTGAGAAGAAGAAACACTTTTTTCTCCCTGCTTTGATTTTAAGCTGATAAAGTAGCTTTTAACACATTGCTCCATTTGGTGGTTGTAACACAAAAACTCCTAGCAGCAGTGGGATTCAAGCCCACGCTCCCAAAGAGAATGGAGCCTTAATCCAGCACCTTAGACTGCTCGGCCACGCTACCCACTGGGCCCTCTTTTTTTGTCTCTACTTGCCTGGAGGAAGCCGGGTGGGTTTTGCTCTTGTCGCCCAACTTAGGGGCGTTATGACCGTGGAACCGACTGCACCTGCTTTTTCTGAGATGGTTCCCCTCTCATGGCGAGATCTCGACTTCTTTAACACCTCTGGATAAAGATCTTCTGTGGAGCAGGTTTCAGACCTCTGCGTACAGCACCCTTGATGTCATTTTATTTTTAAAGCAGCCGCATCTGGAAAGTTGTGTCTTTTACTTTTTATTTGAACAACAAAACTACATACAATACAAACAAGAGCACATATAACGTATCAAGAAAATCGTCAGGGGCACATGCTATAATTCAATAACACTTAAAAAACGATTACACAAGGTAAATAAAGATGATGTCCACACAGCTTGTTCTTACATTTCGAAAGAGTCTGTAAATATACCCTTACGTCTATTTTGAACTGTTCAAACGTAGGACTCTTCGCAGACCATTTCACTTTATACCACATTCCTAAACGAGGATGCATCTCCTGTTTTAGAACTATTTTGGGTGGTATGGCTTATACAACACACCCACAGTATTCTAATGGTGGACTGCAGATCTGTGCTATAGTTCAGTCGAATTCAAAGGATTTGACTGGGATTCTGAAATGTCTCTTGCAAAGGTATTCGGGTTTGCTTGATCCTTTAATAAAAAAGTGATCTGAAACTACCCAGCTTTACAATCTCTGAGGTAGTTGTCACTAAACTCGGACGTGATGTGCCATACATGTGCCGTGTGCCCGTGTGATTTGCACTGACTCAAAAGTGATCTTGGTAGACAAACTTCCCTGCTGAAGGTGGAAACGATAATTTGTGTTGAGAAGAAGAAACAGTTTTTTCTCCCTGCTTTGATGTTAAGCTGATAAAGTAGCTTTTAACACATTGCTCCATTTGGTGGTTGTAACACAAAAACTCCTAGCAGCAGTGGGATTCAAGCCCACACCCCAAAAGAAACTGGAGCCTTAATCCAGCGCCTTAGACCGCTCGGCCACGCTACCCGCTGTGTGTTGTCTCTTTGTCTCATTACTTGCCTGGAGGAAGCCGGGTGGGTTTTGCTCTTGTCGCCCGACTTAGTGGCGTTATGACAGTGGAACCGACTGCACCTGCTTTTTCTGAGATGCTTCCCCTCTCATGGCGAGATCTCGACTTCTTTAACACCTCTGGATAAAGATCTTCTGTGGAGCAGGTTTCAGACCTCTGCGTACAGCACCCTTGATGTCATTTTATTTTTACAGCAGCCGCATCCGGAAAGTTGTGTCTTTTACGTTTTATTTGAACAACAAAACTACATACAATACAAACAAGAGCACATATAACGTATCAAGAAAATCGTCAGGGGCACATGCTATAATACAATTACACTTTATGAAAAACGATTACACAAGGTAAATAAAGATAAGGTCCACACAGCTCGTTCTTACATTTCGAAAGAGTCCGTAAATACCCCTTGACGTCTATTTTGAACTGTTCAAACGTAGGACTCTTCCCAGACCATTTCACTTTATACCACATTCCTAGACGAGGATGCTTCTCCTGTTTTAGAACTATTTTGGGCAGTATGGCTTATACAACACACCCACAGTATTCTAATGGTGGACTGCAGATCTGTGCTATAGTTCAGTCGAATTCAAAGGATCCAGCAATCGTACTGGATTTGACTGGGATTCTGAAAGGTCTCTTGCAAAAGTATTCGGGTTTGCTTGAATCTTTGATAAAAAAAGTGATCTGATCTGAAACTACCCAGCTTACAATCTCTGAGGTAGTTGTCACTAAACTCGGACGTGATGTGGCACACATGTGCCGTGTGCCTTTACTTTTGTAAAAAACTGGTATCGGGAAAAGTTTCTTAATATTTCTTTTGATTAGCATGCAAGAAAATGTGATCATTACCTATGGAATTTCCCGCCAGCGTGGAGCTTGAATTCACAACCTTGAGACTCAGTGTTCAAGAGTCACAGAAGAGGTCAGCCTGGTCTTCAGTTTGTCAACGATAAGCTCCGGCAGTGCTCCTCTGTAAAGCAGATTGTTCGGATCGGTTATGTGGGACGGCACTTCGATACTAAGATCGTTTGCAGCACACGCATGGTTTCCCCCTTCACGCAAAAAACATAGACGAAGGAAACTCTCTTGTCTTGGGCTGCTGACTCCCGGATTTAAAGCGCTCTGGGTGCCAGCTATGTCTCTAACAAGCACACTATAAAGACAGGAATTACACTTTGCTCACGTCACGCATGGAATGGCGAGGCTACTTGTTCAATATTATCTAGTCTCACCTCATATGGTGCCGATTCCTGGTTTTCATTTAAGAAAGAGCACTGCAAACACCGTAAACAGTGCAAAACGTGTGATGAAAGAAGTCTTTTCCCCCCTTTGTCTAAAGCAGAACACAGCGGAGTCATGCCGAGGGTTGTGAGATCAAGATTTCAGTGGAGCACTTTCGTCTACGTCTTTAGCTACATGAGTTGGACATCCTCTTGTACAGGGAAAGCAGATTGAGATCCTCTGACATGAAAAGTGACAGATAAAAGCCATTTCTCATCCTTTCTCTTAGTGGTGGAACTATCGCATGTAAATGAGGCAACTTGCAAGGCGAGCAGGCTCGGTGCACACCGAACGCAGATGTCTCAGAGCAGTAGAGACGTGTCCAAGTGGCTGTCAAAGGACAGCACTTTGCCGGCGCCGTGGCTTAGTTGGCTAAAGCGCCTGTCTAGTAAACAGGAGATCCTGGGTCCGATTCCCAGCGGTGCCTTTCTTCCTGTATTACTGTACAGAATTTATCCTTATGGGCAAATCCCATGCCTTTTAATTCAGGTGCATGCAAGTGTTCGTTTCCTTTCTGGAACAACTTGTTTTGAAAGAAATCTATACAGCTTGCGAAAGATGAAACACAAATCTTGCTTATCAGTGAAGAAGAGGTACTCCCAGCAGGCCAGCTAATACCAGCAAAGTTTTTTTTTCACCCTAACCCAGAGAATGGAGAAAAGCGAGGCGCCTGTGGCTCTGCAGTGTAATCAGTTCGCGAGTTCGGCGGTTAGCTGAAAGAGTGGTAAATGGAGCTCGCCCCAGCCCGTCCTTATTCTTATTCTTTTAAAGAGGATAAAAAATTAACTTCGCCGCCATTACTACCAGCTTTAAAAGACTGCCATGGGCACAGAAAAAAAACACACTAACGATGACTTTTCTGGAACCGAAGCAGAGATTCCTTTACGAACCAACTGATAATGCTCAGCCAGTGAATACTGTTAACAGAATGTGAAAGCACGATCAACTTTGTAACTGCAACCACAGGAAAAACAGCAAGAAGCAGGCTCCATTCCCCATTTAAATCTGTCGTGCGAGGCATGCTTTTTGCACGCATGAAGTAAATCCCACGATTGCTTTTGAACTTGGACAAAGTACTTCCAAAGGAGCGCTATGCGCAAAGATTTAACAAGCTCAACCCCCACCGACGATTTGGTGTGAAGAAGCAGAACATTCAAGTTTCACAGACAGAAGCAGCACGCCAGCACAGCCAAAATTAAAACGCCGGGCACACTACGATTTGCATTGACACAAAAGTGATCTGGGCAGACGTCGTTCCCTGCATAACGCAAAAAGGGGCAAAGCGCTTTTGGGTTGAGAGGACGCAAGAAGGTTTTTGTTTTGTGCCTTGATGTCAAGCTGAGAAAGTATCTTTAAACACTTTGCTTAGTTTCTCGAGAGACTGCCAAAAAGCAACTCCCTTCGTCTGAAGCCAGCTGAAAGGGGGTCTCGACAGAAGAACCTGGCAGCGGTGGGATTTGAACCCACGCGCCCGAAGAGACTGGAGCCTTAATCCAGCGAATTAGACCGCTCGGCCACGCTACCCGCTGTGTGTTGTTTCTTTGTCTCATTACTTGCCCGGAGGAAGCCGGGTGGGTTTTGCTCTTGTCGCCCGAATTAGTGGCGTTATGACCGTGGAACCGACTGCACCTGCTTTTTCTGAGATGCTTCCCCTCTCATGGCGAGATCTCTACTTCTTTAACACCTCTTGATAAAGATCTTCTGTTGAGCAGGTTTCAGACCTCTGCGTACAGCACCCTTGATGTCATTTTATTTTTACAGCAGCCGCATCCGGAAAGTTGTGTCTTTTACGTTTTATTTGAACAACAAAACTACATACAATACAAACAAGAGCACATATAACGTATCAAGAAAATCGTCAGGGGCACATGCTATAATACAATTACACTTTATGAAAAATGATTACACAAGGTAAATAAAGATAAGGTCCGCACAGCTTGTTCTTACATTTCGAAAGAGTCCGTAAATACCCCTTGACGTCTATTTTGAACTGTTCAAATGTAGGACTCTTCCCAGACCATTTCACTTTATACCACATTCCTAAACGAGGATGCTTCTCCTGTTTTAGAACTGTTTTGGGCGGTATGGCTTATACAGCACACCCACAGTATTCTAATGGTGGACTGCAGATCTGTGCTATAGTTCAGTCGAATTCAAAGGATCCAGCAATCGTACTGGATTTGTCTGGGATTCTGAAATGTCTCTTGCAAAAGTATACGGGTTTGCTTGAACCTTTGATAAAAAAAGTGATCTGATCTGAGACTACCCAGCTTACAATCTCTGAGGTAGTTGTCACTAAACTCGGACGTGATGTGGCACACATGTGCCGTGTGCCTTTACTTTTGTAAAAAACTGGTATCGGGAAAAGTTTCTTAATATTTCTTTGGATTAGCATGCAAGAAAATGTGATCATTACCTATGGAATTTCCCGCCAGCGTGGAGCTTGAATTCACAACCTTGAGACTCAGTGTTCAACAGTCACAGAAGAGGTCAGCCTGGTCTTCAGTTTGCCAACGATAAGCTCCGGCAGTGCTCCTCTGTAAAGCAGATTGTTCGGATCGGTTATGTGGGACGGCACTTCGATACTAAGATCGTTTGCAGCACACGCATGGTTTCCCCCTTCACGCAAAAAACATAGACGAAGGAAATTCTCTTGTCTTGGGCTGCTGACTCCCGGATTTAAAGCGCTCTGGGTGCCAGCTATGTCTCTAACAAGCACACTATAAAGACAGGAATTACACTTTGCTCACGTCACGCATGGAATGGCGAGGCTACTTGTTCCAATATTATCTAGTCTCACCTCATATGGTGCCGATTCCTGGTTTTCATTTAAGAAAGAGCACTGCAAACACCGTAAACAGTGCAAAACGTGTGATGAAAGAAGTCTTTTCCCCCCTTTGTCTAAAGCAGAACACAGCGGAGTCATGCCGAGGGTTGTGAGATCAAGATTTCAGTGGAGCACTGTCGTCTACGTCTTTAGCTACATGAGTTGGACATCCTCTTGTACAGGGAAAGCAGATTGAGATCCTCTGACATGAAAAGTGACAGATAAAAGCCATTTCTCATCCTTTCTCTTAGTGGTGGAACTATCGCATGTAAATGAGGCAACTTGCAAGGCGAGCAGGCTCGGTGCACACCGAACGCAGATGTCTCAGAGCAGTTGAGACGTGTCCAAGTGGCTGTCAAAGCGCCGTGGCTTAGTTGGCTAAAGCGCCTGTCTAGTAAACAGGAGATCCTGGGTCCGATTCCCAGCGGTGCCTTTCTTCCTGTCTTACTGTACAGAATTTATCCTTATGGGCAAATCCCATGCCTTTTAATTCAGGTGCATGCAAGTGTTCGTTTCCTTTCTGGAACAACTTGTTTTGAAAGAAATCTATACAGCTTGCGAAAGATGAAACACAAATCTTGCTTATCAGTGAAGAAGAGGTACTCCCAGCAGGCCAGCTAATACCAGCAAAGTTTTTTTTTCACCCTAACCCAGAGAATGGAGAAAAGCGAGGCGCCTGTGGCTCTGCAGTGTAATCAGTTCGCGAGTTCGGCGGTTAGCTGAAAGAGTGGTAAATGGAGCTCGCCCCAGCCCGTCCTTATTCTTTTAAAGAGGATAAAAAATTAACTTCGCCGCCATTACTACCAGCTTTAAAAGACTGCCATGGGCACGGAAAAAAACACACTACAGATGACTTTTCTGGAACCGAAGCAGAGATTCCTTTACGAACCAACTGATAAAGCTCAGCCAGTGAATACTGATAACAGAATGTGAAAGCACGATCAACTTTGTAACTGCAACCACAGGAAAAACAGCAAGAAGCAGGCTCCATTCCCCATTTAAATCTGTCGTGCGAGGCATGCTTTTTGCACGCATGAAGTAAATCCCACGATTGCTTTTGAACTTGGACAAAGTACTTCCAAAGGAGCGCTATGCGCAAAGATTTAACATGTTCTTTACCACCCCTGGGTGCTGCAGGTGCTTCAGGTGGAGAAAGGCCTGCAGGTAATACAGTACAAGAAGCTGCTCAGGCAAGGTGATGTCTTGCCCAGTCTGTGCAACACATCTCTCTTTGCAACCATCAACACCTTCCAGCAATCCTTCGTACTTGGTTCTGGACTCTGCAACTGTCTATATCTGTTTGAGAAATTCGTACTCATCAACTTTTTTTGTATTCAAATTAAAAGTACAACTGAAAGAAGTTTTATAATGAAAATGACCTAATTTTAGTAATCTCTTGGCAACATTCTTACTGTTCTTCTTCTGAATATCCTTTAGGATACTTTGGAAGTTGATGATGAGGTTAGCCAGGCTGGGATCCTCTACTTTCACACTGATATCATTTAGGATGTAGCCCGGAAAATGGTTTATGTTCTTAATATAATTAGCAATGATTTGGTGAGACAGTCCAGTGGTCTTCATTTGGTTACAATAATTGTTGTTTTGGATAGGCCCTTTACAAAGTTTAAGGAAGATGCAGATGGATCCATAAAAACAGGAATCTGGAAACATTTTCTACCTGATAAATGTAGAGTCACTATGTTTATGGCTGAGATTTCACATGGGTGAATTTTAAGCTAAGGAGTAAAAACGTGTGCTATGGAAATATCACTGCTCAATTTTAAATGCCTTTAAAAAATAAATACCTCCTGAGAGCAATCTGCCACTCCAAGATCCTTGGTAAGGTCTTGTTTAAACCCAGCCAGGTGAGGAGCATCCAGAGAGTGCGTTCTGTCCAGTCCAGCCTGGGTCACCATCTTCCTGAAAGCCTGCTGATGGCTTTTAAGAACTGGGGGGACAGAAGGAATACAAAATACACATTTAAACATTTTTACTTCTAAGACAAACTAGAATACAAGTATAAAACAAAAGATACATTTGGAAAAAATAGAATGTTCTCCAGAACTCACATCTTCCCCTTCCTCTTCCACTTCAGTCTCTGGCATCTCTTCCTCCTGGACAGCAGCCTCTTGCTCAGGGCATCTGGACCACTGGTATATCATTTTAACATACCCTTACATAAAGGTAAAGGTTAGAAATGAAACAGAAGAACCCTTATAAATTCTAAATATCTTACCTTGCTGATGTGTCTTCAAGATTCCACATAAAACAGTCCATGGACTCCGCCAGTCTCACATTCTCACCACACATGAGCCCTATGCTCTTGCAATCCCTGACCTGCCGATTCCTCAAGTGATTCAACAAGTCCTTCCTGGCCTGGAGAAGGACCTTGCTGATCTCCTCTGCTGAGGCTCATTTCATACACACCCTCTTTAGGTGAAGAGGAAACTGGTCAAATGTCTTCAGGCAGGTCTTGCACACCAGAGGAATCCTCATGGGTCTCTTTTGAAAATAAATAACTTTTGTGTAAAGGAACAAGTCAAGACTGTTTCAGTTTCTTAACCGAGGCTTAATTTTCTCTCCAATAGCTTCACCATATTGTTTATTGTATTTTTATCAGAATTATACCTTGCTCTAAAATAATGACTTTATAAAACAACTTAACTCTTACTTGGTCTTGTTCGCAGTCTTTCCAGTAGAAGCCGTTGTAGAATTTAAAAACTGCTGTGATAATTTGATCTGCCCGAGTGTCCTTCCCTAACCCAGTATTGATAGTTTGTGTACTGTAGGGTCCAAAGGTGGTGTTCTGCAATTTCCTCCCATAATGTTTCTTTGATCAGTTGGAAGTAAGTGTGAAAGCTTCCTCCCAGTGGGGAAGCTCAAGATACTCTAGTTGTATGACAGATTTTCGTTGTAGTGCTCTTCGAGGATCTGCAGTGTGGTGTGAAGCCAATTTTTGGCATTGCTTACCAGCTTCAGATATGTGAGTTTAGGTGGCTTAGCAGGTTTTATGAGTTCCTCGGTCTTCCGTCGTAGGCTGGCGGGTGCTCGGTTCTCCCGTCCAATAAAACTGCTGTGTTTTGTAAATGGTGGACTGTTTGGATCATTTTGTAGATGATCCTGGTTCCTTGGTGGAAGGTATCCTGTCTGACATGTTTGCTGTGTAGGCAGTGTGGAGGGTGACCATATGGTTGCGTGCATTGTCAACTCTGGATTGATCCATACTTACCATTTAAATGCCTAAAGCTTCGTTGACACCGTTAGGTTTCCACTGTTAGGCAGCTTTAACTCTGTAGAATCTGTGGCTCCATAGGAAGACTATCTTGCCTTTCTGTGTGTCGCTATGTTTCTGCCTGGGTCTTCTTCAGGCATTGTTCTGGAACACTGTGTCCATGCTGGCTTGTTTTTATCCTGTTTTGTAAGGGGCAGTGTGTTGTAGTTCCTCCTAGGGGGCTAGTTTGTATCCTATGGTCTGTGTTCCTTCTGTACGTTTCTGTATGAGTAGGTGCAGTTTCAGTTGGTGAATGGGTTTCTGCTTTCCCTGGTGGGGATTATGCATGGACCATTAACATCTCAATAGGCAATCAGGGTCTTTTGTTTTCCTCCCTAGTAGGACTGTGCAAGCTGTGTGAGTTTCCATAGCTGATTGGTTTCAGTTATTCTTCTGTTTGTTGCATGTTAGTATGGTGAAGAGTTCCAGTCCCTGTAGGATCTGGCTAGTTAGGAGAGGGGAACGAAGCTCCTTCTCCCAGACTTTATCCGAGAGGGGACCATCTGGGACAAGGAGAGGACTCTCCTTCCAACGACTAAAACCCTCCCGGTTTTTCTGATGTACAGGTCTTGTGTAAAGATAGTATTAAGTCTTTTGATCCACTCCCTTTCCTTTTTCTTTCTTTCTGTCTCTGTCCAGTTGGGGTTGCTTTCCAGTCCCGTGGTTCCTGATGTACCTGTGTTGTGTCAGCTGGGTTCGGATGGAGTTACCCGTTCCCCCCACATAGGTCACCCCGCACTTTTTGCACTGGATGCTGTAGATGGCGTTATTGATGTTTTCTGAGAGTGCCCTTTGCAACTGGAAGATTTCTTTAGTTTCTTTGTTTTGGATAGTTGTTTTCTGTTATGAAATGTTTGGCTCTTGGTGTATATGATCTGTTGTGTACAGGCTTTAGCTTGCTTTGGTCTAATTAATGCTAAAGGTTTTTGTTTTTTTCTGTGTGCAGATATGATTTTGTGCTCCCTCAGTATGTTTGTGTTTTCTAATATCATGGTTTTTGGTTGGTTTTTATGCTGAGTTGAAAATATGATGTGTTGAGGGGTATTTTTCTGTCATCTGGAGTTTTTCTATTTAGAAATGTTTGTGCCACATTTTTGAGGAAACTTTGTGTGTATCTTCTCTGGCATAAAGCTTGGAAGAGTGTTTATTTGGCTTCCTCAAAGTCTTGTTGTTGTGTACAGATTTTGTGGAAGTGTAGGAGTTGTGATTTTACCAGTCCTTTGAAAGTATGTTTTGGGTGGAAGCTATCCTTGTGCAGTAAGCCGTGTGAATGTGTCTTTGAAAAATACCTTGATGTCCAGTTTGTCTGTGTTGTTGAAGGAAGAAACTTTGTATGTGGTGGTGTCTAGGAAGTCTATCAGGCTACCATGCTTGGTGTATTTGAGTTTAATGGACCTGTGGTGTGTGTTGAGGGTGTTAATGATTTCTTGTAAGGCTTGATATGTGCTCCCTATATGTTTATTTTTTATATCTTTGCCCTGTGATGGACTGGTGTCCTTTCCAGGGTGTAGCCTTCCACGTGTCTATTTCTTGCCACATTTTAAAGTGGAGTTATAATCTTACTATTTTTACAGTTTTAAATTGACATTTACAAATGTATATTAAAGCAGCTACCCACCTGAACTAAACTATGTCAGCATGTGTAGTCTGCAAAGGAACAAGTAATAGGTTTATTCCATACTGAAAAGAGAAGAGAGAAAACTCAACGTTTCGTCTGTGAAGCCTTCAGGTGTGAGAAAGACAGGGCAGGTTACAAAGATTAAATAGCACAGAAGAACAAAAGCTGGGAGAGGGGAGGAGGCAGGAGCGGCAGAGAGGCCACTCAGGAAGTGCAAAGTGGAGAGAGGTGAAGAAAGGTATGAAGTCAAGACCTGCAAGAGAATAGAGAAGATTACATTAAAATAAGTCAGTCATTGAGAGATCCTGGCCATTTGAGGTGAAAAGAAAAACTATGGGCTTGGAGAAATCTTTAACCTTCCCAGCCCTAATATGTTCTCTGAAGCGTTCTCCTAGACTCCTTTCGGTTTCCCAAATGTAGATAGCTGGGCATTTTTTGCAAGCGATACAGTAAATGAGATACAGGATGTTGTCAGGGTTATCCGGAATTGTCCTGTGATGCCCTGAATGTCGTTAGATATGTATTTGCAAGTGATGCAGCGAGTGCTGTTGCAGGGGAAGGTGCCAAGTGCGAGGGAGCTGTGAACAAGAAGCTTATGTGGTGGTCAGCGATAAGAGATGATTGGGCGGTCGGGAAAAAAGAGTACCGATGGAGGGATCGTCCTGTAAAATGGAGTCATTGTTAATGATGGTCCTGGGGATAGAAATTGGGTTAGGGTGGTAGGAAAGCACCGAGGGAATGCGGTTGTGAGACCAGGAGTTCCGGATTGAGTTGATGAGCCGAGGGCTGTTTTTGGCCTGGGAGTAGAATAAAGTGACACCTTTCGTCAAACTTTTTGACAGGTACCACGCCCCCTTTTTCAGGCAATGGGAGGCCGCCATGGGCAGATGTCCTGCCCCCTTTTTGGCTAATGGTGCATCATTACGAGTGGATGTCCCGCCCCCTCCAGAGCCAATGGTGTGTCATTATGAGTGTTGTTGTCCCGCTTCCAATCCCTGGGCCTCAGGGTCCAAATACCCACCATCGCATCCCCCTCAATTTCTAAAGTGTATGAAAGTGTATGAAGTGTATTAGCGACGAGGGTTGGAAGGTGATCAAGTCTGCCGTAGGTTTCAGCGCGCTCTATTATAACCCTAAGGAATCGGGGCGTTACGGCGGTGTGTGGGGAGTCTGGTGAGGGCCGCGAGTTCCCGGGGTGTAAGCGGCACCAGCCGCAGCCAGGTGTCAGACTGGTTGACCCTGATAGCATGTCTCAAAAAACATCAAGCGCACACACACACACACACACACACACACACACACACACACACACACACACACACACACACACACACTGAGTAAAGTGGGCCGCGAGATCCCGGGGTGTGGGCTGTTGCAGCCAGGGTCCGGTGACAGTGTGGTTGACCCTGACAGCAAGTCTCAAAATACAGCAAGGGCGTGTAAACACACACACACACACACACACACACACACACACACAAAGTCTCACGGAAAGAACTCGCAGGACAAATAACATGTGAAATGTGAACCACTTTACTTCATCAGTAGGTTTTCAAATACAGAAACATCAAAGGAAACATCCCAGTATACACTTTTGAACTTTTCACACACGTTACAGAATACTGCTTGCAATCACCAATTAAATGTTGGTGCAGAAAATCAGTTGTAGCTATCATCCCAACATTGTTCAGAAACTCAGCAGCATCTGAAAAAGCGTTCATAAGGCCCTTTCCCTCGCCATTTCTATAGCCATGAACACCAAACTGGGCAACTCTGTCTAACAGATCAAATAAATTTGCCTGAGTGATCAGAGGGACGGTGTAACCACAGGTTCTATGTAAAATACGTTGTATTTTGGAATACACATCGCTGAATCCGCCAGGCTTCAGTTTCTAATCTGAAAACATCAGAATCACAGTAATTTCACTCATGTTCTTTACATACACATCTATCTCTTTAACAAATTCAAGGACATGAGCATTCGGTTTATTGATTTTAATTTCAAGCTTTGCAGAAAGAAGGGTGTAAAGCACTCTTTGTAAGAATTCTAACGTTCGGAATTCTTCATTCTTTGGACGATGGCTCACCCGTCTCTAAAACACAGCCGTGGTTTTACATAGATCCTTTTTTCTCTTGTGTTAAAATTAGTATAATGTTTCTTTTGCAATGCACCAAAAGTCACGTCTAGTATTTTTCCATCTACCTTTTCAAGTAAGGAGCGTACACACTCATATGGCGATCGGTTGTCAATTATGTTTCTCAGCAAGTGTTTTATACTCCGCTCAGTATGATTTGTAATGGTATAGGCACCCAGGCCCCTGGCGATGTACAGAACAGCCGATAAAATTTGGGCTAAACTGAGAGACGTATAAATTTCTAACGCAGCAAACGACACATCTTCGTACCCATCCGCGCACCCGTCAACCAGGCATGTGTGACCCCGTTGACCTGGATGATTAATCAAACAGGCCTCGCATTCATCAATCAGAACCCCCTTTAAACACTGGCTGAAGATGCAACATTCCACCGACTTTACAATCTGATCCATAGCATCAGGCTCATTAGAGCCATCATTAGCTAAACTAAGTTGAACATCATCATTATTAACATTTTGGCGAATACACATGCACAGACACGAAACATTCAAGCTCGATGGTAGTTTGAAGATTGATGCGTCGACCTCTTCGTTATTCTATTAAAGGAAAAAAGAAAAGGAAGGCTTAACAAAATAATAAATAAATTTTAATGCCTCTTTTGTGTTAGAGTTTTTAGTTTCCTCCACACTCGCCGCGGTTTAATATTGACTATTTGTAGCGACTCTTTATCATCAGTCGTTGACGGTTCACCAACACCAGATTCCCCGTACGTGCTCACATGACAGCCACTGTCACACACCACTGAGTGCGGGGTCAGCTTTTGCTAAAAAGAAGACGAAGTGTTGAAAATGATATACGCTAAGCGCAGATTGAAATAACAATTCCATTATCAGAAAAAATATTTTAGCAACTTACCTCTTCAGTTTGCATAGCAGAGGAATCCGATGATTCACTACTCAAAGAAGCCATCTTCGCAGCAGTCAATATCGGGGCCTGACAGCTAAGGTGTCACACTTCAAAACCGGCAAGTCGGCTCATTTAAGCATAAACTCCAAATCCGTAACCATGCCTACATAGCTCAAGACAGTTTTCAAATGGTTGTGATGTTTTAGAATGCCCCACCATATCCCCCTGCCCCAAAATCACACGTGTTTTATCGAGAGCGAAAAGTAATCACGTTGAATTAAAATACGTAAGCTTATTTTTAATGAGAAATTCTCAACAGCTTTACAAAAGTTTGAAATACTTTTCCACATACCGTGAATGTAAAGTCTTTAAACCTTAAAAATATTCACATGCAACCCAAACCTCAAATGATGTGTGTTTGCCTAGAAAAGAAATTACATTGAATCAAAAAATGTAACTTATTTTATTTTTTGAGAAGAGCATTGTGGGGCTGGTCTTTATATTTTAGTGGATAGGTCATAAAAGTGTTAAAATAATTGAATAAGACACATTTAGCAGCGATAACTTTTAAGCACAAGCAAAAAATTGATATTTATAATGCTTATAGATTTTAACAATATAACGGACTTTACTAAAATGTTTACTTTTAAAATAAATCCTCACCCAGGCATCTGCCGTTAAAGGTTATGGGATGTAGACCCGCGGTATCCAAAGAGGAACAGCTCTTTCCAGGGCACCCCGTCAAGAACAGCTCCTCGGACAGCACGAAACAGGCCATCCAGCAGATCCGTCAAGCACGCCCTCAAATCCTTCAATCCATCACAACTGAAAAAAAAGAGGTGCAGCAGCCCCTCCGTCCACTTCCTGCACACAGGGCAGAGGGAGTCCTCCTCAGCATGGAAGCGCTGCAGTACCATCTTGGTGAAAACGCAGTTGTGACGGATGAAGTCCAGCTGCTTGCATCTCTAGGGCAGGAAAGGCAGCCTCAGACATGCCCAGATCCATGTCGGCTCGAGGTGGCGGAAGATCTTACCACAGAACTCCTCAGAGATTGGCACACTGAACCGTTTCGCCACCATCAGCCTGTAGAACATGCTGGTGGTGCACTCCAGGAGGTCCACCCCACGGTCCCCCCACTTCACCCTCAGCTCCAGCCAGGCTGGGCCTGCTGCCCCGTCTTGTGGACGGAGCTTCTCCAGCCAACTGTCCGGGAGACCGAGTTTGAGCTGCTCGTAATCCTGATGGATCTTACTGACAGGCAGCTTGTTGTCGACCTCTCGGACAGCGTTGACAATAGCCTGGGTGGGCAGAAAACTGTCCTTTACTTCATAAAGAAGATCCTTGACCTTGGATATGCCAGCCTCGTAGAGCCGCCTGTTCCATCGAGACCCCAGCAGGGGGTTGAGGAACAGAGGCTGCTCCAGAAGCTGGGCCCGGGTCTCCGGCGTGTAGGAGACATGCTGGGACATGAACTCCCCCCACGCCAGCAGGACGTAAAAGGGGGAGTTCCTGTAAAAGGGGGGCAGATGTTTTACCAGCCCCGGAGTCAGCCTCATCAGGAGGGTCTCCTGCCCCAAGCCCCCACAAGTCATCGAGGTAGCGTACCATTAAAAATCTTTCAAATGCCGACATTATCCAGGTCAAGGAATTTCTTAACTACTTTCAGCCTAAAGCTTTTCAGCTTCAGGCCTACATCACACAGCTTCAGCCCACCCCTGGAGATTTCCCCAATGAGGGTGTCATGAGCAACCCGTGGAGGCTTCCCCTCCCACACGAATCCCACCACAAGTTGCCTAATCTCGTTCTCTACCCATTCAGGAAGAGGCATCACAGACACTGGGTACCACAAGAGGCACAGGCACAGTGTGTTAACGAGCAGGACCCTTCCCTTTAGGGTCAGGGACCTGTGTCTCCACTGATTTAGCCTGGCCCTCATCTTAATGAGCTTCTCCTTCCACAGGAGAAGCCCAGTGGCCTGCTCATCAGCGCTAATGTAGACGCCAAGGACCTTCAGGTGACCCGTCTCCACCCTGAAAGGGTAGCCGAGGAGCGGGGCAGGGTCTGCCCTCCCCACTGGCATGACCTCAGACTTCTCCAAGTTTACCTTGGCGCCCGAGGCAGCGGAGGAGGCCTGCACCACCTCCAAAATGGCCGAGATCTCCGCCACCTCTGCCAACGTCAGTGTGGTGTCGTCAGCATATTGGTATATCAACGAGGTGGCGGTGCCCCCAGGCAAGGTGACACCGCACACCCCCTCCTTACTGGGGATCGCCAGACCCAGGGGCTCAGCCACTAAGGAGTAGACCAGAGCTGACAGAGGGCAGCCCTGCTGCACTGACCTGGTCACTGGAAAGAAGCTCGTGAGGGAACCGTTCACCTTGACACAGCTCATGATCCCCTTGTACACGAGCCTCACCCAGGAGATGAAGGCCTCGCCGAAGCCGAAGCTCTTCAAGACCTCAAACAGGAAGGAATGCTCCACACTGTCGAAGGCCATCTCCTGGTCCAGTTTCAGGACGTATCCGCCCTTCGGCTGCTCCCGCATAAGGTCCACGACATCTCTGATGGAGCACACCGTGTCCGCGATGTCTCTCCCCTTGACGCAGTAGGTCTGCGAAGGCGACAGGATCCTGGGCAGAACCTTCCTGAGCCTGAGGGAGAGAACACGAGTTAGGATCTTATAGTCCGAGTTCAACAGGCTGATCGGGCGAAAGTTTTTCAAAAGGGAGGGATCCCCCTGCTTTTTGTAGACGAGAGATCACCCCCCTTCTCATAGATGGGGTCAGAGCGCCGGTCCTGGCAATCTCCTGGAACACCTCCAGAAGGAGGGGCCCCTGGGACTGCTGAAAGTGTCTGTAGAGCTCGGAGGAGAGCCCGTCCCACCCTGGGCTCTTGTTAGGAGACGAGCCCCGAAGTGCCTCAAGCACTTCCTCCAAGTTCAGTGCACTGTCACAGAGCTCACGATCGCTCTGTGACAGGCAGGTACTCACCCTGGCCAGCATGGCCTGGGTCTGCTGCTCATCCACCCATTTGGACCGGAACAAGGCGCTATAAAAAGAAAACACCTCATTCCTAACGGCCTCAGGGGCAGAGAGCCGCACACCGTCCTCTCCCACCAGCTCCTTGATGAAGGAGCTGCGCTGCCTCTCCTCCTCCAGGACGAAGAAGAACCTCGTGCTCTTCTCGCCCTCGGCCAGATACTGGGCTCTGCTGCGCACCCTGGCTCCTCTCCACTTCTCCTCCTCCAGGGCTTGCAGCTCACCCCTCAGCTCCAGCAAGAGCTCGCAGCCCCCGCCGTGATCTGCCAGGAGCCCGAGCTCTGAGGTGATCCGAGCCCGAAGCTCTCTCTCCCGCCTGGCCTTCTCCCGCCCCCGGGACAGGCCATACGAGATACTGAACTCTTTGATGGCGTACTTGAGATTATCCCACCAGACCAGCTTTTCTGACCTTATTTAAGCACCAGAGGCCGGGGCCCCGGTCCTCCTGTGCCCCTGCTAGAGAGAAGTGAAGCACAGCATGGTCGCTCAGGGTCGTGAACACATAGTGCATCCGGCTCAGGCACGGGAAGAGACTCATGTGCCCCTGCAACAGGTCGATCCGGCTCTGTCTCAAGACACCTTCGACGACCTGCCGCCGAGAAAAGTCCCTCCGTGCACCATAAGCCTGACGCCACGCATCCACGAACCAGTGAGCTTCCGCACTGCGCTCCAGGAAGCTGCGAGCAGCGCTGCTCTTAAAGGTCATCCCAACCGCGACATCGAGCGCACTCAGTGCACAGTTAAAATCTCCGACGACCAGCCCTGGCTGCTGAAAGCAGCTCGCCTCCAGCTGCTTGAAGAAGGCGAGCCGCTCAGCTTCCCCATTGTGGGCGTAGATGTTGCTCAGCAGCACGGACTGTCCAGGAAACCCAAGACAGACCTGCAGGAGCCGGCCCTCCGTGTCGCGGTGCAGGAGCCTTACGCTCTCGTACACTCCCCTCCTCACCAGCACAGCCACCCCCCTCCTGCACAGGCTGGAGGCGTTGCTGTAAAACAGCTCCCCGTCCCACTGTGCTCGCACCTTCCGGACACACTCCTCGTCCCAGAAGGTCTCCTGGAGGCAGACAACATCCATCCGCCCCAGCAGAGCTAACACTGCCCCCAGCTTTGCTCAGTCCCTCAGCCCGTTGTTGTTTAAAGAGGCGAAAGTTGCCATCACGCATATGGCCATAAGAGTGAAATTAATTCTCCGGCCCGCGCGACAGTTCCCCCGCCCTTTCTGCCACATTCTCATTGCCAACACTTGCCGCTTCCTCCCCACCTCCTGTCTCCGCCACCGCAGAGACATCAGGGATGGGTCTGCGGACAACTCTTGAACTGGGCTTCAGGTTGGGCTGAGGCCTGACGTGGTGCCCAGCCTTCGAGGGCCCAGGCGGTTGTACCCCGGCTTGCCCACTCCCCTCCCCCTCCTCCCTGTCCTCCCTCTCCACCCCATCCATCTCCACCACCTCCCCTTCCCCCTCCATCTTCATGCCCTGTAATACCCCTCCTCCGTCCCTGCCCCATCCATCTCCAGACACCCATCCTCCATTCCTACTTCCACCACTTCCCCTACCTCTCCTCCCACGACCATATCCAACTCCCCTTCCTCAGTCTCTGCCAACAGTGCCTGACCGAGTATTGAAGAGGCTCCCTCACCTGGCAGGCCGGTGTCTTGTGGCCGCTGCAGGGCAACCGGGCGCTTCCCCTCAGGCTCCTCTGGGTCCTTGGGCGTCTTTTCGTCTGGGCCTATGTCCACCTTGCCAGGGTCTTTTCGCCGTTGCCGCTGCCGCTTGGTCACACGCCTCGCAGCAGCGCCTTTGCTGACCCCAGCAGGCTTCTCATGCCTGGACCCAGAAGAGGGCCCTGCTGGCTCACTGGTAAGCTGGGGAACCACTGACGGTGATGGTGGTGGTGGTGCTGGTGCCGTCGCCTCCTCCCTCTGCCTCTCTCCCTGCACAGGCTGGGGTGTCAAAAGCCCACTGGTACGCTGAGGGGCCGCCTCTGGTGGTGGTGGTGCCCCTAGGATCTCAGCTGCACCACGCTGCACCGCCGCATGTTGTGGAGCAACCTCCCTCTGCTTCTCTTGCGGCACAGAGTGGGATGCAGCAGGATTGTTAGGGCAACGGGGCGCCCCTGCTGGTGGAGATGCTGGCTGGTCCTCGGCTCCTTTCTGCTGCGCTGTACCCAGGATTGGAGGGGCCTCCCTCTGCCTCTCCCCCATCACCGGCTGGGGCGTTGCTGGCTCACTGGGGTCCTGGGGCGCCGCTGCTGGCAACTCTCCATGCTCAGATGCACTCGTAGTCCATCTTCAACCCCCTCGGCGTTGCGGGCAGCTGCTCCTGCTCCGGCTGGATCTTCCGGCTCAGGCTCGCAGTTGCAGCTCATGAGCGCATGGAGGCAGTCCGGGCACTTGGCAGCGGTGCAGTTCCTGGCGCGGTGGCCGGGCTGTCTGCACTCATAGCAGAGGAACTCGGGGCAGTCCTTGGCAATGTGCCCCGAGTCCAGGCAGACATGACACACCCTTTGTTGTTGGTCGTGGAGGACCCTGAAGTACTGGTCCCCCTCTGCCGTGGCGAAGCGGGTGCTGTATGGCAACGAGGCTACATGCCATCAGCAATGGTGGTCCCAGGGTAGTGGCGCATCCTGATGTCCGAAATCACTCTCACCCCCCAGCTACTCAGCTTCTCCTTGATAGTCTCGTCTGAGATATATGCCGGGAGGTGGAGGAAGGAAACCACTACCTCCTTCTGCTCCAGCCAGCGGCAGGGTCCGCGTGTTCTTTTGAGTACAGAGTCAGTTCAAACTCTTTTGGCGTCTGGGGGCGGCAGGCAAAAAGAGAGCCCTCCCCACAGACGCCATGCACCGCTGCGATAATAGCACCCGCAGATGGTTTCTCCACACCGCTCACATCCACCACAACAGTATGCGCCCTTGCAAAAACCCGCCGGGGGGGTCGATCCGAATTCCTCATCCTTCTCTTTCCTACACCACTCTCCTCCTCCACTACAATAACATTCTCTGCCTCCATGTTTTTTCCTTCCATTAAAACACAAACAGGACTCAGAAAGCAACAAAAAAGCAACAACAAAAAACCAAAAGTCTCTCCCCTCCCCAAACAGCGCTAGGCTGAAGGGGAGGGCTTCAAAAATCAACCAAAAATTCACAAAAAACCACAAAAATTCACAAAAAACAAAGTCTTACTTGAGACAAACAAATGCTCTATTCCTCTCCTTCTTCCTGCTCTCACGCTGACCACGGCCCCTGTGACGTCAGAGGGCCTGCTCAAGGGGGTGTGGCCGTAAGCGAGAGCAGGGCTCAATGACACCTTTCTTCTAGAGAGGACAGCTCCGTCACCTCTTTTACGACGCTGCTTTTTTCCCTTGCGTTTTTCTCTTCTTCCCACGTTCTCTCTCTTCACTGCCTTCGTCCCCACTCTATTTCACTTCAGTCTTTCACTTGTAGCGGCAATGCTTGTTAATAAGACAGAATTAAGTGTTGCTGTGCTTTCCCAAATGAGGCCCCATCTCTCTGTTCATCTATGTAGTGCAGCCAATGAGAAGCTATTCATGCAGGCTGATTTAAAGATGTTTTCTATTGATAAGAGACAGCTCCCAAATGGGGATGCACTTAGCTAAGACTGGCTATCATGATCAATGGTCATCCATTGGCGCCTATCTGTCTAGGGAGTGCCAGATGGACATCTGGACTGCATTCCTAAGTGTCAGGAGTAAGTGACTCATATCTCACCTTGATCAACCAATCAGGGACTGGTAGGGCCGAGTAACCCACGTGGGTCTCTGATGCCAACGAAACTTTCAGCCAATGAACAAGCTGAAGTTCCTCCAGGTAAAAACAGGCAACACAGAACTATTCAAAGGAGAACTCCAGGGGTGCGAGACAGTTCCAGGGCAGGACAGCCCAGGTGCAGAAAGGCTCCCAAGGGCAGGACATTCTCGCAGCGCGCCTCCTGACCATCCTGAGACTCAGCCCGGACAACCACGGAACGGCCAGTGTGTCAGAGTGCCAGAACTTTCCTCTATTCTAAGAGTCTAGAGCGGAGGTTACCAGAGAGTAACCAGAGGATCCACACGAGGTTAGCACCAGCAGCAAGCCTCGTGAACAGGTCAGAACTGTGGACAGCTGAATCACTATTCAGAACTAGCGCTTCATCAGGAACGAACCGGTATTCTTCCTCACCTGCTGGGACCCACACTCATCTTTTCTCCTGTGCACAAACTTTGCTAGTTAAAGCCAACACTAACTAGCCGGTCAGTGAGCATCAGCAGCGCACCGTCGCAAGCCACACAGCACAGCCTGGCACGGAGCCAGAGAGCCCGCAGGATATCTACATCCCCAGAGATTGGATGAGCATTCAACTGCACTGCATCACAGCTCGAGAATTCAATTGTTATTCCAACCAGTTGATATCAATTTAATTCCTAAGAGTTATGTACTTGTTTTGAGTATCTAATGTAGAAGTTATAACCAAGTTCATTTACGAAACGGTCTAAATGAATGATATACTGAACGTATGTCCTCTTGATATATGTAACTCTTCGTAACTGATTGAATATATACCTTTTGTATTCTGATAACCCTCTCGATAAGATCTGTTAGGTTTACATGCATATTTTATGTATAAATATTTTATTAATAAATATTTCCTCGTGTATTAGTACCTGTGTGTATGCGTTGTTTGAGTTATATCGCATGGTTGGATTCTAGCCATTAAAATAATCATTTTATTATTTACTGCTACAATTAATAATTGTCCCAGTAAATGCCCAAACCCTACAGAACTGGTGCCTCGTGAGAGCACACTACAACTGTATTATTATTATTATTATTATTATTATTATTATTATTATTATTATTATTGAGAGACAGGCTCACTGTCTGTTCCTCAGGCTGGGACAGGAGATCACACACTGTATTTTTATTATTGAGAGACAGGCTCACTGTTCCTCAGGGTGGGACAGGAGATGACATACTGAATTATTATTATTGAGAGACAGGCTCACTGTATGTATTTTTATTACTGAGAGAGAGGTTCACTGTCTGTTCCTAATGCTGGGAAAGGAGATCACACACTGCATTATTATTATTGAGAGACAAGCTCACTGTTCCTCAGGCTGGGACAGGAGATCACACTGTATTATTATTATTGAGAGTTTGGCTCACTGTTCCCCAGGCTGGGAGAGGAGGTCACACACTGTATTATTATTATTGAGAGACAGGCTAACTGTCTGTTCCTCAGGCTGGGACAGGAGATCACACACTGTATTTTTATTATTGAGAGACAGGCTCACTGTTCCTCAGGCTGGGACAGGAGATCACACTGTATTATTATTATTGAGAGACAAGCTCACTGTTCCTCTGGCTGGGAGAGGAAGTCACACACTGTATTATTATTATTGAGAGACAGGCTCACTGTCTGTTCCTCAGGCTAGGACAGGAAGTCACACACTGTATTATTATTATTGAGAGACAGGCTCACTGTCTGTTCCTCACGCTGGGACAGGAGATCACACATTGTATTAATATTATTGAGAGACAGGCTCACTGTTCCTCAGGCTGGGACAGTAGATCACACTGTATTATTATTATTGAGAGACAGGCTCACTGTCTGTTCCTCAGGCTAGGACAGGAAGTCATACACTGTATTATTATTATTGAGAGACAGGTTCACTGTCTGTTCCTCAGGCTGGGACAGGAGATCACACACTGTATTATTATTATCGAGAGACCTGCTCTTTCCTGACTGTTCCTTAGGCTGGGACAGGAGATCATAATCTGCTTTATTATTATTGAGAGACTGGCTCACTCCTGTCTGTTCCTCAGGCTGGGACAGTGGATCACATACTATATTATTATAACTGAGAGACAGGCTCACTTTCTTTTCCCCAGACTGGGACAGAAGATCACACACTATATTATTATTGAGAGACAAGCTCACTGTCTGTTCCTCATGCTGGGACAGGAGATCACACACTGTATTATTTTTATTGAGAGACAAGCTCACTGTCTCTTCCTCAGGCTGGGACAGGAGGTCACACACTGTATTATTATTATTGATAGACAGGCTCACTGTTCCTCAGGCTGGGACAGGAGATCACACTTTATTATTATTATTATTGAGAGACAGGCTCACTGTCTGTTCCTCATGCTGGGACAGGAGATCACACTCTGTATTATTATTATTGAGAGATAGGTTCACTGTCTGTTCCTCCGACTGGGACAGGAGATCACACGGTTTATTAATATTATTGTTGAGAGACATGCTCACTGTCTGTTCCTCTGGCTTTGGCAGGAAATAACACACTGTATTATTAGTAATGAGAGACAGGCTCAGTGTTCCTCATGCTGGGACAGGAGATCAAAAACTGTATTATTATTATTGAGAGACAAGCTCACTGTCTGTTCCTCAGATTTGGACAGGAGATCACACACTGTATTATTATTATCGAGAGATTTGCTCTTTCTTGACTGTTCCTTAGGCTGGGACAGGAGATGATAATCTGCTTTATTATTATTGAGAGACTGGCTCACTCCTGTCTGTTCCTCAAGATGGGACAGTGGATCACACACTATATTATTATTACTGAGAGACAGGCTCACTTTCAATTCCCCAGACTGGGACAGAAGATCACACACTGTATTATTATTATTGAGAGACAGGCTCACTGTCTGTTCCCCAGGCTGGGACAGGAGATCACTCAATGTATTATTATTATTGAGATACAGGCTCACTGTCTGTTCCTCAGACAGGGACAGGAGATCACACAGTTTATTAATATTATTGTTGAGAGACATGATCACTGTCTGTTCCTCAGACTGGGAAAGGATATTCCACACTGGATTATTATTATTGAGAGACAGGATCACTGTCTGTTCCTCAGGCTAAGACAGGAGATCACACACTGGATTATTATTATTGAGAGACAGGTTTAGTGTCTGTTACCCAGGCTGGGACAGGAGATCAAAATTTGTTTTATTATTATTGAGAGACAGGCTCACTGTCTGTTCCACAGGCTGGGACAGGAGATCACACAGTTTATTTATATTATTGTTGAGAGACATGTTCACTGTCTGTTCCTCTGGCTGGGGCAGGAAATGACACACTGTATTATTATTATTGAGAGACAGGTTCGCTGTCTGCTCCTCAGGCTGGGACAGGAGATCACACACTGTATTATTATTATTGAGAGACAGGCTCACTGTCTTTTCCTCAGGCTGGGAAAGGAAGTCACACACTGTATTATTATTATTGAGAGACTGGCTCACTCCTGTCTGTTCCTCAGGTTGGGACAGGAGATCACACACCGTATAATTATTATTGAGAGACGGGCTGACTGTCTGTTCCTCAGGCTGGGACAGTGGATCACACGACGTTGCGCTGCTGATGCTCTCTGAAGACCGGCTAGTTAGTTTTGGCTGAAACTAGTGAAGTTTGTGCACAGGAGAAAAGATGACTGTGGGTCCCAGCAGGTCAGGAAGAAGACCAGTTCGTTCCTGATGAAGCGATAGTTCTGAATAGTGATTCAGCTGTCCACAGTTCCGACCTGTTCACGAGGCCTGCTGCTGGTGCTAACCTCGGGTGGATCGTTTGGTTACTCTCTGGCAACCTCCGCTCTCGACTCTTAGAAAAAAGCAAAGTTCTGGCACTCGGACACACTGGCCGTTCCGTGGTTGTCCAGGCTGAGTCTCAGGATGGTCAGGAGGCGCGCTGCGAGAATGTTCTGCCCTTGGGAGCCTTTCTGCTCCTGGGCCGTCCCGCCCTGGAATTGTCTCACAGCCCTGGAATTCTCCTTTGAATTCCCTTTAGAATAGTCTTGGAGCTCTGTGTTGCCTGTTTTTACCTGGAGGAACTTCAGCTCGTTTATTGGATGAAAGTTTCATGGGCATCAGAGACCCACGTGGGTTACTCGGCCCTACCAGTCCCTGATTGGTTGATGAAGGTGAGATATGAGTCACTTACTCCTGACACTTAGGAATGCAGTCCAGATGTCCATCTGGCACTCCCTAGACAGATAGGCGCCAATGGATGCCCATTGATCATGATAGCCAGACTTAGCTAAATGCATCCCCATTTGGGAGCTGTCCCTTATCAAAAGAAAACATCTTTAAATCAGCCTGCCTGAATAGCTTCTCTGTGGCTGCACCACAGAGATGAAGAGAGAGATGGGCCCTCATTTGGGAAAGCACAGCAACACTTAATTCTGTCTTATTAACAAGCATTGCCGCTACAATTAGTAGGAAGAAAGATACAATATTTTGAAAATGTAATATGTTTTAAAGGATTAAAGGGAAAATAAATACTTTATATACGCAAACTAATTCTACTGAGCTCCTC
This sequence comes from Lepisosteus platostomus, assembly GCF_059453375.1. Taxonomy (NCBI): domain Eukaryota; kingdom Metazoa; phylum Chordata; class Actinopteri; order Semionotiformes; family Lepisosteidae; genus Lepisosteus; species Lepisosteus platostomus. The sequence goes on along the minus strand of NC_142615.1, from coordinate 12,187,156 downwards.
TAAACAATATCGCCTGAAGAATTGTCAAAGCACAGTGTATCAATTTGGGTGACAGTGGGGGAAAAGGATCACAACATTGAAAACCATAAGGCTTATTTTCAACAACAAAATTTGTGCTTGATAATATTTGACAAAAAAATTAATATTACACGCACGGAAATCAATATTTACCATTAGGGTAGAATGCAGCATAGAACAGTTGGATAGAAGGTTAGTGTAACTCTATAGTGCATCACAGAGGCTGGTCTCTTCCCCTCATTATGCAGGCTGACTTGTTCACAGTGAACTGTCCTCCAGCGATAGTCAGCTGTAATCACTGATGCAGACATGATGTTAATACTCTGACAGCATCTTGGCTGATTTGGTTAAAGTGTTTTCCTATTAAACAGGAGATTCTGCGTTCAAATCCCAGCAGTGTCTTTCTTCTTGTCTTGTCTTACAAAATGTATCACTATGGATGATTACATGCAGCTTGATTTTGTTTAATGCAAGTTTTCATTCCCTTTCTGATGGCTCTCTACAGTAATTTTTAAAAGTACTAATCGGGATGGATTACTGTACATATCCTCAGTAAAGGGGAATATATAATTAGTGACTATCCAAATTGCATTTTTGTGTGAAACACATTTCAGAAAATCGAAAACCAATTTTCAAAACTCACAATAACAAGACAAAGGCAAAACATAAGTTCACTTGCACTTTATGCATATTTACCACAACCTTGCCTTCTGATCATAAAAAGTCTTAATTTTAATATAGCAGTTTTAAATGGGACATTCAGAACATGGCATATGAGAATATATGGTTAACCGAGGATGAGCAAAGGATGATCGCACTTTCTGCTTATTGCTATGGACCTACCCCTGGTTATAAAAATGTCTCAAAATTCTGACACTGAGGTGTGAGACACAATGTAACAGGCTCTCATAATCCCGAAATACAAGAAATTTTACTGTAGCGTTTTATAAATTTGACCCTGTGAACATTGCATGTCCCTCCATCCTCATTACCAAAACATCTCAATGTCCCGACACTATGTACTTTTGTAATTACAACAATTCACTGTTTCATTTATGAGTTGTGACATTGTGAACATGGCATGTTAAAGTATTTAGAAAATCTAGATCAGAACAGGCTAAATGCAATTCCTAGTGATTTATCATTTTCTTACTTTCTAAATGAAAAAAATATTTTTTCAGTGATTATGACACTTCAGTATGACATAAAATATGCTTCAATGACAGAATAAATAATAATAATAAATAATCATCGAAAAAATACCCAAAGTGGACATTCATAGTTGTGATTATAGAATGTTAGATATCGGGTGAGTAGCTGCGTCAGCATGCGTAGGCTGCAAAGGAACAAGTAAAGGACTATTCCTGCTGAAAAGAAAAGAATCACAATGTTTCGGCTGTGGAGCCTTCTTCAGGTGTAAGAAAGACAGGGCAGTAAGCAAAGATAATTTTCTTTTTATCTTTGCTGAGTGCAGTTTATCGCTGATGACAACATCAAAGACATTAAGGAGTTTTTACAGCTAACAGCTCCACATCAACTTCCTTACATAACTAACCTCATCAGATCCCTCAACTCCCAACTCTTCCAGTTTCTCACTTCAGAGAAGGAAAAAAAACTCAAAATCCTCTACAGAGAAAAACCATCAACACCCTTATCACCTCCACCAATCCTAACCTTGGTGTTACTACACCCTCTGACCTTTCCCTTTCACCCCTTTGCATCCTCAGCTAACATATTTTAATAGTACAACAAAATTACAATAGATTGTACAGTATTTATGTTTAAAATTAAGGTAAATATGTCAAAATATCGAAGTCCAAATGCACGGTGCTAATGTAACAATGCTTGCATGTTCTTAAACAAATCTGCATTGTATTTTTAAAATATTTCAGCAGAGGATGCAACGGGGGTATAAATGACGACTCGACTTTTTCTTGGGTGAATATGGTTTTCTGGGGAGTTGCGATGTTGGGCATACAGTAATTGGACATTTCCCGGTGATTCTGAAACCTGTTAAGCACTCGCATTTCTTGCAAATATTAAAATGGTTAAGGTTTCGCTGAGAAATCCAATCGACCTTTGCGAAGACAATGTTTACATCACATAAGAAACACGTCTCTGGGTGGACTCGAACCACCAACCTTTCAGTGAACAACCGAACGCGCCACACAGATGGAATGCTGGGTCCGTGTCTCGCATCACAACTTTCAGGTTAAGCTGGTAATATTTCTTCTGCACTGATAATCAAGAATTGAATTTCATTTCTCGCAAGCTGTGTGAATTTCTTGAAATACAAGTTTTCCAGAAAGGAAATGAATACATGCATTCAACGAAATCAAGCCCTTTGTGATAGTCCGAAATGGTACGTTATGAACCACAAGATAGGAAAAAAAACATGACTGGGATTTTAACCTACGTGACCTACGGTACCAGACCGGAGTAAAGTTAGCTTGAAGTTCGAAAACGATTTTGGCACGCCTGTAGCGTTTACACGAAACCTCTTAGAATCGCGAGAATACTTGCTTTGTGTATAAAATACATTGTGAATGCTTTCTCAGCCTTTACTTTTTCGTTTATATGACATTTTTTTGACCAATCACGAATATTCTTTTGTCCATATCTTCGCAACGGAAGCACAGAACGCCTTCAAACCAAATACATTTTAAAGACCACGACATGTGGATATTTCCACAGCCTCTACATCAAAGTATCAGTGAGCTAATTATCTTTTTTTAAACCTCCGGTTTTTCATCGATGCGTAATTACGCACTAACTGGAACCTGGGGGACCGCTGTATACACAAGATCACAACGCGAGAAATACTGTTCAATACGGCTTCATGCGAAAAACCCGTATATGACTATAGGCAACAGAATAGTGCAGTCTCCAATTACTCAGACTGTAAGCACGCGAATAAAGCTTTGTCTGAATTCTGAAACCCTTTCTTTACGTCCTGTTTTCATTCAGGTAAGAGTCAACTATATGCACAATACTACTGACAGCAGGAAGATTAAAATATTCTTTACTCAGCAGCTTATTAAAAACAGCTCCCATGATGTTCAAACCGATTTTTTACACAGAACACTGACACAGCTTTGCGTTCTGAATCTCTTTTTCTCGTGCGTTTATTTAATGTGGCACAATGCACTGGGATAGGGGTATTCTGTTCATAAACCAATAGCATTTAAACCACAGCACCCACAATGCTGCAAGTAAGTGTTTTGCACACTAAGCAGAGAGCGATGTCTTCCTCGTTAGTATAGTGGCGAGTATCCCCACCTGTCACGCGGGAGACCGGGGTACATCAGGACGTGCATTGAAGTGAAAGCAGGATGCGCTGCGACATCCACTGTGCAGATTCCGCCACACTAAGAGGTGAGTGGGTCTTTTCGATCACAGCGCTAGGCGAATCCCCAAACAGTGTGCGTGGCAACAAACGAAACAGGCCTGTTTCAGCCCGGTTTCGATCCGGGGAAATCGGGCCCAGTAGTGGCGGGATCTGTACAGTGCATGTCGCAGCGCTTCAATGTGCTTCCTGATGTCCTACCCCGAGAACAGAAAAGACAGCGTCCGCAGCAACAACAGCTCAGGTCTCTGCACAGGAGCTAAGCTGCCCCCATCTCCTCTGCTCTGCTCTGCGGCTCCTGCGGAGTGGAGTCCTGCCTGGAGCCGTCTTTGCAGGCGGCAGCTCCCCGCGCCCTGTCTGTGCGTCGTGTCCAAGGGCTCCTGGGAGGAAGAGAGAGCCCTCCCACTCGGGGGCTTTTCCACGGTCTGTGTGAGGAGGGGCGGGTGTGTCCAGTAGCTTATCGAGCGGAAGCCTGGGTTGGCGGAGAGCTGTGATCGTGCAGACCTTGAGGTGTCACCTCTTTGTCTGCTTTCCCGCCCCCCCTCCGCCCAAGCTCTGCTCCAAAGTAGCCCGACAACCCCTCACACCTGCACGTGTCACAACCTAAGGTGCGGTCATGAGACACCCATGGGGTGTCGTTCTGTTCTTGCTAATTGTTTCCTGCCCGTCGCAGGCAGGAGTCCATGCGAGGAAGATGCGCTGGATATAGCTCAGAGGGCGCACCTGGGTGGCTTTCCTTCTGAGTGACGTTCCTGCAACACTCTCCCGCTCCTCTTGGTGCGCTCATGCCGCAACACAGGAAGGCTGGAGCAGGTGGGTGTGGAGAGTGTTAGACTGAAGATTTAAAGGTCCCTGGTTCGATCCCGGGTTTCAGCGTTTTGTTTCATGGAGCCCTCTGTTCCTCTCTGCAGCACCCCCTTCCTAAAGTGACGCTTCCCTTTCTCAGCCTGAAATGCAAGCGAGACACCAGCAGCAGTCCCTGCTGGTTTCCGTAGTGTAGAGGCTGTCACGTCAGCCTAACACCTGAAAAGTCCCCGGTTCGAGACTGGGCGGAAACAGCATCGTTTTGCACGCTCCTGTACTTCACAGAGGTCTTGAGCGACCGGTCATTTGTTGCCTATGTATTTCCGGTGCCTTCATGCACTCTTGTACCAAACGCACGTTCCTTCTGTACACAGAGCAGATCATTCGCAATTGGGCTGTGCCGACAGACCAGGACGAGCTCTGTTGGCTCAAATGCAGTGCAGGACCTGCAAGAACAACAGAAAGATTAGCATCCAGCGGGGGCTTCTTAGTGAGCCCAAGATCTCATCAAGAATCGGCTCCAGCAACAGGGCTGGGCGCATTGTTCCATTCTCCGCCCACTCTCGGTGTAAACAAGTCTCTCCTGGTCTCTGCTTGAAATGCACTTTCCTGCGTTTGCTTTGGTGTAACTGGCTTCCCCTGCATGGGCGAATGTGAAGAAGATCCTTAGTAAGTCATTGAAGAAAACCGAGAAGAGGTCGGAGTGGCCTCTGTCGTTCATCAACGATCCAGTCAGGCAGTACTCCTCTTTAAAGCGCCGTTCGTTCACATCGATTGGCTTTTTTTTGCCTTCATTCGTGCAAGTAGTAAAAGCAGACGCCCTTTAGGGAGCCTGTCAGCACCCGGAGTTTTCCCCTTCTGTAAGCTCTCCATAGCCTGTCTCAGCTCTTCTACTGTCAAATCCCTCTCAAGTACTTCCCTATCTTCTTCACTGAAAACGTTTTCTAGCTTTGAGGTAAAAAAATGAATTTCTTCATCCTTTACCTCTGTAGAGCTGTACAGTCTTGAGTAGAAGTGTCACGCCCTCTGCAGCCAGAGGGCGGTCCTTCTCTGTCCTGTCCCTAGTTCCTGGTCTGCTGTCCTTCCTGTCCCTCTCTTTCCCTTGGGCTATATATTTCCGGGTCTTGCACTCTGTCCTCGCTCAGCACTGACGTTCGGATGTCCTGAGACCCGCCTAGCACCAGGGCGCCCCACGTCCGCTCCCTGAGGGCACAGGTTTCTATACGGCATTCCTGAACTCTTTGCACTAATGAGCCCGGGCCTTTTTCCCGTCTCGCCGCTACGCATATGGGTCTTTTTCCGCACTCCTGCTCCCCACGGTTAGTCCCTTTGGACGTCCGTGACAAGAAGGCCTCGATGCAGGAGAGGATAGCACTCAGCTCTGTACTCTCTCTTCCCTCCTCATCAACTACACTTTCCATGACAGACTTGGAGCCTACCACTTTCCTGAAAAAGAAGCGAGTACACTTCTCAATTTCTTCCAAGAACTGACCTCTGCTTCTTAACAGCACTCCTCGACTGCTTTCTTCGACTATGCTCCGGATGTCCTTTTTTAAAAGGGTGATATCCTCAAGCACATTGAAGCCACTGTGCAGCATCGTGTAGAGACGCTGCAGCTGCCTCTGTTTCCTGGCTAGCACTCCTCTCCATCTGGCAGCAGCCTTCCTTCCCTCAGCCATGAAAAAGGCCTTTGTCCTCACCTTCACCTCCTCCCACCACTCTCCTACTGACCCGTACAGACACTGCAAGGACAGCCACTGTGATAGTTTCTCTTTGTAGCGGGATACTACCCCCTCGTTCTCTAGCAGCTTTGTGTTGAGTTTCCAGAGGCCTGGGCCAAAGACAGTCCCGCCCTGGAGTTCCACTCTACACCCTAAAGCCTGATGATCTGAGAAAAAGACAGGCTGAAGTGTGACCCCAACAACTTTCACTCTCTCTGAGACAAAGCAATAGTCAATTCTGGAGCTGCTATTCCTCCCTGACCATGTTGTGGGATATATACATCTATATGTGTCTGAGAGTTTAAAGTCTTGAACTAAGTTTTGCAAGGCCAGTGAGCTGGAATCAAATTTTATCGGCCTTTTGGCTAAGATCAAGTTCAAGTGGCATGCCCGCAGTTCTTGTCTTTCCAAAGTTCTAGAAGGCGATCGAAGATCCTGAGGAGTGCTTGAGCTGGTATCGCCCTAGGTTGAGCCTAGGGGGTTAAGGCCAAGCAGCAGTTGAGCTTGGTGGGATCCGGCAGCAACGTTCTCTCTCTCTGCTCTCTCCTCTCCCCTCCCCCTTTCTCTTGCTCCACCTCCTTGGCCTCTTGGCTGGGAGTAGGTACTCTTGGCCTGCCCGCGGTGCTTGCTTTCTTCCTCAAGACTCGGAAGCGCTATCCGCTCCCTCTCTCTCTCTCTCTGCCTCCTTGGCCTCTTGGCTGGGAGTAGGTACTCGTGGCCTGCCCGCAATGCTTACTTTCTTCCTCGAGACTCAGAAGCACTATCCGCTCCCTCTCTCTCTCCTCCTGCGCCTGCACCTAGCTGGGCTTTGCCCACAAGGACAAAGTCCAGGGCTCACTCGCTGCTCCTTTAGCAGCTAAACCCTCCTCTCCACAGGACCTTGCTCTCTCTCTTTCTCTCCTTTTTTCTTTTTTCTCCTTTCCAGATGGCAGACAAGAAGACACTGATCCGGTTCCACTGGACCAAGAAAACAGAGACGATGCCAACTGCGAAATCCTTTTTCATTACCTTCCTGAGAGGGATCCTGCAGTTGGTGGCCGGAGATCTCTACTGCCTGCAAGACAACAAGGCAGAGAGATACATGGAGGCCTACATGGCCACGGTCACCTCATATGAAAAGGCAACGAAAATGATCAGAGAAAAAGGTAAGCACCCCCGTTTCTCTGATTTCAGGCCGGAGCCTATGAGGAAGACAAACCAGAGGACCATCACAGTCCTCACATACAACCCCTACGTACCAATGGAACTGGTAACAGCGTTCCTAGGGAGGTATGTAACTGTGGTGGGCAAACCGATGGAGATCAGGGACAGTTGCGGCGTCTGGTACGGCAAACGCCAGTACCGAGTCCTCCTGAAAGAGGACCTAGAGGGCGTCGACGGTTTCCAGCACCCCCCGGCCCGCTTCAACATCGGAGCCGACAGGGGGTACCTTTACTACCCCAGGATGCCGGATTTCTGCAAGAAGTGCAGACAGTCCGGCCACAAGGAGAACACGTGTGACATCGTCAGATGTCACAACTGTAACAAAGAGGGGCACCTGGCAAAAACCTGCCGGGCAGCCAAAAAGTGCGACGGATGCGGTGCCGAGGGACACCTCCTTCACCAATGCAATCAATCTCCGTTCCGCCGTTGTTTTTTATTACATGGAGTGTTAATATGTGTGAGATGTTCCTTTTGAGATGTTTTTTTTGCGGAATAAAGTATATTTTGTAGAACAAAAAAAATCTTATGACAAGGTTTACAAGTTATCTGTTGAACTACATTCTAATAGGTGTGGTCACATTCCAGGTCATTTGTTTACGTTTTTGTTTCTGCAGCAACTGTTAGATGAAATGTGCTAATATGTAACCTAACTCCAGTGTGAATAACTAGAAGAGGGGAGCAGCTCCATTCCAGACCAAGGGAGCTTTGAGATTGGCTGGGCCAGATCTCTCATTTGCATATCTGATTTGGATATATAACACTAAACCCCCTTCTTGCATGGATTTAACTTGCACCCAAGAGTCCCCTACTGTGTATTGCTACTAATTTTTTATGATAAGTGGTGATTACCAGTTGACAGGTTTTATTTGTTGAATTATAAATGGTTTTGTATTATCATCCTGAATGGCCTGTACTCAAGGTTTGGTAGGGTATTTGTTTTCATTTCATTTACCAAATTGAATTTTTGCTCTTTTAGTATTTGTCTAGAAGGCTTTCTGAAGTCAGGAAGCCCATTTATTTGGTGAAAAAAGATTCTGTATTAATATTAATATTTCTCATACAACATAAATAGGGTCTTTTATGAATAAAAAGATCTTGCACTTGGAAATCTTGAGCAGTTTTGATTCCTAATATTTGACCTTAGGTGTGGGAACGGGTCTTTTTTGCAATTTGATTTCCAATTGATCAGCACAGTATAGAAAATAGACCCATAAAGCAACCTCAGCAGTGACAAATGTCACTGGGTCACTTGGGTTTATACGTCGGGGTCCGGTAGTGAAGCTCCGCTCCTGTTTAGCCTCCGAAGCCGTACAGGGTGCGGCCCTGGCGCTTCAGCGCGTACACCACGTCCATGGCGGTGACGGTATTCCTCTTGGCTTGCTCGGTGTAGGTGACGGCGTCGCGGATGACGTTCTCCAGGAACACCTTCAGCACCCCGCGGGCCTCCTCGTAGATCAGCCCGGAGATCCGCTTCACTCCCCCACGGCGAGCCAGGCGGCGGATTGCGGGCTTGGTGATTCCCTGGATGTTGTCGCGGAGAACCTTACGGTGACGCTTAGCACCTCCTTTCCCGAGTCCCTTTCCGCCTTTGCCTCTTCCAGACATCTTCTAGTTATCAGCTGTGAACACGACACACACTGCTCATCTTTGATGTATAATAGACATCTTTCTTTGATGTCTATTATACATCAAAGAAAGATTTTTATAGGTGTAGAAACTAGTAAATAAAGCCAATGATTTGTTTTAGAAATGTATTCTTAAAATATACAATTATTCACACCTGAACAATATGTAGTTCAAATTATACATTATATACAATATTGTATTCAAATGTCTAATCATCATAAAAAACACAACTAGTAAACTTCAGTTACAAATTCTAGTAACATGGCAATATATATAGTAATGACAAACACAAACTAATTACATGAACACGCTAATATTTAACTCAAAACCACATTTCGATTCAAATATAAATTTTTTAAATTTACAACTTCTTTATTTCCACGAAAATATTATTAATGTAGCACAAACGCTACTTTCTAATAAAGACAGAAAGAAACTGTTTGTTTTGTGTCTCATGGTGATCCTCCTCTCGAGACTAATGAAATGTTTAATATGATCCCTCGAGAAAAAAAAGGAATCAATTTCCGCCTGGAATGATTGATGCCCCATCAAACATTTTGTAATATCCCTGGAAGTTTATACAGTAGAATCCTGGTTCGTGGCTTAAATTCAAGTTAATGAGACTAAGGAAACGAGTTGGAAACTTGATGTCGAAGTGGGATTTAAATCACCCATTTCACATTTTACATCATTGGGCAGTATGTGCCAGAAAGCAATGCCACAGCATCCCTTCGATAGCTCAGTTGGTAGAGCGGAGGACTGTAGTGGAGTCAACAGGGAATCCTTAGGTCGCTGGTTCGATTCCGGCTCGAAGGAAGGTGCTTTTCGTGTAATTTAATCAAAGAGTTAAAAAAGCGAATCAGTTTTATTCAGACATTGATCAAAAGCTCAATAATCGACTAAGCAAAGGCTCCTGTTCCGAATTCAGCCCACGTCTGATTGTCTTGTTTTGGCCAAGATCTGATCTTTGAATTAAGGGACTACACTGTCTGCTTTGTAATTCAAAAATACATACAAATGTCAAGTTTTTTGTAGATATAAAGGTGTTCTCTGTTTTCAAAGGATAGTTACTTAATTGGCATAATGATTTGGTATTGATTTTGTATCGTTGTATTATAAAGTTTGTGCTTTCTGTGTTTTTATCGTATTGTGAACTTATTTTTTAAACAAATGCTTACAAAGGCAAACACGGCACACATCTGTTTATACCAGCGGTGAATTGTACATTTTTATTAAGTACAAGCTACTGTGCACTTCTCGGAGTATAACAGGTTTGATATAAAGTGGCAAAAATATAAAAGGGGAAAATACCCCAGACTGCATGTAAAGCCCTCGTTGTGACTGTTTTAGATAAAATGGCGTACTATGCACGAAATGTTGCAGAAACACAATCTGATATTTTGATACAGCTAGGCCAGCGCTTCCAAAGCATGCAGGTGTAGAACAGGACTTCATGCATTTTTATACAAAAATTCGTATTCTATATTCTGGTCGCTTGCAAATTAGAATGGCATATGTTTAGCAATAATATTATTTATGGTACCTGAAAGTTTCAGGTTGTTGCACAAAGCTAAGGTATGCGTATACGTGATCTGACAACTGGAATCAATTTCCTGTCGTTAAACTCTGTTTATTTTTAAGTTGAGGCCCAGGATCCAAATCTTCAGTTCTGATTTTTTAAAGTGATATCTTTCCTTCCTGTCGTGAAAGTCACACGATGTGAGCAATTGTTTTTTTTTACGTTGCGATCCAAAGAGCCTCAGACGCACAGTCTAACAGTAACCAAACCAGAATGGATTCTGCTGGGAGCCGGGCTGAGCTCATTCTCACTCCCTGTGCTGAAAACAGAATTATTTCTTCCCCGAACATCGTCTACAGATCACTTGTGCGCTTTTAACCTTCTCGCAGCTACGGGCGAGACTGACGCTCATGATATGAAGGCACCCGCTGGAACACATTCTCTAACTCTCACAATCGCGACAGACTTCGCTTTTTAAAAAAAAGTAGATATAGCCCTGAAAAAAGCATTAGCTTTATCAGTTTTTACATTAATCTATTTTGAATCAAAGTTTGATTTTTTTATTGCATTTTACATTATAATAATAATAATAATCATCATCATCATCATTATTGCTTACACTTATATAGCGCTGTTCTGGATACTCCACTCAATGCGCTTTACAGGTAATGGGGACTCCCCTCCACCACCACCATTCTCCTGAATGATCACAGAGAGTCAGGACCTCGGTTTTACGTCTCAGCCGAAGGACACCACCTGTTTACAGTTTAGTGTCCCCGTCATTGTACTGGGGTATTAGGACCCGCATGGACCGCAGTGTGTGCGCCCAGCGACAGAAACCAGATGTGTGTCGGGGTCGGCTGTGAGCAGGACAATGACGTCACGGGGACAAAGTAGAGGAAATCAAAACGGTTCTATAAAAGACCTGTGTCAGCTGTTGGTTTGCAGTCTGGACTCTAAATCCTCCGATCCGATTTTAAATCTCTCTAATACCTGAGCTGCGGCTTCTTCCGAGTATTTATTCGTATACTTATTAGTAGTATGAAGGATGTGACAAATTTATGATTTCTTGGAACAAAATGGTTTTTATTTGCATTCGAAATGAAGCGGAATTTTAGCACGACACACAAACCCTTTGTCTTTTTTAGATAGTGATTTTTAAACAGACATAAATGTAGAAAACGTGTTTTATTTTAGCACTACAATAGCAGGGTCAGTGGCGTAATGAATAACACGTCAGGACTTCCATCAGAAAATTATACTGTAGGTTGGACTGCCGTCTGGCTTGTTTCGTTTATACCACTTACATTCTTTTATATAAAAGAACTCCACCTTGTCTGCAGCCTCATAAGAATTTTGACAACTTACCCAAAACACTGTACTGTCTGGAGTTCAGCTCCAGCTCTGAACTCAATTGCAATGAAAAACCATGCGTAACAAAACTGGAGAACAGCTGAACTTGTGCTCAGTTCGGTGATGAGGGTTCAGAACTGTCCTTGTTGTAATTAGCACGAGTTGCACAGGCTCTGAATCAGACCATGTCAATTAGTCTGATCAGTGTAGGACACGTTAATGTAGAATTATTAATAGGTTTATTAGTTAGTTAGTTCAGGCTTACCCACCTGAACTAATGTAGAATTATTACTTGGTCTGTCTCTTGTTTGTATATAAATGAATGTCTCTGACAACTTAATGTTAGTTTTACGATGTAGGTCAGGCGTTGACATATGCAAGAGTATACGAAATGTCTCACTCCTGATTCAACTCATGTTCTATAGGAGATTGGCGATTCCTCCTGTTTCTCGTACAACCATATCAGAACAGAAGACCGTGTCACTCGCATCTTTATCCCTTTTTTGTTCGTGATCATTATTTTCTTTAGTTATGATCAATATTGAACTTTTTCGAAATGAAATTACAATAATCAAACATGCAGGCAGATTTTTGAAAAGTATTCGGAATGGACAGGGTGCCCCTTTGGAACAGTCGTCAGAAAATGTGAGAAAATGAAAGTTATGTAAGCTCTCACACAAAGCATTGAAGATTGGAATCTGAGTGTAAAAAAGCTACCTGTCTCCCAATGATAGGCAGGGATACACACCATGACTCGAATAGACTCAGCGAACTTTAACACCTATGATATTACGAGTGCTTTGCACGTGTCGAATTTCAAGAAGGAACTACTACAACAGTTGTGGACATAATTCATTACCACCGGCAAAGTCCAATACCGGCAACTTCTGAGAAAATAATGTTCACTCATGGAATTTGGTCTTTGAACGGCTGGCGGGAAAATTCATTTATACTCCTGTTGCACCCTCAGCTGAAACATGTTAAAATAACAACGCAGATTTGTTGGAGAACCTGACAAGAATTATTGGGTTAGCACTGTATGTATTCTGGTATATTTACTTTAATTTTAATATAAATGTAAACATGCATGCTGTATAATCTATTGTAATTTTAAAATATGTTAGCTGAGGATGCGAGGGGGGCTATTATACCTTGTGAAACATGCAAGGAACTGTAAAAAAGGCTGGTATTTGAAAAAAATTGGCGATCACAAGAAAACCACAATTTATGTGGTATTATCATCAATATCCTTCAAAATCTATGTTCAAATGAAGGATTTAAAGAAACTATGAAAAAAGCAACAGTAATAGCAGAGGATTTTGATTTTTGCTCTTCAAGTCAGTAGATCGACGTAGAGTTGCGCCCCTACAAACAGCACAAAGGATGAAACCCACCTCTTTCGTTATTGCTATGTTTGTGCCGGTGAAAGTAGCATTTGTGCTATTGAAAGCATCTCGGAAGATGAAGGTGCAGTCACATCCACATGTCATGATATCATTAGATCCGACGACAAGAGCTGAAGCCCCCGGCATTTTCCAAGCCAGGAATGTGAGGTAGATAGGCAGGGAGGAAGGTAGCGTGGCTGAGCGGTCTAAGGCACTGGATTTAGGCTCCAGTCTCTCTGGGGGCGTGGGTTCGAATCCCACCGCTGCCAAATGTTAGTGTTTTAAGACCTGCAATACGATCAGTAAAAGCGCTTCTTGTTAGGCTGCGGTGGGTGTTTAGAGATAGACTTTCTAAAAGACAGGCTTAACATCAAGGCAGAAAAAATATTTTGTTTTCTCAACAAAAATTCTCTTTGGCACGTTCAGCTTTATGTAGGGAACAACATCTGCCGAGATCACTTTTGAGGCAGTGCACATGATAGTGTACCGGCAAGTAAATTTAATATTGGCTGTGGTGGTGAGCTGCTTTTGTCTGTTAAACTTTTAATTCTTCACGCCGAATCGTTGGCAGGGGTAATAGCTTATCTTTGAACAGAGCGCTCCATCAGAAATACTTTGTTCGTGCTCAAAAGAGATCAGAGGATTAACTTCATGAATTCACATAGCATACCTTACAGGAAAAAACTAAAAGGGGAATTAATTGTGCTTCCTGATGTTGTTCCTGTGGTTTCTTTGGCTACAGATGTGAATGTTCTTTGACGTTCTGCTAGAGTATCCACTGGGTGGGCTTTATCAATCAGCTCGGATAGGTCATCAGTGCTCCTCCTCCGGAAAATAATCAGCACTGTCGTTTTTTCCTGTGCTGTCTTTTAAAACATATAAGATCACGAGTTTACAGATTTCTCCAAATAACAACTATACATTTTAACCAAGAGGTTAGCATTCCTTCAATCCAATAGTTTTACTCCTGGTAAAAAGCAGCGAAATATATAGAGAGATGATATTCAAATATTTCAACATTCTTATTGGATTACCTGTATGGAGATATCGCTCAGAATTCCTAATATGATTTTGAGTTCAGTTTTGCTTTACTACTTTCAGAGTCTTTTATTGACCTTGCTGAAGCAGAGAAGTGACATAATCACAAATGCGACCTACCTGTGCTGCTGTTTTTGGTTAATAGTGATTAAAAAAAACAGCTCCTTGCATTAAGAGCAAGAGCAACCAACACGCTCGCTGGTTGTGTTTGGTATTTTCCGGGGTGCTCTTCCTCAGCTGCAAAGTTATTTGGTGAGCAAAGACCTCTGAGAAGGAGTCTGAATCCGTCAACAACACAGGAATTCTAAGATCGCACTGCCGTCTTGTGTACAGAGATCTGCTTTTTCCTTATAGAGTTTTTTGGTATTTAAGAACACGTATCCTACCTTGAATGCTAGTTTCAAAAGATATGTTACCGGATCACAGATTTTCTTGAAAAGATTTGGGGATGCACTTACCGGGATTCAAACCCGGCTCAATAATTTAGAAGGCACCTATACCACCAACGCACTTCTGAGAAACACCGGCACATTTCCGCAATCCTCCCTCTCACCTACAAAGTTATGAAGAGACAGACGTCCAATGAAAACTAATTTGATTCACTCAAGGCTCCGTTCTTTTATTGTGATGTCATTTTAATTAATGTTAGCTGTGATAAGGTGTTGTTTCTGTCTCTTAAAGTTTAAGTCTGCTCCTTTCTTCCTGGTTTAGAAATAACATGTTTCATGATTGTTTACAAACACCACTATCAATTATTTGTCCAGCTCTAACGCCTGTGTGCGTTGACAAGGCATCTCCAAAGGACATATTAAATAACATGATCCTTCCTGTTACCATTACTTCTAAAATATTTGCAGACAGGACTTTATCACTCGAGTTGTACAAAACAAGTCGGTCCATGAAAATCATCTGTACTGCTGTTGTTCTATGCGTAGTTTAATCAAGGTAGTCGAGTGAGGAGGTAAAAAAGCACTCCCCGTCGATAAATCAATCATCGTCGCCCGTGTGACTGGATATAAAAATAACGGATTCATTTTAACCAATCTCTGGAAGCTTCGATGCAGTTATTTTTCCTTCCTTATTTCTTCATTCCTATGAATTTACTCTGTAGTAGAGGAAACACAAAAGTGGGAAACTGCAGGCATCCTTCGTTAGTGGTGGATTGTGTTCAGGGAGCATCAGCACATCTCAGTTCCGTTAATTCAAGTTAAGTCTGTCGGGGATATACCTCAGTGGTAGAGCGCATGCTTCGCATGTATGAGGTCCTAGCATCTCCAGGTGCTTTATATTACTGTGCTCACATTGCAATCTTCTGTTGAATGTGAACTCTTTGCTCGTGTTCATAGAGAGCCAAGTTCACACAATTAAACTCAGGCAAACTCGAAGTGCTACGGTGTTGCTCTGCTGTTTTAAATGTACTTCTAAGGCATTTAGTTCTGTTAACTACCAAATGATTTGAACTAATTTTATGTCATATTCAGGAAATCCAGAGGTCTTCAGACGAGTCGTGGCTGTTGAAGAAGACACCTTTTGAATCTCACCCGGGATTTCTTGAGAGATCATTCAGTGAGCAAGTCCTCCCTCTGGACTCCGCACTGAGCTGAAAACTGCGCAAATTCCATTGTACAACCGAGAAAAAAACTGATGGACCAAACAACGACATTTGATGATTGCAAGAAATTCAAGAAACACAACAGTCCGAACACAATTAATTTAAAAGACAAAGCAAAGGATACGACCTGTAAACTCTCTTCGTGTCTTACAGTTTATGATATAAAAAAAAATTACTTTCATAATAATTTCTTGCTGCTGATAGACTATTTATTGAATTTTAACAAATTCACAATTACAAACATTTTGGGTTAAACAGTTACTGACATACTTTAACGAAGAGAAACGTTAGTGCCTTTCGGTGTGTGAGCCAATTTCTCAAAACAATATTTGTTAGTCTCTCTGGAGGCTGCGCAAGGTGTTTAGAGATAGAATTTCTAAAAGGCAGGCTCCCTGAGCTTAACATCAAGGCATAAAAAAATGTTTTTTCTCTACAGAAATGCTCTTTAAATTTCAGCATAGTTACAACTCCCTTTATAAAGGGTGTGCAGACATACAACCAAGGCATTGAAAGTTTTTTTTAATTGTTGTTCCAAAAAATGTTCCATTTGTTTTCGTTCTTAATGTTGTTGATTAAAAGATATTATTAAATGGGAAAAAATCTGAATGTGAAAAAAGGTCAAAATGCTATTGAAAAAATCATTGATGTGAGGAAAGATGAATTGTGGGAGCCCCTTACCTCCCCATGTCATGCTGTATTTCTCACTCATTCTACTGGGAGTGGTGCCGTCGCTTCTGGATAAAGTCTGTCAGTTGACCTTCCAGACGGGTCAGGTACTGTATGACTGCGCGTCGGCACAAGAAGAGACATGTGACTTGCGAAGATCACGACAGTGTCATTCACCATCTAGAGCCCGGGTAGCTCAGTTGGTAGAGCATCAGACTTTTAATCTGAGGGTCCAGGGTTCAAGTCCCTGTTCGGGCGTTTGTGTTTTCCTTAAGTGTATTGTGAATTTAATTATAAATCGTATTTTATCTTCCACTCTTCTAGCTGTACTGTCGATATTTCAAAAGTTAATCACTTGTATTTTCTTTAGTGTTTCCTTTCACAAACCGAAAATGTTCAAGACTATCTTGTCACCGCACTCCATGTAGATAATCACAGGAAAAGAAAAGGAAACGCAGTGAGGAGCTCACACAGTGAGTACTCTTGAATACAACAAGAGGAAAGGCACACTGTGGAACATCACGTCCAAGTTTACAGTGACGGCTTCTATTTCCACTGATGAATGAGACAGATTCATGAGGAGATCCTCAGCACAATTAAGCGAACACATCACTATTTCGGTCTGATGTAGAGGCTCCATGTGTGTCAGCAGTACTATAAATTTTAAGTCTTATACACTTTCAGGGGCTGCATCTGAAGGGCTTCATCTAAGAAGACTGTTTTACTTTACCACACGGTTACATTCACCCACCCAATTTATTCTCAGAATACCCAATGGGTCAATAACCCTGTTTTCCCCTGGGAACCACCAGTGTACAGTCCCATTCCATTCAAAAATATAACAAATATATTAAATTAATATATTCAATGAACAATTATATTCAATGAACTGTGTAATAGAGAGCTGGAACTGTTTTTAGGGATGGCTGAGTGGTTAAGGTGTTGGACTTAAGCTCAATAAGCAAATGTCTATGTGGATTCAATCCCTGCTCCTGTAATTTGCTTTTGAAGTGACAGAACACTTTGAAGATTTACACTCTATTAAAATATGTATTTACTAAATTTCAGTTCTCCTCACACCCTGGGATAACTGAACTCTCACTATCACATACTTAAGGCTTTACATGCATTAGCTGTGATACAGCTCCTAATAAAGACAGAATGAAACTGTATCAATAATAAATGACATGTTTTAAACAAACGTGTATTGATAAACTTCATTATTAATAAAAGTGGTGTGACGGGAAAGCAAATTAAATATTACAATGATATTCCAAGCAACTGATGTGTGCCGGAACCAAATGTCATCCACTGTGAGCTTTGTAAATTGTTTAAAAATTGTAAGTGAAGTTGAGATAATTAACAATTTGTTGAATCCTGCAGTTACAGATTAAAATGTGAGAAGAATGTCTCTGGGTTTATCTCTGTCCGAGTGCCTGATGTGAATATGCTGAACGCAGTGTCTTTGATTTATGTACTCAAACAACCAAAGAATCCCATTCTTGTCATCCTATGGTTTGTCAAACGTGATTTTTTCAAAGTGGGTGCGATTTCGTTTAGTCTTTCGCTCTTGTACTAGAGCAGTAATGTTTCTAGACTTTGTTTTTAAAAAAGTTGTTCCAGAAATGAACACTTCCATTAAAGTTAAGGCAGACACCTGTTGCTGTCCACAATGACCAACTCTGCATGGCAAGAGAGGAAGAAAAGCACTGTGGTGATTTGAACCCAGAAGCTTATTTACTAGACATGCACATTAACCAGCTAAGCCACAGCACCAACGGAGCACTCTCCTTTTACAGCCTCTTAGACACACCGCTCTGAGATACCTGTGTTCTGTGTGCGCTGAGCCTGCTCGCTGAGCAAGTGATGAGAAATGGCTTTTATCTGGTAATTTCAAGTCCAAGGAGCTCAATATGCTTTTTATGTTTGACATCTTCAAGGAAAATGGTGAAATTGCAGGTGGAAGAGGAAAATGATCCTTGAGTAGAGGAAAGACGACCATCTTGAGCACTAACTCATGTCAGGAGGCTAACTTCTGGGATGAGGTGGTGGAGTGGTAAGGCGATGGACTACTAATCTATTGTGCTCTGTAGGTGTGAATCCCATCCTTGTGAAGTTCAGCAGTTGACAGATGTGCCTTTTTAAACTGGGTGTGCTTTCGTTTCATCTTTCGCTCCTGTACTACAGTAGTAATATTTCTAGATGTGCATGAACATGGTATAGTAGGCTGACTGTAGGAACACGTGGCCCACAAGCAGTGACAGTATCAGAAGTGTCTGCAGTATGTTGGTTTGTGAGCAGTGATAAAATAAAATGCAGAGGAAGCAGGTGTGCCTGCATTAATAAAGCTCCATTGAGCGGAAAAAGTAACAGAAGAACCGACCTAAATCCAACAGAAAGTTTCTGCAGCTGAAATCACAGGCAAACCTGCCACAGGCTTGAGCTCACAACTTCAGCATGACTCCACTATGTACTGAGTACTGACCAACTGCGCCACTGGAGCCGCACAATGTGTTTGTTACATATTTTAGATGTATTTATTGGAAGGTTGCAGAAATCGAAAATCACTGATTTCATTATCTGCATGTTTAATATCTAGGAGAGAGAACTCCTTCAGGTTCTACAGCTCTTAAGTGCACTTTAAGAAGTCTTTGCTTTTGTGAGATGGATCTCCGAGGTGCATCTTTTTCTTATTACTAAAGATACCTCTACATTGTAAACTATTTGAAGACCTAGAAAAAGGAACATGGCATTAGTTGAAATAAGCACTGAATGGGTTAAAACCCACGCTCTTTGAATTGCTAAAGTGATGCCTTGTGGAGAATAAATCAACATACTTTATTCGCACAGGTCACTCGGCCACGGACAAGAGCGATCAGCTACCACCAGTATTATTATCATTATTATTATTATTCAACCATTTGGGGAACAATACAGTTGAACAATCCCACTGTTCTTATGGCAAGAAAAATAACATGAGACCACTGTAAGAGGACGAGTGTTGTAATTGTTTGAACAATTGATTTCTATTTTTCCCTCTTATGGGCAACCCTGTGGTATTTCTTTTTCTCTTCGTTGTTGTGCACAGGCTAGTTCTACAGCGATATTTGCCACAGAAATTTCTGCGCAGCTCCGTATTAAATCTGTTCTCAACTGCAACGGACAGAAGACAACTCCAGTAGATAGCTGTGTAGTTGTGTAGGACCACACACGACAGTGATAGTGCGGCTCTTAATGGACTGGTACACAGACCTGAGAGGCAGGCAAAACACTTTTAAAATTCAACAGGCTCACCAAGTCAGAGGAACAGCAATGAACTGAAAAGATCTGTTACAGACGTCTATGTTAAACTCTTTAGAGCTATAAATGCCATTTGTTTAATTTATCTGTAGATTAACACTTCCAAGTAACAGAGGTCCAGTGGCACAGTTGGTCAGTGTGTGGTATGCATGTAGCTGTACACAGTGGAGGTATAATGAGGTTGTGTGTTCAAGCCTTTACTAGAGCATTAAGTCCTTTGAATGTTTTCCACCCATAAAAAGTTCATTCGCCGTAGTAGTTTCACTGTGACTTTGCAGGTAAAATATTCTTTTTGAGAATAAAATTTCATATGCGATAAATAACTGAACTAGAAAATATTGGAAAGAAATTGCTTGTCACACTATTCGCAGCAGGCACTCAGACACAGAAATGTCCAGTCATTAAAGAAAATTCATGAAGAATAGGAGTGACATCATTGCAAAGGCGATATTTTCTGATGTCTGTTTTGGTTAATCATTTGAGTGGTAATTACTTCTGTCATTATTACTAATACTGATCAAAACAGAGGACACAGCTCTCTGGACATTGGTCAGGACTCTAGAAAGTGTTTTTATTTGCAAGCGGCTCTGGAACTCAACACCTGGTGATGGGTCACTTCTGTCAGACACACCAGTGGAACCCAAGCCCACCTACACATACACTGATAGATATATACCTACACTCTCACACACATTTACACTCACAGACACATCACACATTTATACACACAATAAGACACTCACACACTCACATATATACACTCACAGACTCACAGATACACAAATAGACACTATATACGCAAATAGACACCGCATACACTCTTAGGTACAGATACACTATAACTAACACTAATGCAGATACTGCTAATATTACAACAGTAACACTATCACCAAAACTTACACTATCATTGTTACTAACACTGACAAAAACTACTACTAGACTAATAATACTTATAATAACAGTAATACTCTCATGAAAACTAACATGATGATAAGTGTTAATACTCTGACCCTAACACTATAAGTATCACTAATATTACATAAATACTAGCATTAAAACTAAAACTATCAGTAATGCTATCATCATTAATACTCACATAGACAATACACACACTGACAGACATACCCACACATACACTTACAAATATAAAACTACACACTAACAGACATGTTCTCAGTCATGCATTCAAAGAAACAAATAGACACTAAGCATACTCATAGACACACACTCATAGACACCAAAGATACATCAAAGATAGATTTTATAGGTGTAGAAACTAGTAAATAAAGTCAATGATTTGTTTTAGAAATTTATTCTTAAAATATACAATTATTCACACCTGAAAAATATGTAGTTCAAATTATACATTGTATACAATATTGTAATAAGCAAATGGCTAATCATCATAAAAAACACAAGTATTAAAGCTACAAATTCTGGTAACATGGCAATATATATATATAGTAATGACAAACACAAACTAATTACATGAACACGCTAATATTTAACTCAAAACCACATTTTGATTCAAATATGAGTTTTAAAAATTACAACTTCTATATTTCCACGAAAATATTATTAATATAGCACAAACGCTACTTTCTAATAAAGACAAAAAGAAACAGTTTTGTGTCTCATGGTGATCCTCCTCTCGATCCTAATGAAATGTTTAATATGATCCCTCGAGAAAAAAAGGTGTCAATATCTGCCTGGAATGATTGATGCCCCATCAAACATTTTGTAATATCTCCGGAAGTTCATACTGTAGAAACCTGATTTGTGGCTTAAATTCAAGGTAAACAAGACTAAGGAAACAAGTTAAAAACTTGATGTCAAACTGTGATCTAAATCACCCGAAACATTTCACTATATTCGGCAGCATGTGCCCGAAAGAAGTGCCTAATAGCTCAGGTGGTAGGGTGGAGGATTGAAGTAGGAACAGTTACGAATCTTTCTGTCACTGGTTCGTATCTGGCTTGAAGAAAGGTGCTTTTTGTGTACTTTAACAAAAGAGTTAAAATAGCGAATCTTTTTCACTCAGACGTTGATCAAAAGCTCAATAAACCACGAAGCAGAGGCTCTTGTTCCGAATTCTGTCTGATTGTCTTGTTTTGGCCAAGATCTGATCTTTGAATTCAGGGACTACTCTGTCTGCTTTGTAATTCAAAAGTATATACAAATGTCATGTTTTTTTTTGTAGATACAGTTGTGTGAAAAAGTGTTTGCCCCCTTCCTGATTTCTTATTTGTTTGCATGTTTGTCACACTGAAATGTTTCAGATCATCAAACAAATTGAAATATTAGACAAAGATAACACAAGTAAACACAAAATGCAGTTTTAAAATGAAGGTTTTTATTATTAAGGGAAAAAAAAAATCCAAACCTACATAGCCCTGTGTGAAAAAGTGTTTGCCCCCTAAACCTAATAACTGGTTGGGCCACCCCAACAGTTATTAGAATGCCACCCCAACAGAATGCTTGATTCAAAGGATAAGTACTTAATTGGCTTTATGATTTGGTATTGATTTTGTATCGTTATATTATTAAGTTTGTGGTTTTTGTGTTTTTAACATATTGTGGACTTATTTTTTAAACAAATGCTTACAAAGGCTAACACGGCACACTTTCTGTTTATATACACACAATCTGTTTATACCAGGTGATTTGTACATTTTTATTTACAAGCTACTCTGCACTTTTGGGAGTATAACAGGTTCGATATAAAGTGGCAAAAATATAAAAGGGGAAAATACCCCAGACTGCGTGGAAAGGCCTCGTTGCGACTCTTGTTTTATTGTTAAATATGGCACGAAATGTTGCAGAAACACAATCTGATATTTTAATTATTATTTTAATAATTTTATAAGTATGAGGCCAAATATTCAGTTCTGATTTTTTAAGTGATATATTCCCTTCCTCTCGTGGAAGTCACACGATGTGACCGATTGTTTTTTTCTTATTTTATTTTTCACATTGCGATCCAAAGAGCCTCAGACGCCCAGTCTGTAAGTATCCAAACAAGAATGGATTCTGATAGGAGCCGGACTGAGCTTATTCTTGCTTCCTGTGCTGAAAACAGAATTAGCTCTTCCCCAAGCACCGTCTACAGCTGCTGGATGGTGCTCTGCCTCCTACTAATCCAGCAATTAGTTTGATGAAAGAGGAGGGACCGGCAGGAGGCGGAGCCCGGGTACCGGTGCTGGGAGGAGGAGGGCAGGAGGATTCAAACCCACACCCCCGAAGACACTGGAGCTTTAATCCAGGCACCTTAGACCGCGTGGCCACATTACTTTCTAAACCTCTCTCCATGTCTCATTACTTGTTCGTAGAAAGCCAGGTGGCTTTCTGAAAACTCTACTGTCCAGGCAAATGTACATGCTAATCTACTGGGCTCTTTTCTGCACTGAGCTGCTCATTTGAAATCCAGAAGGCAACACAGACGCGCTCCTATACCAAGAGTCAAACCTAGACCGCCTGGGTGAAAAACCAAGAAACCTACAGTAAGCTCTAAACCATACTAACAGAGTTTGAAAAGGAGCTCTGTAATATTCACAAATACTAAGACAAGGTATAAATACTCCATAGGTTTAAGATTCAGGAATATGAATTGGAGTTTACAATTGGAGTTTTTATGTTTCATATGATTTAGCGACTTTTTTACAATGTGTAAAAAAACAGCACACCTAAATGACAAAGCCACAGAGAAAAACAAATTGTGTTTTAAGTAATTTTAAAGGCTCGAGATAACATTTCACTATAAACGCAAATGTTTGTCTTCTTTGTGGCGCTTACTTTTTGTTGCTTTAATGAATTTCATATAGTTTATTTCTGACACAAGACATAACAAGCTTGTGTATCTATGACAAAAAAGCAGGGCAACAATTTGCATCAACCTTTAACTTGAAATTGTTAAAATGTAAGTTAAATAAATAAATATATTTTCTCATATAATTGTGTGTTTTTTGTCTAAAACTCCTTCACGAATGGTTTAACAGACACTTTGCATAATTAAAAAATATATATTTACAAATTTTAACGTTTTATACAATAAAGTTTTATTGTGAACATGAACCCTGTTTATCAATATCACCAGTACAGTTTTGGATTTTATTCGGCCTTCCTATGCATATATGAATTTTCTTTCACACAACAGCTCGCATGTGTGGTACTGTAGCTTATTAGCACCAGGGAGAAAAAGAATGTTGTTGGGTTTTAAATGATAAACCATTTGCATTTATACAATGCGTTGTCGCAGACACTGGGACATCCTCTGTTTAAACACCTGTCGTTTTCTTTAATATTGGCTCCTGTGCTTCGGTCCATTTGAGAGAGGAGAAGACACTGAAAAAGTCATGTGAAAGTGGATTTTGCACCTGTGCCAGTGCTGTAGTGGTATCATACAGACACCCATACAAATCCATCACATGCTGGAAGCTCTGGAAGGCAACGTAAAATATTGCTCTGTCCGTTGGTGGATTAGGTATGCACGTTTTTTTCAAAGTAAAATGCAATGTACAAAAATCAAATTTGATTCAAAATCAATTAATGTAAAAACCGATAAAGATAATGTTTTTTATCTAGTTTTATCTATATCTAGTTTTTCAAAGGTCTATTTAAAAAAAATGTTTATCGCAATTGTGAAAGTTAGAGAAGGTGTACCAGCGCGTGCCTTTATATCGCCAGCTTCAGTCTCGCCTGTAGCTGCGAGAAGGTTAAAAGCGCACAAGTGATCTGTCTTTCATCAAACTAATTGCTGGATTAGTAGGAGGCAGAGCACTATCCAGCAGCTGTAGACGGTGCTCGGGGAAGAGCTAATTCTGTTTTCAGCACAGGAAGCAAGAATAAGCTCAGTCCGGCTCCCAGCAGAATCCATTCTTGTTTGGATACTGACAGACTGGGCGTCTGAGGCTCTTTGGATCGCAACGTGAAAAAAATAAATAACAAAAAACAATTGCTCACATCGTGTGACTTCCACGAGAGGAAGGGAATATATCACTTAAAAAAATCAGAACTGAATATTTGGCCTCATACTTATAAAATTATTAAAATAATAATTAAAATATCAGATTGTGTTTCTGCAACATTTCGTGCACAGTACGCTGTATTTAACAATAAAACAAGAGTCGCAACGAGGCCTTTCCACGCAATCTGGGGTATTTTCCCCTTTTATATTTTTGCCACTTTATATCGAACCTGTTATACTCCCAAAAGTGCAGAGTAGCTTGTAAATAAAAATGTACAATTCACCTCTGGTATAAACAGATTGTGTGTATATAAACAGAAAGTGTGCCGGGGTTACCTTTGTAAGCATTTGTTTAAAAAATAAGTCCACAATACGTTAAAAACACAAAAACTACAAACTTAATAATATAACGATACAAAATCAATACCAAATCATAAAGCCAATTAAGTACTTATCCTTTGAATCAAGCATTCTGTTGGGGTGGCATTCTAATAACTGTTGGGGTGGCCCAACCAGTTATTAGATTTAGGGGGCAAACACTTTTTCACACAGGGCCATATAGGTTTGGATTTTTTTTCCCTTAATAATAAAAACCTTCATTTAAAAATTGCATTTTGTGTTTACTTGTGTTATCTTTGTCTAATATTCAATTTGTTTGATGATCTGAAACATTTCAGTGTGACAAACATGCAAAAAAATAAGAAATCAGGAACTTTTTCACACCACTGTATCTACAAAAAAAACAAGACATTTATATATACTTTTGAATTACAAAGCAGACAGAGTAGTCCCTGAATTCAAAGATCAGATCTTGGCCAAAACAAGACAATCAGACAGGAGCTGAATTCAGAACTTCTGCTTCGTGGTTTATTGAGCTTTTGATCAACGTCTGAGTGAAAAAGATTTGCTATTTTAACTCTTTCGTTAAAGTATACAAAAAGCACCTTCCTTCAAGCCGGATACGAACTAGTGACATAAGAATTCGCAACTGTTCCTACTACAATCCTCCACTCTACCACCTGAGCTATTAGGCACTTCTCTCTGGCACATACTGCCGAATATAGTGAAATGTTTTGGGTGATTTAGATCACAGTTCGACATCAAGTTTTTAACTTGTTTCCTTAGTCTTGTTTACCTTGAATTTAAGCCACAAATCAGGTTTCTACAGTATGAACTTCCGGAGATATTACAAAATGTTTGATGGGGCATCAATCATTCCAGGCAGATATTGACACCTTTTTTTCTCGAGGGATCATATTAAACATTTCATTAGGATCGAGAGGAGGATCACCATGAGACACAAAACTGTTTCTTTTTGTCTTTATTAGAAAGTAGAGTTTGTGCTATATTAATAATATTTTCGTTGAAATATAGAAGTTGTAATTTTTAAAACTTATATTTGAATCGAAATGTGGTTTTGAGTTCATGTAATTAGTTTGTGTTTGTCATTACTATATATATATATTACCATGTTACCAGAATTTGTAGCTTTAATACTTGTGTTTTTTTATGATGATTAGCCATTTGCTTATTACAATATTGTATATAATGTATAATTTGAACTACATATTTTTCAGGTGTGAATAATTGTATATTTTAAGAATAAATTTCTAAAACAAATCATTGGCTTTATTTACTAGTTTCTACACCTATAAAATATTTATTTGATGTATCTTTGGTGTCTGTGAGCGTGTGTCTATAAGTATGCTTAGTGTCTTTTTGTTTCTGTGAATGCATGACTGAGAATGTGTGTGTGTATGGTTTGTTTCCATGAGTGTGTGGTGTCTGTTAGTGTGTAGTTTTATATTAGTAAGTGTATGTGTGGGCATGTCTGTCAGTGTGTGTAGTGTCTATGTGAGTATTAATGATGATAGCATTACTGATAGTTTTAGTTTTAATGCTAGTATTTATGTAATATTAGTGATACTTATAGTGTTAGGGTCAGAGTATTAACACTCATCATCATGTTAGTTTTCATGAGAGTATTACTGTTATAATAAGTATTATTAGTCTAGTAGTAGTTTTTGTCAGTGTTAGTAACAATGATAGTGTAAGTTTTGGTGATAGTGTTACTGTTGTAATATTAGCAGTATCTGCATTAGTGTTAGTTATAGTGTACCTGTACCCAAGAGTGTATGCGGTGTCTATTTGCGTATATAGTATCTATTTGTGTATCTGTGAGTCTGTGAGTGTACATATGTGAGTGTGTGAGTGT
Organism: Lepisosteus platostomus; assembly: GCF_059453375.1. Taxonomy (NCBI): domain Eukaryota; kingdom Metazoa; phylum Chordata; class Actinopteri; order Semionotiformes; family Lepisosteidae; genus Lepisosteus; species Lepisosteus platostomus. The sequence continues at coordinate 12,160,387 of NC_142615.1, read as the reverse complement.
CTTATTGTGTGTATAAATGTGTGATGTGTCTGTGAGTGTAAATGTGTGTGAGAGTGTAGGTGTATATCTATCAGTGTGTGTGTAGGTGGGCTTGGGTTCCACTGGTGTGTCTGACAATTTCTGTCTGAGTGCCTGCTGCGAATAGTGTGACAAGCAATTTCTTTCCAATATTTTCTAGTTCAGTTATTTATCGCATATGAAATATTATTCTCATTAAGAATATTTTACCTGCAAAGTCACAGTGAAACTACTACGGCGAATGAACTTTTTATGGGTGGAAAACATTCAAAAGACTCAATGCTCCAGGGAAGGCTTGAACACAAAACCTCATTATAACTCCACTGTGTACAGCTACATGCATACCACACACTAACCAACTGTGCCACTGGACCTCTGTAAGGTAGGCTCCTACACCGATTGTAAAACTGGCACAAATGTAGGGCGAACTATGGGGTTTTGGCTGTGGATACATCTCCACATGGGGAAAGGGACAGTAAAATAGTAAGGAAAATACAAGAGAAGAAACTGAAATATACAGTATGTGCTCACTGTAATGTAGGAAGAGGTGGTCAACAAGCAAAACAGCTTTGCGGATAATGTGAAGGGGACATTGTTTTGTGTCAATTAGCCCACGGATTTCGCTTCATGTGCCTTAAGCTGTGCAATTTGTATGATTGTTGAATGAGATTGGTTTCTTCACAAGCCTGGTCAATTGCCAGTGGAGAGCTTCACGATGCACACCTTCATGAAGACTCTTTCTTCATGAAGACTTTAAGATTTCATTGTCAAGTCGCCTCCTTTGCATACAATAGTAGCACTAACACTTAGAGAAAGGATAAGAAATGGCTTTTATCAAGTGATTGCAGGTTGTTTGACTGAGGATCCTTGTGTGCTGAACTGGCCTCTGGAGAAGTGTAGTGCAGTAAAAGAGATTTGTGTCACTCAAGACTGTAAAGGAACAGAACAATACAATTACAATACTTTTATGAGAGTAAATAATACTGGTGCATCACAGTTCTTATAATGGTGAAAATAGGAGCACCTTCTCTACATTTTTGACTGAAGTATTTAAACGGCAAGAAATACTATCACTATGCAATTAATTAATGCAGTTGAGCTCCTCTAAATGTTCTAGTCTGATGAAACAATGTATACAATTAGGTGACAATATCGGAATTAATTCAAATGCACAAGATTAATTTTCAGCTGCAAAAATACGCTTGAAAATATTTTACAAGAAAGAAACCTTACATTCACCTAAATCAACATTCACCCTCTACACTAGCAGAGAACAGTAGGACAGTTAATTAGTTTCACTGAGGCTGATCTTTTCGGACTTCAATGAGTCTTCCGACTTGTCGTAGCTGTTGAAGAAGCACCTGTTGAATCTCAACCAAGATTTCCTGAGAGATCGTTCACGGAGTGAGTCCTCCCTCTGGACTTCGCACTGAGCTGAAAGCTGCGCGAATTCCTCACTGTATATCCTGTACTGTTACATCCGTTCTTGTGTACGTGTTATCTACGTGTAGAAATGTGACAAGAACACATCGAACTTTTTCCATATGTGAAGGAAAATGCTAAAGAGCCTGAAAACTTTGAACATTTAAGTTTGCGTGCTTTATATACTGTATATTCTTTACTTTACATACCTGGGGTGGAGCAGTGGCTCTGTGGCTAAGGATCTGTGCCTGTGGCTGGAAGGTTGGTTGTTCAAATCCCTCTGCTGGCAGAGGAATCTTACTCAATTGGGCTCCTGAGCAAGTCCCTTAACCCCCAACTGCTCCAGGGCACCATACAATGGCAGATCCTGTGCTCAGACCCCAGGCTCTCTCCTTATCTGTGTCTCATGGAGAGCAAGCTGGGGTATGCAAAAAGATCATTTCTAATGCAATAAATTGTAAAGGGTTAATAAAGTGATGTTATTATTATTCCTTACAGCAGAGCAAGCAAATTGTTACAAAAAACACCAGCTAATGTCCACCAGTTGAATCAACATTAATATACTGTAAGGTGCTGTTACTTGGGAGTGTTAATCCACAGATAAATTAAACAAATGGCATTTATAGCTCTAAAGAGGTTAACATAGATGTCTGTAACAGATCTTTTCAGTTCATTGCTGTTGCTCTGACTTGGTGAGCCTGTGGAATTTTAAAAGCATTTTGCTTGCCTCTCATGTGGTCTGTGTACAAGTCCATTAAGAGCCGCACTATCACTGTGTCGTGTGTGGTCCTACACAACTACACAGCTATCTACTGGAGTCGTCTTCTGTCCGTTGCAGTTGAGAACAGATTTAATATGGAGCTGCGCAGAAATTTCTGCGGCAAATATCGCTGTAGAACTAGCCCGTGCACAACAACGAAGAGAAAAAGAAATACCACAGGGTTGCCCATAAGAGGGAAAAATAGATATGAATTGTTCAAACAATTACAACACTCTTCCTCTTACAGTGGTCTCATGTTATTTTTCTTGCCATAAGAACAGTGGGATTGTTCAACTGTATTGTTCCCCAAATGGTTGAATAATAATAATAACGATAATAATACTGGTGGTAGCTGATGGTTCTTGTCCGTGGCCGAGTGACCTGTGCGAATAAAGTATGTTGATTTATTCTCCACAAGGCATCACTTAAGCAATTCAAAGGGCATGGGTTTTAACCCATTCAGTGCTTATTTCAACTAATGCCATGTTCCTTTTTCTAGGTCTTCAAATAGTTTACAATGTAGAGGTATCTTTAATAATAAGAAAAAGATGCACCTCGGAGATCCATCTCACAAAAGCAAAGACTTCTTAAAGTGCACTTATGAGCTGTAGAACCTGAAGGAGTTCTCTCTCCTAGATATTAAACATGCAGATAATGAAATCAGTGATTTACGATTTCTGCAACCTTCCAATAAATACATCTACGACATGTAACAAACCCATTGCTCAGCTCCAGTGGTGCAGTTGGTCAGTGTACAGTAGTTATATAGCAGTACATAGTGGAGTCATGCTGAGGTTGTGAGTTCAAGCCTGTGGCAGTTTTGCCTGTGATTTCAGCTGCAGAAACTTTCTGTTGGATTTAGGTTGGTTCTTCTGTTACTTTTTCCGCTCAATGGAGCTTTATTAATGCAGGCACACCTGCTTCCTCTGCATTTTATTTTATCGCTGCTCACAAACCAACATCCTGCAGACACCTCTGATACTGTTAGTGCTTGTGGGCCACGTGTTCCTACTGTCAGCCTACTATACCATGCTCATGCACGTCTAGAAACATTACTGCTCTAGTACAGGAGCGAAAGACTAAACGAAATCACACCCACTTTGAAAAAATCACGTTTGACAAACCATAGGATGACAAGAATGGGATTCTTTGGTTGTTTGAGTACATAAATCAAAGAAACTGCGTTCAGCATATTCACATCAGGCACTCGGACAGAGATAAACCCAGAGAAAATCTTCTCACATTTTAATCTGTAACTGCAGGATTTAACAAATTGTTAATTATTTCAACTTCACTTACAATTTTTAAACAATTTACAAAGCCCACAGTGGATAACATTTGGTTCCGGCACACATCAGTTGCTTGGAATATCATTGTAATATTTAATTTGCTTTCCCGTCACACCACTATTATTAATAATGAAGTTTATCAATACACGTTTATTTAAAACATGTCATTTATTATTGATACAGTTTCATTCTGTCTTTATTAGGAGCTGTATCACAGTTAATGCATGTAATGCCTTCAGTATGTGATTGTGAGAGTTCAGTTATCCCAGGGAGTGAAGAGAACTGAAATTTAGTAAATCCATATTTTCATAGAGTGTAAATCTTCAAAGTGTTCTGTCACTTCAAAAGCAAATAAAAATTATAGGAGCAGGGACTGAACCCACATAGACATTTGCCTATTGAGCCTTAAGTCCAACACCTTAACCACTCAGCCATCCCGGTCAACAGTTTCAGTTACTCGATTGCTCAGCCATCCTGGTTTCACCTTTCCAGCTCTGTGTTATACAGTTCATTGAATATACGTGTTATATTTTTGAATGGAATGGGACTGTACACTGGTGGTTCCCAGGGGAAAACAGGGTTATTGAGCCATTGGGTATTCTGAGAATAAATTGGGTGGGTGAATGTAACCGTGCGCTAAAGTAAAACAGTCCTTTTAGATGAAGCGCTACAGATGCAGCCCCTGAAAGTGTATAAGACTTACATTTATAGTACTGCTGACACAAATGGAGCCTCTACATCAGACCGAAATAGCGATGTGTTCGCTTAATTGTGCGTAGGATCTCCTCATGAATCTGTCTCATTCATCAGTGGAAATAGAAGCCATTACAATACGATACATGTTCACCTTCAACCCCGCAGCTGTTGGACCTGCTTGTTTTTTGACTATTTGCAATGAGTACCGAATTAAGTTTTAGGTGTTCTTACTGGTATCTTTTAATCTGTGAGGGACATTGGGTTATATACAAACAGGACAGAGACACAGTAATAATCCTATATTAACGTGTCCTGCATTTTAATTTACTGATCAGATAAATTGAAATGTTCTGATTCAGAGCCCCTGCAGTTTGTGCTAATTATAACCACAACAATACCCCTGAGTCCTGAGCACCACACTGAGCACACGTTAAGCTGGGCTCTGACTTTGTTCAGCACGACTGCTTGTTGAAGTTGAGCTCAGAGCTGGAGATGATCTCCATATTCTACTGCACTAACTAGTCCGAAACTTAGTACACAGTACACACTTTCTAAATTAAGTCAGGTTGTTAAAAAAGTAAACCAGTACCCTGTCACAGAAACGTACCCCGATCTCTCGCGCGACAAGCGAGGTTGCTCACCACTTGTCTGCAGCTGAACGTCAGCTCTGTTTACTGTCAGCAGACATTTCCTCATTTCCAATGACGTTTTCGACTTCTCTCAGCTTTTTAAAGACGGTCATAAACGCTCATGAAGTAATTCATGTCAGTTTGAAGTCTGTCTCTGTTGCCTCGGCTCTTGATAAAGAAAAGCCGTGCGTGGGAGACTCCCTCTCTGAAGAAGTTTGCCGTCACCCTGCGAGGGAGAAGAGCCATCAATCACCGAGGCAACCACTGAGACAATTAACATTAAACACGTGAAATGCGAGATGTTGTGATTTTTTTCCCACTTAAGACTTCTATCGTTTCTACTCTAACGAGACCGAGTACTCATTAGAAGTACGATTTGAACAAACGTCTCCAGAGGAAACTGCGACCTGAACGCCTTAGACCACCAGCCATCTTGCCTGTGGTTCTTATAATTAATTATATATTTTATTTCTTTCTCCTCATTGATCATGAAATCATGTAATTAGAGAAATATATTTTTTCATGAGGAAAACCAGCACAAGCAAATATAAAGTTTAGAGCAGCGCGCAATAAAAACGATCAGAAACCGAAAGCGGTTATTTACCGGGGTAAAGTTAGCTCGAAGTTCGAAAACGATTTTGGCACGCCTGTAGCGCTTTCACGAAACCTCTTAGAGTTGCGAGAATGCTTGTTTTGTGTATAAAATTCATTGTGGATGCTTTCTCAGCCTTTACTTTTTCGTTTTTATGACATTTTTTTGACCAAGCACGAATATTCTTTTGTCCATATCTTCGCAATGGAAGCACAGAACGCCGTCAAACCAAATGCATTTTAAAGACCACGACTTGTGGATATTTCCACACTCTTTACATCAAACTATCAGTGAGCTAATTATCTTTTTTTACACCTCCGGTTTTTCATCGATGTGTAATTACGCACGAACTGGAACCCGGGGGACCGCTGTGTGCACACGTTCACAACGCGAGAAATACTGTTCAATACGGCTTCGTGCGAAAAACACGTGTATGACCAAAGGAAGCAGAACAGCGCAGTCTCCAATTACCCAGACTGTAAGCACGGGAATAAAGCTTTGTTTGATTTCTGAAACCCTTCCTTTATGCCCTGTTTTCATTCAGGTAAGGGTCAACTATATTCACAATCCTACTGACAGCAGGAAGATTAAAATATTCTTTTCTCAGCAGCTTATTAAAAACAGCTCCCATGATGTTCAAACCGATTTTTTACACAGAACACTGACACAGCTTTGCATTCTGAATCTCTTTTTCTCATGCTTTTATTTAATATGGCACAATGCACTGGGATAGGGGTATTCTGTTCACAAACCAATAGCATTTAAACCACAGCACCCACAATGCAGCAAGTGTTTTGCACACTAAGCAGGTCCTTTGACTTTTCCCAGCTTTGTTTTGGGTTGTGGAACCTTTCTTTATATTTTTTAGGATTTTCTGAAGATAACACTACAGGTAATACACTGGGATAGGTGGGTCATCTTCATGGCTCAATAGCATTTCACATACAGCACCCACACTGTTGAAACCAAGTGTTTTACACACCAGACAGGCCCCCTAACTTTATATAACCTTGCTGTGGCTGTGGCCCCTTTCTTTAATTTTTTATGATTTTCTGAAGATTACACTAAAGGTAATACACTGGGACAGGTGGGTCGTCTTCATGGCTCAATAGCATTTCAAATACAGCACCCACACTGCTGAAACCAAGTGTTTTACACACCAGACAGGCCTCGGAACCTCGTACAACCTTACTGTGGCTGTGGCCCCTTTCTTTAATTTTTTATGATTTTCTGAAGATAACACTACAGGTAATACACTGGGACAGGTGGGTCATCTTCATGGCTCAATAGCATTTCAAATACAACACCCACACTGCTGAAACCAAGTGTTTTACACACCAAACAGGCCCCAGAACCTCATACAACCTTGCTGTGGCTGTGGCCCCTTTCTTTATTTTTTTATGATTTTCTGAAGATAACACTACAGGTAACACAGTGCGATAGGTGGGTCGTCTTCATGGCTCAATAGCATTTCAAATACAACAACCACACTGCTGAAACCAAGTGTTTTACACACCACACAGGTCCCCTAACCTTATACAACCTTTCTGTGGTTGTGGCCCCTTTATTTATTTTTTTAATAAGAATTTTAGTTTTTCAATATGGCACCATTAGACAGGCGGTACATGGGGATTGGGGGGTGCTATTCATGAGTCAATAGCTCTTCAAGCACAACAGCCACAGTGCTGCAACCAGGTGTTTTACACCAGACATTTCCCCTAACCTTATACAACCTTGCTTTGAGTTGTGGAACATTTCTTTATTTTTTAATGTTTTTTTTTACTGTAATCGAGTGTTGTGCTCACTAGGCAGGCCTCCTGACCTTTCACAGTCATGCTTTGTTGTGTGCAACTTTAATTATCTTTTTAGGATTTTTTGAACATGGCAACTTCCACCGAGACGGGTGGGGGTTGTGGGGGTGCTCTTCAATAGCTTTTTCATCTATACACACAAACGGATGTAACCAAGACACTCAGAACCTGTCACGCAGGGGCTGACTGCTGAGGATAGGGATCCAATGCGGTGCCCTTGGTAGGGTTGGCGCGAGACGCAGGCGTAGTCGGAGTAAACAGGCAGGGGCCCGAGTCCGGGAAGGCGTTGAAGTTGCGTCGGTAGGCAGAGGCGTAAATGAAGAGACAGGCTGGGGTCAGGATCCGAGAAAGCGTAAAACAGGCGAAGGTACAAAATCGAGTGGCTAAAGCAGTTGTCGGAAAAGCGGGGTCGAGGTCCAGGGGAGAAGTCATAGTAAGGCAAAGGCGTAGTTAGTAGGTAAGCTCCGGGAGAGAATCTCAATCGTGAGCAATGACCGGGGGACAGATGAGGGTTTAAGTAGAGGACTGATTGACATGTGCACGTTTGGTATGGGGAGAGCTCGAGGGAATGCGGGAGCGCTTGTCTGCGTGAGGGAGATTCATGACAGAACCAACAGAATCAACCTGAACTCATAGAAAAACAAGAATGCCCCCGAGACACCTGAATCCCCCTCCTGGACCACTCTGGTATCAACACCCCCAAACCCATCCATACCAGCTAACAAGATTCAGAATCGGTGCAACCCTCCAACCTGGACCAAGAGCAGGATGGGACAAGAACCTGCACCACACTACGTACACAGGTTTGTATTTTTGGCTGAAGATGAAAATGTCTAACATAGATTGTTTTGGTTCTAGCAAACAATAAAAATAGTTGTTAAAATCCAAACACACATAATGAGATCACTCTCTGTCAGTATGTGTAACATTCTGGGTCTGGGCTCCTCTGTATTTGGGCTAAAGAGAGTTCAACAACATTTATTAAATGCACTGACATCATAATCTGACAAGATCCATTGTTTAGGGGAGACTTGACCACCCACTGTCCCCCTGGTATCGTGAAGCTCATTGTCCTTTAGCTTTCCAAAACCAGAATCACTTGGGACTCCGGGGGGATCGGTGTATGCAAAATATGAATTCCTTATGCAAGAAATTGTATATGGTCAATATAGCGATCATATCTTATCAGCAGATGGTAATCTCCAAGGAACAAGTAATAGGTTTATTCCACGCTGAAAAATGATCAAATGATTGATGAACCCAAGTGATTTGAAAGAAATGTTAAACAACTCAAAGCGAGGTTGTATAAGGTTAGGGGAGCTGTCTGGTGTGTAAAACACCTGGTTGCAGCACTGTGGCTGTTGTGCTTGAAGAGCTATTGACTCGTGAATAGCACCCTCCTATCACCATGTACCGCCTGTCTAATGGTGCCATATTGAAAAACTCATAAAAAAATAAAGAAAGGGGCCACAACCAAAGCAAGGTTGTATAAGGTTCTGGGGGCTGTCTGGTGTGTAAAACACCTGGTTTCAGCAGTGTGGTTGTTGTATTTAAAATGCTATTGAGCCATGAAGATGACCCACCTGTCCCAGTGTATTACCTGTAGTGTAATCTTCAGAAAATCATTACAAAATAAAGAAAGGGGCCACAGCCACAGTAAGGTTGTATGAGGTTTGGGGGCCTGTCTGGTGTGTAAAACACTTGGTTTCAGCAGAGTGGGTGCTGTATTTGAAATGCTATTGAGCCATGAAGACGACCCACCCGTCCCAGTGTATTACCTGTAGTGTAATCTTCAGAAAATCATAAAAAATTAAAGAAAGGGGCCACAGCCACAGTAAGGTTGTACGAGGTTCTGGGGCCTGTCTGGTGTGTAAAACACTTGGTTTCAGCAGTGTGGGTGCTGTATTTGAAATGCTATTGAGCCATGAAGACGACCTACCTGTCCCAGTGTATTACCTGTAGTGTTATCTTCAGAAACTCATTACAAAATAAAGAAAGGGGCCACAGCCACAGTAAGGTTGTATGAGGTTCGGGGGCCTGTCTGGTGTGTAAAACACTTGGTTTCAGCAGTGTGGGTGCTGTATTTGAAATGCTATTGAGCCATGAAGACAACCCACCCATCCCACCTGTAGTGTTATCTTCAGAAAATCATAAAAAAATAAAGGTTCCATAACCCAAAACAAAGCCTGGAATAGTCAGATGACCTGCTTAGTGTGCAAAACACTTACCTGCAGCATTGTGGGTGCTGTGGTTTAAATGCTATTGGTTTGTTAACAGAATACCCCTATCCCAGTGCATTGTGCCACATTAAATAAAAGCAAGAGAAGAAGAGATTCAGAACACAAAGCTGTGTCAGTGTTCTGTGTAAAAAATCGGTTTGAACATCATGGGAGCTGTTTTTAATAAGCTGCTGAGTAAAGAATATTTTAATCTTCCTGCTGTCAGTAGTATTTTCAATATAGTTGACCCTTACCTGAATGAAAACAGGACGTAAAGGAAGGGTTTCAGAAATCAAACAAAGCTTTATTCCTGTGCTTACAGTCTGGGTAATTGGAGACCGCGCTGTTCTGCTTCCTATGGTCATATACGGGTTTTTCGCATGAAGCCGTATTGAACAGTATTTCTCGCTTTGTGAACGTGTGCACACAGCGGTCCCCCGGGTTCCAGTTCGTGCGTAATTACGCATCGATGAAAAACCGGAGGTTTAAAAAAAGATAATTAGCTCACCGATAGATTGATGTAAAGGCTGTGGAAATATCCACAAGTCGTTGAAGGCGTTCTGTGCTTCCATTGCGGAGATATGGACAAAAGCATATTCGTGCTTGGTCAAAAAAATGTCATAAAAACGAAAAAGTAAAGGCTGAGAAATCATCCACAATGTATTTTATACACAAAGCAAGTGTTTTTGTAACTCTAAGAGGTTTCGTGAAAGCGCTACAGGCGTGCCAAAATCGTTTTCGAACTTCAAGCTAACTTTACCCCGGTCTCTCAGAAGAAGTTTCCCGTCACCCTGCGAGGGAGAAGAGCCATCAATCACCGAGGCAACTACTGAGACGGTTAACATTAAACACGTGAAATGCGAGATGTTGTGATTTTTTTCCCGCTTAAGGCTTCTATCGTTTCTACTCTAACGAGAAAGACCTCTTTAATAGAAGTGAGATTTTAACAAACGTCTCCAGGGTTAACTGCGACCTGAACGCAACGCCTTAGACCACCAGCCATCTTGCCTGTGGTACTTATAATGAAGTATATATTTTCTTTCTTTCTACTCGTTGATAAGAAAAAAAGTGAAATCATGTAATTAGGGATATGTCTTTTTTTTCCATGGGGAAAACTAGCCCGAGCAAATGTGAAGTTTAGAGCAGCGCTCAATAAAAATGATCAGAACCCGAAAGCGCTTCTTATGCGGATCAGTATATTCCGATACCACTGGTTCTGCAGAAGAAATAAGAAAAACCGAACTCAAAGCACTGTGTTGCCATTACGGGTACTCTGCAGCTGCTTTAAGATCTACTCACACCGTGTTGCCATTAAGGCTACCTAGTTAAAAAAAAAACTTATCGTCACCTTTTTGAACGTGATTATTAGACACCCATTAAATCTCAACCGTGGTTTCTTGAGAGATCGTTCAGCGAGCGAGTAATAAAAAAATTACTTCGCTTCCAACCTCTGCTGTCACTGTAAACTCGGACGTGATGATGTGCAGTGTGCCTTTCCTCTTGTCGTATTCAAGAGTACTCACTGTGTGAGCTGTACTCTACTGTGATTTAATTTAGATGATTACGTGGAGTAGAGTGACAAGATCGACTTAAACATTTTCGGTTTGTGAAATGAAACACTAAATACACTACTGTAAATACAAGTAATGGACATTTAAAATAACCACAGTAAAGCTAGAAGAGTGAAAGGTAAAAGACTATTTAGAATGACATTCACAATAGAATTAAAAACGGCACAGCCGCCCGAAAAGGGACTTGAACCCTGGGACCTCAGATTAAAAGGCTGATGCTTCACCGAATGAGCTATCCGGGCTCTGAAAGAATGTCGACACTGTCGGGATCCTCGCAAGTCACCTGTCTCTGACCCGTCTGGAATGACCACTGACAGACTTTATCCAGAAGCGACGGCACCACTTCCAGTAGAATGAGAGAGAAATACAGCATGACATGGATAGTTAAGGGGCTCCCACAATCCATCTTTCCTCACATTACTGATTTTTTTCAATAGCATTTTGACCTTTTTTCACATTCAGATTTTTTTTTACATTTAATAAAATATTTTAATCAACAACATTAAAAAGAAAACAAATGGAACATTTTTTGGAACAATAATTAAAACAATCTTTCAATGCCTTGGTTGTATACGTGTGCACACCCTTTATAAAGGGAGTTGCAACAGTGCTGAAATTTAAAGAGCATTTCTGTAGAGAAAACAGCCTTGATGTTAAGCTTAGGGAGCCTGTCTTTTAGAAATTCTATTTCTTAACACCTTGCACAGCCTCCCGACAGACTAACAAATATTTTTTGGAGAAATTGGCTCACACACCGGAAGACACTAACGTTTATTTACGTTAGAGTATGTGAATAACAGTTTAACCGAAAAGGTTTGTAATTGTGATTTTGTTAAAATTCAATAAATCGTCTCTCAACGATTTATTGAATTGAGCCCCTTAACTACCCATGTCATGCTGTATTTCTCACTCATTCTACTGGGATTGGTGCCGTCGCTTCTGGATAGTCTGTCAGTGGTCATTCCAGACGGGTCAGGTATGACTGCTCTTCGGAACAAGAGACACGTGACTTGCGAGGATCCCGACAGTGTCGACCTTCTTTCAGAGCCCGGATAGCTCAGTCGGTATAGCATCAGACTTTTAATCTGAGGGCCCAGGGTTCAAGACCCTTTGCGGGCGGTTGTGCTGTTCTTAAGTCTATTGTGAATGTCATTCTAAATAGTCTTTTATCTTTCACTCTTCTAGCTGTACTGTGGTTATTTTAAATGTCCATTACTTGTATTTACAGTAGTGTATTTAGTGTTTCATTTCACAAACCGAAAATGTTCAAGTAGATCTTGTCACTCTACTCCACGTAATCATCTAAATTAAATCACAGTAGAGTACAGAACACGCAGTGAGGAGCTCACACAGTGAGTACTCTTGAATACGATAAGAGGAAAGGCACACTGCAACTCTGCAGAACATCACGTCCGAGTTTACAGTGACAGCAGAGGTTGGAAGCGACGTAGTTTTTTAATACTCGCTCGCTGAAGATCTCTCAAGAAACCTCGGTGGAGATTTAACGGGTGTCTAATAATCACGTTCAAAAAGATGACGATAAGTTTTTTTTTTTAACTAGGTAGCCTTAATGGCAACACGGTGTGAGTAGATTTTAAAGCAGCTGCAGACAGAGTACCCGTAATGGCAACACAGTGCTTTGAGTTCGGCTTTTCTTATTTCTTCTGCTGAACCAGTGGAATCGGAATATACTGATCCGCATAAGAAGCGCTTTCGGTTTCTGATCATTTTTATTGAGCGCTGCTCTAAGTACCACAGGCAAGATAACCCTGGAGACGTTTGTTAAAATCTCACTTCTAATAAAGAGGTCTTTCTCGTTAGAGAAGAAACAATAGAAGCCTTAAGCGGGGAAAAAATCACAACATCTCGCATTTCACGTGTTTAATGTTAACTGTCTCAGTAGTTGCCTCGGTGATTGATGGCTCTTCTCCCTTGCAGGGTGACGGCAAACGTCTTCAGAGAGGGAGTCTCCCACGCACGGCTTTCCTTTATCAAGAGCTGAGACAACAGAAACAGACTTCCAACTGACATGAATTACTTCTTGAGCGTTTATGACTGTCTTTAAAAGCTGAAAGCAGGTGAAAAAGTCTTTGGAAATGAGGCAATGACTGCTGACAGTAAACAGAACTGACGCTCAGCTGCAGACAAGCGCTCCTCGTTAGCATAGTGCTGAGTACCCCCGCTTGTTGCGCGGGAGACTGGGGTACGTTTCTGTAACAGGGCGCTGGTTTAATTTTTTAACAACCTGACTTCACTTAAAAAAGTGTGTACTGTGTACTACGTTTCGGACTAGATAGTGTGGTAGAATATGGAGATCATCTCCAGCTTTGAGCTCAACTGCAACAAGAAGTCATGCTAAATGTAGTATAGTGAGTAGACATCGCCAGACAACAGAACGAGAGAGTAGAAGGCAGGTATATATTGCGTAAGGGCGTGATCTGTGTAGTTAATAAAATAGTTAAAATAATATAAAAACGTCTCTTAATTAACATACACAACATTGAAGGCGACGAGAGATGAGTGCTTGACGGACTCAAAGCGAGTGCAGTGCAGATTTTAGTTCTCTTGCTGGTAGAAACGAACTTCTGAATTTTCGGACTTTTCGTTTAGCTTGGCCATGGAAGATATGGCAGCCGCGCCGAGAAGCTTTGCTTATGCCCAGCTTTTTCCACCGCTTCTACTGAACCTCGGAGCCCGGGATTTGTATACGGAATACAAGATATGGATGGAGTCATACAGATTTGTTTTAAATAGCCAGTGGATCTACAGAAGCTCAGGATGCCGTGGGACGTGCTACATTACTGCACTGTATCGGGGCTCCCGTGCAGCGGATTTTCGCCAACCTCCCTGGAGAAAAAGACTGTAGCTGCCTTAGACGCTTCCTTTACACAGCGGAGAAATGTGGTTTTGGAACGGCATAAATTTAGGCAGAGAACTTAGTCTCAGGACGAATCTGTTGATGCTTTTGTGACTGCACTAAGAGAACTGGCTAAATCGTGTGACTTTGGAGTATTGGAAACTGACATGTTAAGAGATCAACTTGTGGAAAAATGTGCACATAAGAGACTATAAATTGCTGCAGGAGGAAGGGCTGACTTTAGAAAGAGCTCTTACAGTCGCTAGAATTCATGAAGCAGCTCAAGCAGAATCAAGAATGCTTTCTGACCACAGTGACAAAGTGACACTGAACGGGGCGCTCGCTCAAACTTTACAAACAAAAGCCGAGCAGCAGGACGCAGTCATGCTAGAGAAATAGAAGAACAGGGGACGGCTGACATTACATGTTACAAGTGCGGACTAACAATGCACAAAGCAGATGAATGCGGAGCGTGAACAGCAAAATGTCTATACTGCAAGAAAACAGGACATTGTGCACATGTCTGCAGAACATCACGTCCGAGTTTAAGGACAAGTATTCCTTTTATTGCTGTTGCTGCCTCCGGTTTACATTTGGCGATGTAAACCAGATTCAGAAAAAAATAATTTGAACAACCTTATTCCCATGCTTACTTGAAGGCGCGGTGGCCAAGTGGTAAGGCGTCGGTCTCGTAAACCGAAGAGCGTGGGTTCAAGCCCCACCCGTGCCAGTTTCACTTGTCATCGCTTTCCTTTAGTTTCAAAGTCTTAAAAAAACTCGCAATGTAGGGATCTCAATAGTAAGAGAACATAACTGTCGCCAGTGATTAGTATTCTTGCATATCCTGCCTTGTTTTTTAGTCGACAAAGCTTGTTTCTCTTCACACCCATCTTCCGAATGATCGCCTCAGCATTGGGAAGGAACGTGCGCTTGGTACAGCCCCCGACTCCATGGTCTGATCACAAACAGATCGGGTGAGCTGTCAGTCCAGGTTGGAAGTAACGTTCGAAAACACTAAAAATCTGACTTAGGAACGAGAAGACCATGCTTTTTTATACGAGTAAACGATAAAATAATATACTGCCTGCAAGACTATGTCAAGTTCAAGTTCAAGTTTAAAGTTCAAGTTTATTGTCATTATACTCATACACAGATATATGGTATAACGAAATGCTATTTAGCTAGCTCTCGGACATAAGTAGTACAAAGAAAAAAACACAACAACAATACAATTGTATAACAAAAGAAAGACAGAGACAACAGCCGATGTGCAAAAAACAACAACAGGCAGTGTGCAAAACAACAAAAAGGTAACAGGTTATGTGCAAAAACATGCATCAAAAGAATGAAATAAAGGGATAGAAATAATGGGGAGTGAGCTTTTGACATGTATGGTAGAGGTAGATTTTCAATGTGTGTCTGGGTTTTTGGTAAGAAAGAAGGCACTGTGAGGTACAGATCATAGGTGAGAGGTGAGGAGAGAGTGAGAGAGGCTGGGAGTTTAATAGTTTGATAGTGCGGGGGTAAAAACTGTTTCTGAGTCTGGTAGTCCGGACCCGAACGCTCCGGTGACGTTTTCCATGTCATGCTAAACGCCACAAATTGTGTTCATCCAGTCGTATCAATCGTCCTAAAGTTACGGAAAATCGGATGCAACTGGTGCAATCAGCACCTATTTTTTCAGGATAGTCGAGCGGTTTAAAACAGCAAATTCACAGCTTCATGTCTTTTAAGCTTTGTGTTTCGATCTCCAAATAGAGGCACGGGTTCAAATCCCACTCGCGTTTTACCCTGTCTTTTTTACCTGCCTTTACACTGTTTCAGTCTTGTTGTGCTCGCTGGCAATCATAGTACGAGGGAAACGGAGAAACTGCTTAGCAAATACATAACGGACAGAAAAAAGCTTCGAAAACACGTGAATGTGATTAGCAGCAGTAAGGTATGCTTCAAATGTTTAAGGCTGATTTATAAAAGCAGCAGAAGAAAGGTGCAGCACAATGCAATTTGTGAGAATTCGCGGGTTTTTATGCTGCTTGGACTTCTTTCAAGCCTATGAAGTGACCCCCGTTTTATTTTCATTTTCAAACTTCAGAACCGAATAACAAAAAGGTTTCATGTGTGACAGCATTCCGTTGCAAATACCGTTTCCACGATGTATTCAGCGACGGGAATGAAATATTTTAGTGCTGGCTCAAATGCGAGGAATTTCAGAAAAACCTGGAAAAGCGACGCTTGCAGTAAAAGACAAATTTAAAGCGTGTAGTCAGCATAAACAGAACAACGCAATGCTCTGTAAAAACGATCTGAAGCCGCAATTACTCTTTTATCTCAGACAGTTCATTCCGATACGATGTTTCCGCAGAATAAATGAAATGCCGAACTCCAAACATGTTGTTGTCATTATTGTTACTCCTGCTGCTGTAGTGTTTGTTGTAAAGGGGCTGGACTACTTTGTTCAGTCCAAATTCCATTATGTGAATTTATGCTTTTTTAATATAAGCATTAACAATACAATGCGTGCTCAAAAACCGTTACTTATTAGCTTAAGAAGCGGCAGTGTTTTGACAAAGTGTGGTATTCGAACAGAAAATGCTGAAGTGTTTAATACTTGCTTGTGAGCAGATCTCCCTCGATTTAGACAAACTCTTGTTCGGCCGATGATTTCAGATCAAAATCTGAATCAAGTGGAAAGAAAGCTGAATTACGCTGGGTACTGGGTATCACTGTTACGCCATCAGGTCATGCTAGGAGGATTGGGGGGATCAAATTGACGCAGAGGGACCCAATGTGGGGGCTGAACCCACAGTTCTGAGATTAAGAGATTCTTGCTCTATGGACTGCGCCTATATAACTCTTGTGCTCCAGCAGTAATGTTTCTGGGTGTGGATGAACATGACATTATAGACTGACAGCAGGAACACGTGGCCCACAGGCAGTGACAGTATCGCTATCACATTTGGCTGCAGTATATTGTGTTGAGAGCAGCAATAACTTTCCTGCAGAGATGGGAGTGTCTTTAATACAGCTCTTTCAATCGGACAGAGTAACAGGAACTGACCTAAAGTTTCGGCTGTGGATCCATCTCCACATAGGGGAAAGAGACAGTAAAATAGCGATGAAGAAACAGAAAGATTTGTGCTCGCTGCAAAGTAGGAAAGAGGTGGTCAGACACATAAAACAGCTTGGTGATAATTTGCAGCGACAATTTTATGTTATTTAGTACACGGATTTCTCTTCATGTTCCTTAAGATGTGTAATTTGTATGTTGGTTGTATGAGAACAGTTTCTCCTAAAGTCCTGTCAATTGACAGTGGAGATCTAGCTGGTGCACATCTTCAAGAAGACTCTCTTTAAGGCGATTACAAGTTTCTCGAACAAATCTGTGTCATATTTTTAAAATAGTTTAGCTAATGAGCAACGAGAGTACAAATAAATTCTCCCATCCTCCATTTGAAGATAAAACTCCATGTGCGAGTCTAAGTTTCCTTGAAGCTACTGATGTTCGTCATTATTGGACATTCCCGGTGATATTGACTAAGGAGCTCAATTTTGACGTGTCGTAGTTCAACATGTGCAAAACACTCGTATCCCCTGCAAATATCGGCAAGGTCAGTGATATTCTCAACAATTTGTGCCATTGCAATTCGTGCAATTCGTGCCATACTTTTTCGAAATGTATTCTGACATGCCAGGATCAGAGGGTCATATTTAAAGAAACTGGTGCATTAAAATTTCTTGTACTTCAGGATTTTGATAGTCTGTTACATTGTCTTTCACACGGCGGTGTCAGAACTGTGAGACATTTTCATAATCGGGGGGAAGGAATAAGCAATAAGCAATAAGCAGAAAGTGCAATCACCTTTTCCCAGTGTAAGTCCGTGTTGTGGTGAGTTTTTAAAATTGGTTTGCGATTTTCTGAAATATATTCCATACAAAAATATAATTTGGACAGTCGCTATTTGGATATTCCCTTTCAGTGAAGATGTCTACAGTATTCCAGCCGGATTAGTACTGATTGAAGAGAGCCATCTACAGGCGAAAGGTGACATAACATCACAGCAGCACCATTTAAGGTGGAACGAAAAACACGCATAAGAAGCTGGTGAATAAGAAGCTACTGTAACTTCAGCCTCGTAGCAGACCCTGGGAGGCACGCTCAAAATAATCATCTTTCCCAGTACTTCAGAGTCATATTTAGATCGCTTTACTGCAATTTTATTTGATTGATGGGAGATGTGAAGCCATCGAGCCTGTACTGCGCTTTCACATTGAAATTGAAGCCATTTCTCCTGCTTTCTCTCAGTGTCCGGGCTGCAATTGCGTGTAAAGGAGGCGACTTGAAAATGAAACGTGTAATCACCTTACAGAGGGTCTTTACGACGGGGTGCGTCAGCTAGTTCTCCATTATTGTCAGTTTACTGGACTTCTGAAGAAACCTATCTACAACGAAGATACAAACTGCACAGTTTAAGGCACATGAAGAGAAATCTGTTTGCTGATTGACTCAAAAAATGTCGATACAAATAATCTGCCAGGCTGATTTACTTGTCCGACCACCTCCCTCCGTCCCCCTTTGCTGTTAGCACAATTCTTTCAGTTTCTTTTCTTGTATTTTCCTTGCTATTTTAGTGTTCCCCATGTATAGATGGATCCACAACCGAAACCGTTTTCACCCTGTGTTTCTGCACACCTTGCACAGTTCCAGTGGCGGAATCGGTCAGCGTGCGGTACTTATACAGTAGTGCACAGCGGAGTCATGCCGAGGTTGTGAGTTCAAGCCTCACCTAGTGTCTTTAGCTACTGAAAGCAACTGCTTTTCCTTTGAAGCCCATGCATGCTGACGCAGCTCCCTACTTAAATTACCATCAGCTGTGTATCTCCAGCTGACCTGTACACAAATATATGAGAGAGGTCAACTGAGACGAAAGGAGCACTGAAGACTTGAAAAAGCTCTCGCATTAGACTCTGTGTTTTTGTTGTTCCCCAGATTTGTTTTTAATGTTCTTTTTCTTTTGAAATTGTTGCGTTTGGTTTTTTTTTTCGTAGTTGTTAGACAACGACCGGGATTTACCTAGGTTCCTGGAAGACTTCTTGTTTTGTGTTTGTTGTTTTTTCGGGTTACAACAATTGTTTTTTTCTATTGATAGGACCCCACGCATTACTATGGGAGTAGTTAACATTAGTTCTTACATTTTACAGTACCTGAAATTACCACATAAACTACTACTCTGTTTCCTTTTTTTTGACAGGCACAAGTGAAGTTTGTTTTTCCTTGCTGCTGATTGGTAGCTACAATGGGTCAATTGCAATAAACTTATATTCAATAAACTCCGCTGAAATTTGTCAGCAACTCTGTACTAAACCTGTTCTCAATTGCAACAAACCTAAAATAACAGCTGCTGCCCGTTAGATGTTACTGCATTAGGAGTCTAGCTTAAACCACCTCTTCATAGGTTTTAAGCAACTCAGTAGCGGACTAAGCAGAACAATTGATCACATTAGAACTGTCTTGAATGTAATGGAAATAATGTACTCATTAAGTAACAAGGTTATGCACCACTTGCTTGAAAATTATTATTATATTTAACTAAAATTGCTTTCCAGACACCACAAATATTCACAATGAATGTTATCATTACACGTATTTATTAATAAAAGTGTTATTTATTAATAATTAACTTCCATGTATATCTTTATTAGAAGCTGTATTACAAGTAATGCATATACAGTCTTTATTATAGTTAGTTTTCAGTTATCCTGGGGAGGGAAGAGAATGGAAATTAAGGAAATAAAAAGTTAAAGGGCTTTTAAGTCTTCAATGTGTTCTGTCATAGCTGTGTGTTGTCATATCTGGGTGTTAATTTAGTATATTTGTTGTATTATTTATTGTGATTTGACACTACACTTGTGTTTCTCAGGAGAAAGCAGTAATATTTTTTTTTTAGTTTTTTGAGGGTACAGAAAATTGTATTGTACGGCCAAATGTAAGGTTACATTAAGAAACCCTTATTGTTACCTTTTGCAACATTATTTATTTAAGACGGTTCTTCAGAATAGTGTCCCTTACGTATCTGTGACTGTGGTCCAACAATAACGGTGCTGAAATAGCCGGAATGTGTGGGAAGAAGATGGAGATGGAACAGGAGGCTTATTCAGTCGATAGAAAGGTTGTGTAGGACTGAACACACTACGGTTATGGTACTGGGTTTAAGAGCATTACGATCCTACAGTCTCCTGATCCGTAATCAGATGCGTTATCCAATGCACCACTGGCCCTTGTACCGCATTCCTCAAGTGCACCACTGTGAGCTTGCGCCGCTACAATAATACATCGCCCCAGTCCAAATTTTCTCAATTAGGTGCACGCTTTCTATGTGTATTTAGTTAAACAGTCTTTCATTTTGTCTGTTTTAAAAATTGCATCTCTTTAAAACAGACAAACGAGTTTATGTGTCGCGCTGAAATTCACACATGAGGGAATTCAAACGAAAAAAAATCACAGAAAAGATATCGCGCTTAAAAAGAAATCCAGAGTGGAGATGCTGGTGATAGAAAACGATGCATGAGATGCTTTACCTCTGAACTAAACTCGGCTCTTTAATTGTGTTAGGAAGAGTGAATAGCCAACAGTGTACATTTTAAAAATCAAAGCAAGACAATGAGACACGAAGAGAATTCCGAATTCTCCTTCATTGTTTAATGAGCTTTAAATGAACGCCTAAGTGAAAGACAAATTCACTATTTTCACTTTGTGATTAAAAAACACTTTTATCACACGTTTGACTTGTGCCAAAAGTTTGAAATCTCTGCAACTATCAGGATGCTTAAGGACATCCAAAGAAACCCCATCACATTTAGGGGAGACGGTGTTGAGGTCGGATTAATTTGAAATGTGTCTCTGGGGAATTTTGATTTACCAACGTTATGTTTAACTGAAGGATACGCTGACTGACTGTGCCATAGAAACTAACGCACATCACCTTTCTTCTACATTCACAGGTTTTTGGCTAAAGACAAAAAAGTCGTTTTCGTTTCCTTGCCAGCTGGCAGTAATTCCTCTGCACTGACAAAACAGATGAGTATTTTATCTTTCGCAATTTGTATGGATTTTTTTAAAAACAAGTCGTTCCAAAAATTAAATGAACACTTCCATTAAATTTAATGTAGAAGCATGTTGCTGTCCATAATGATAAACTGTGTGGCAAGACAGGAAGAAAAGCACCAATGGGATTCAAACCCATGATCTCTCGTTTACTAGGCAGGTGCTTTAACCAACTAAGCCACAGCATTCTCTCATCCTAGTGTTAATCCCGCATCAGCAGGGTCAGTTTGTCGGCATGCCCGTCTCCATTTGGTGGTTTGAGCTGACGCTGCCATGACGTTCCCATTAAATGCAACCGAGAATACTCCAACCGGCACGCCGCTTCGCCTGCTGTCGGGGAACTAAGCCACGGCACTGGCATCAAATATCCCTTTTACAGCCACTTGGACACATCTCAATTGCTCTGAGACACCTGCATTCAGTGTGCGCTGAGCCTGCTCGCTGAGCAAATGACGAGAAATGGCTTATGTCCAAGGAGCTCAATTTTCTTTTTATGTTCAACGGGGTGTCCACTACAGCCGGCACTGAAGCACAGCACAGGCTCTGTGGTTTGACATCTCCCAAGGTAAATGTTGAAATTGTAGGTGGAAGAGGAAAATTACCCTCGTGTATGGGGAAAGAGGCCAACTCATGTCCGGAAGGGGCTAAAGTGTGTATGGAGGTGGCCTAGTGGTTAAAGCAATAACTTCTTCATACATTATACTCTGCACAAGTAGGTTTGAAACCCATCCTTCTCGAGGAAGGGCTTTGACACATTTTGACCTTTTTAAACTTGGTGTGCTTTCGTTTCATTTCTTCACTCCTATACTGTAACAGTAATATTTCTAGATGTGCATGAACATGGTAGGCTGACAGCAGGAACATGTGGCCCACAAGCATTGACAATATCAGAGGTGTCTGCAGTGTGTTGGTTTGTGAGCAACAGTAAAATAACTTGACGTGGAAGCAGGTGTGCCTGCATTAACACAGCTCCATCGAGCGGAAAAAGTAACACAAGAACAGACTTAAATTCAACAGCGAGTTTCTGTAGCTGAAAACAGAAACTACTCCACGTGATGATTGAATTCACAACCTCGGCATAACTCCGCTTTAAAAGCACCCCAACCTGACCAATTGCGCTACATTCTGAATCATTAAGAATTCATTGTAAAACCAACAGAAAGTACAAACTTCTATAACTACAGTCCTAGTTATATAACAATTGTAAGTATAAGGATAAACTACTGCAAGGCAGTGGTCCACCTGAGCAAATAAGGTCGTAATAATGTTGACACCCCAAAACATAGACACTATGTAACGTGCTGTTCCTGGACGGATAGCCCTCCTGCACATCAAACAGTCCGATGTAGTAACTGTGAATTCGGGGTTAGTGTAGTTATCTGACCATTGACAAAGTACAACTATTTTTTACGGCGCAAGTTAAGTGAAAGTGTTCAAAAACTTTTTATCCAAACCTTTTATCCAAAACTGACGGGGGTGGGACTATTCAGTTGAAGGGGCGATTTTGGCATGCCAGTAACATTTTCACAAAACGTCCTAGAGTTACAAAAACACTTACTTTGTGTATAAAGTGCATTGTGTACACACTGTAAGTTCACAACGGGAGAAATACTGCTCAATATGGGATCCTGTCCAGGAATTTCAGGGCTGTAGGGGGTCAGATCTATAGATGTAGTAAACACATTAGTGGAGATGGTGTGTCTGCTCTCTGTGTGAGAGCCGGACAGGAAGAATAATCTGTGGTCTGGGAAGTAGCGACCCTCGTTGGAAGAGCAGGAGAGAATGAAAAAAAAACTTTTTCAGGGACGCTGATTTTTCTCCTTGGGGGAATTAAAAGCACTTCTAAGGAGTGACCTTGTGGCGCAATGGTAGCACATCTGACACCACATCAGAAGGTTGTGTGCTCAAATCATGTTGAGATCGGTTGATGTGTTTCTGCTGAACCCAGAAATTACACCATGCAGTCCAGTTTTATCTGTATACCACATAGATGATCTAAATGAAATAACAGAGCAGTACAGAACACGCATTCAAGAGATTACACAGCAAGTCATTTTGAACACGACAAGAGAAAAGGCACACTGCACATCCGTGAAACATCACGTCCGACTCTAGAGACAGTTACATCACAGAATGGAAGTTTCAGGCCCCTTTTTTATTACAGGTTCAAGCTAACCTGAAAGTTACAGAGTTTTAGGTCACTTTTGTATTAAATAAAATAAATATTATTTGCCCTTTTTTAAATTGTGGATGAAATCCACTCCCATGTACCAAGACCTTACAGTATATTCATGTTAATTAAAATGACCAACGCTATTGGACATTAGCTGGTGCTTTTTGTAACGATTTGCTATTTCATGCAGGAAAGAAAGGAAACCCGACCCAACGTTTGCTTTCAGGTGCGGTTCATTCACATAATGGACATCTATTTCTGAGGAGCCTGATTTAAAATCACACAAATCCGGTCGAACCTACAATCTCATGATGCAAAATCAGATGCGTTATCCATTAAACCACTGGCCAATCATGTAACCGAATTGCACCATGGTGAGTTCAGCACTGCAATACTAGTAATACACCACCCCATCTAAAATTTCTAAGTGAGAAATGTGTTTTCTACATTTTTATCAGTTTTAAAATATCATATCTTTAAAACAGACAAAGGGTTTGTGTGTCACTCTGAAATTCTGATTGATTTAGAATTCAAAGAAAAAATGTTTTCTTCAACAATGCAGTGAAATTATGACATCTTCACTCTACTTCTCTCTTGTAGTAAAGCAGACCTTGCAGTGTTAGCATTTACTCCAGTAAATTAGGTCATGTATCATGTTAAATCACTTCTTCAAAACAAAACATTTCCTGGTGCACGTTTTCTCCATGAAAAAAAATACTTTTTTCCCTTACATGATTTCTCGTTTTTTTCCATCAGAGTACAGAGAGAAGAAAAAAGGGAAAAGCAGTGTCGCAAAAGAACTCCGTCACCCTTGGGAGATGTCAAGCTCATCGGATATGAAAAGTGCCCAATAAAAGCAATTTTGCTTAATTTATCTTAGCTTCAGGACTGCTATTATGTGTGAGGAGGCAACTTGCTCAGCCAGCAGACTCAGTGCTTATTGAATACAGGTATGTTTTGAGTGTCATGCTGATCGTCTTATAAATGCAAAAGAAACTTTTAAAGCTGATAAAGTAATTTGCATGTGGCTACAACATCCCTGGAAGAGAGATTTTATCAGTTGCACATAATCGGTATTTTTTACTTTTTGTTCAGCACTGGAAATATATTTTTTTAAGTTTTCTTAAGAAGATCTCATGAAGTATTGACAGGACCTACCTTTAGCACTCAATAGCGATATTAATGGAGTAGAAATGTAAGATAAATTGATGATCTGAGCTAAAATAGTCCTTCCGCACCTCATGTAACAGTGTTTGTATTCATGGCAAGTAATATTCTTTTTCAACCCCAAACGTTGCTATTGCATTAAGCTTTGTGCGACCATTGGAGGTTTCGGTAGCTTCTGGAGAGCGCACTTTTCCAAACTGAAACCTATAAGAACATTATTCAAGGTACACCATGTCCCAGAATCGTTCATCGGGACTAGGATTAATATCAATGGAAAGTACTTCAAAATAAAAGATTTAACTGAAATATTAAAAGAGTAGGAAAGCATTTAAAATAGAAAAAATCAGTTCAGATGATATTTCATTTTTGAGAAATGGGCACATACATCAGCTCAGTGAGCAGTGCGAGGTGCTCTCTTGGAGATGATGTTAAATTAGTTAAAATCATGTGATAGTTGAAAAAGCTTAATACTTAGTGAAACAGCCAGCACAAATGGTTGTGTTTGTGATTATGTCACTTCTCTACTATAGCAGCGTCGATAAAAGACCCTCTGAAAGCAGTAAAGCACTGCACAACTGAATTCATTGCTATTTGGAGAAATCCACAAACTCGTGTTTTTCATGTGCTTTAAAAGACAGCCATACTCACCGACAAAATAACGACACTGCAGCTGATTTTTTCCGAAGCACAGTTGACCTTTCTGAGCCAAATGATGAAGCTCACCCAGTGAATACTACAGCAGAAGGTGGAGGAAAGTGCAACTTTGTAACTACTGCAACCACAGGAACAACTGCAAGAAGCAGAAACAATTTCCCATCGAATGGTGGTGTTGTCTGAGGTACGCGATGTGAACGTGTGCAGAGAATCCCACAATCTCTTCAAAACTTGGACAAAGTATTTCTGATGGAGCGCTGTGCGCAAAGATTGAATAAGCTTTGCTCCTGCCGATGATTCTGCGTGAAAAAGCACAGCATTCAAGTTTCACAGAAAAATGCACCATGCCTACAAAACCAATTTAAAAAACAATTGCGGCACACTACGATTCACACTGACTCAAAAGTGATCACGGCAGATGTTGTTCCCTGCATAATACTGAAGGGACCAAAGAGCATTGCTGTTGGGAACACAAAATGAGGCTTTTTTATGCCTTGATGTTAAGCTGACAAAGACTATCTTGAAACACCTAGTTCAGTCTCTCGACAGACTGTCAAGCAAAGCTTTTACCCATTGAACTCGCAATAGAAGGAAGGTCTTAACCCACCAACACTTAGCAGCGGCAAGATTCAAACCTAACCCAGCGAAGAAAATGGAGCACAAACCCAGCACTTAGACCACCCAGCCACACTCCCAACACCTTACTCTTTTGGAGAACGTCGGGTGGGTTCAGCTCTTGTTGTGCGATGCTTGGAAATGACTGCACCTTCGTTTTCCGAGATGTTTCCTATCACTTCTTTGTCAGCTCTGAATATAGTGCTTCTTTGGAGCAGGCTTCAGACCTTTTATTTTATTTATAAAGGAGGGCGCATTCAGAAACGTGTAATTCCTGTTTTAGAAATACTTTGGGCGGTGTGTTTTATATAACGCACAAACAGTATTCTGATTGTATACTGTAGACCTGTGTAGCAATCATACTGGACGTGACTGGGATTCTGAAATGTTTCTTGAAAAGGTATTCAGGGCTGCTTGAATCTATAATAAAAAAGTGACCCGAAACTTCCTACCTTCCAATCACTGATGTAGCTCTCCCTAAACCTGTATGTGATGTTTTGCAGATGTGCAATGTGCCTTTACTCCTGTATTAAAACTGACCTCTGTTGTTGGGCGGAGTTGAAGGAGAACTAACTGCACAGAAAAAGTATGTAACAATAAAATGTTTCTACACTTCAAAATGTCCCTTTAAATCCCTGCTCACACACGTCGGTGTGGGGAGCGGGCAGGTAGAGAGCTTTTACAGATGCCCATGATGTTTCTCATGGGGTGTTACCTGCAGTAGCATCTCTCTCCACGCCTTTGGAAAGAAAAGAGTGGCTCCAGTGCAAGGTATGGTCAGAACAGCTGGTCTGATTGTCTTAGAAAACAAGAAATTAAAATCAACAGGGAAATTGAACAATACAGAAATCAGTGCAGTATACCATAGGAAGCAATCAAACAAAATGCTCAGCAAAAATCGTAGTTGAGTAAATTGGTGGAAAAAAATATTTGTAAGCAAAGGAGAGCCCGCGCTGCGCGTGAAACACATCAATCGTTCAGCATTTCTGAAACATTTCATTGAATTGACAAAGAAGAGCCTTTAATGAACTATTCTTTACCCCTCTGTTCCTACTGTATTTAATACCACCATCTATTGTCTCCTCTAACTGTGTATTCTCATCCTGCTTATCTTGTGTATTTTTTTAACTTTATTGGTTTCATTCTGTAAAGCGCTTTGGAAAGCCACCTTTAAAGGCACTATATAATGTAAAGATTATTATTATTATGATTAATAATAATGAACAGTGCATTTAACACTGAGCACATGCGGTCCTTCTTTGCAAAGGATTGCAAAGGTTGGGAATTAGCCTTTCACTCGTGTTGTTGAAGATCGTATCCTGGCTTTGTTGCAGGAAATGTCTGGATGCCATCACCGGATCAAGGAGAGGATCAGGGTTTTGGGAAGTCTTTTTGATGCCTGACACTGTGTGTTGTAACGGGTGTCATTCTGGACCTAAACAACAGAGAACACTGTTGAAATTGCTGAACTGCCTAGCGGACACTTTGTCGCCTTCTTCTGACCTGTATTTAATGCGATTCTCTGAAAACTTGGCACGTTATATCTGCTACCTTTATGGAGGGCACACTCATAAGAATCATAGATTCGATCACAAGCATCTAAAAATGAGCATGAGAAAATGACATCACGCTATAAGGCTGAATGGCACAAATTCTCCTGTTACTTCTTCAGCAAATGTGTGTTTTTTGCTTCTTAACACTGAGATAGTTGGAGATATTTGGCAGCAGTGGGATTCCAACTCACACCCCCAAAGAGACTAGAGCTTTAATCCAGCTCTAAATTAAAAATTGGGTGACTTGTAAGGGCTGGTAGGAGAGGAAAGGTATAAATGCTTCTTTTTTGGACAAAGTCTTTATCTTTACTAAAAGAAGGAAAGAAATATTTGATTATTATTTTTTCACCAGTTGTTTTGATCAAATTATTGTAACGCAGTGCCATATTAAGGTATAATATGTACATGAACGTCATGTCTGAGTCGATGATGGCAGCTGAGTATCACTGGAGGACAGTTCATCATGAGTGGGTAAGCCTGCATAATGAGGGAGAAGAGATCGGCCTCTCTGACGCAGTGTCCAGTGACTCTAACCTTCTGTCCTACTGTTCTCTACTTATGTAGAGGGTGAATGTTTATTTAGGTGAATGTTAGGTTTCATTCTTGTAAAATATTTCTGAGCACTTTTTTTGTTGCTGAAAATTAATCTTGTGCATTTGAATTAATTCCGATATTGTCACCTAATTCTATACATTGTTTCATCAGACTAGAACATTTAGAGGAGCTCAATTGCATTTATGAATTGCATAGTGATATTATTTCTTTCCGTTTAAATACTTCAGTCAAAAATGTAGAGAAGGTGCTCCTGTTTTCACCATTATAAGAACTGTGATGCACCAGTAATATTTACTCTCACAAAAGTATTGTAATTGTATTGTTCTGTTCTGTAACAATCTTGAGTGACACAAACCTTCTGTTTTACTGCACTACACTTCTCCAGAGGCCAGTTCAGCACACAAGGATCCTCAGTCAAACAAACACTGCAATCGCTTGATAAACGCCATTTCTCATCCTTTCTCTTAGTGTCGGTGCTATTATTGTATGCAAAGGAGGCTACTTGACAATTAAATCTTAAAGAGAGTCTTCATGAAGGTGTGCGTCGGCAAGCTGGGCAATTGACTGGGCTTGTGAAGAAACCAATCTCATTCAACAACCATACAAATTGCACAGCTTAAGGCACATGAAGCGAAATCTGTGAGCTGATTGACACATAACAATGTCACTTCACATTATTTGCAAAGTTGTTTTGCTTGTGTGACCACCTCTTCCTACTTCACAGTGAGCACATATATTTCAGTTTCTTTCCCCCATGTGGAGATGTATCCACTGCCAAAACTGCTGTCTGATTATTTAAATTATCTGTAAAACTGTTACATGACTTCATCTAATTGTAAATTTATAAGACGGTCTATGAGACATTTGTTAGAGTAGCTGAATCCCAGGGCTCGTATGGAATCACACACAGACGGGTCTTCTGTGTGATCTGAGTCCCACTGCCCAGAGCTACAGACTGGTCAAATGGTCACTATTGTAGACACGACCATCGGACCATCGGCTACAAATAATCAATATACTGATCATAGTGTCACTACTGGTGTTTATTACATAAATACTATTTATAAATAATAAGATAATTCCACACTCATATGTGTTATAAAACATTTATAAACATTTTGGGAGGCTGACATACAGTAAAGAAAGTAATACCGAAGGGCTGGAAGTCCTGGAAAGGGTTAATAGAACCTCCTTGCTTTCGACCTGGAACAGAGCCCACAACTGCCAGATCAGTGACCCCTGAGCCCAGTTCACAGAGAGGAGAACCAGGAGCTCTTTTATGTCTCTAAGAGGGCTGGGAGGAAGGAAAAAAGGGGGAAATGTGACATGAGTCCAGGCTGTTCTGTCTGATATTGTTCATGTAGCAGCACTGATTGTCTGAATATCTTCTAGTTCTGGATTGTGAGGATAGAGAGCAGTACGGAGTTGAGCTTCTGTCTGAGTGTGAGTCTGAGTTGTGAATCTGACTGAGAAGAGAATTATGATTTTTTATTCTGCCTGAGAATTTTTCCTGAGAATTTTTCTTCTTTTCCAAGTGGTGTTACATCCCCTTCAGATACTCTACACAGACTGCCAGAGAGAAGAGGAGAGAGAGATGGACAGATAAGAGCACACACAGCAAGAGACACATACGTCTTGATTTACTTTGAAGCAAGTGTTCATTTCTTTTCTGGAACAAGTTGTTTCTGAACTTCAAGAAATTCATACAACTTCTGAAAGATAAAATACAAATCTTGCTTCTCAGGACAGAAGAAATGCTGCAAAAAAATGCCAGTGATTTGTGAAAAGCAATGGGAATGTGTCCCTGTGCAGCTGTTAAACAAAGGGCTGCTGGGTCAAATGCACTCAGGGACGTGCTTCAGATTGTGATGATGTAAACATAATCTCTGCTAAAAATTGAAGGGATTTGTTCGCAAACCCTCTTGAATGTTGCAGGATATCTTCGTGTTTTACTCGTGTGCAACTACAACAAGTAAACAATTAAGTACCTAAGTCAATGTCCAAGAAACCATCCTCACGTGTGGAATTTTTCTTTAACTGGCTGTTGGGAGAATTCATTTATACACCCGTTGTATCCTTAGCAAAAATATTTTAAAATTAGTACACAGATTTGTTGGAGAACTTGACAATCCTTGACAATCATTATTAAATGAGCATTATACAAATGTGCGTTGATATTTTTAATATGTACCTTAATTGTAATGTATATATATAATTGCTTTGATATGGATGTTCATTTGAAGGAATTGAGGAAACTATGAAGGATCGCAGAACAACCAAAGATACATTTGGGCATCTGCTATTGGTAAAGATTAACGAATACAGTAAGTGTGAAGCTTGCACACACACGAGAGAAAAAAATCAGCTTAAATTCACTTCATTAGACTGACGGTGTGTATAGCAGAGGATGGTTTCGATCCATAACCTCTGGGTTATGGGCCCAGCACGCTTCCGCTGCGCCACTCTGCTGACAGCTGTCATAGTGTGATTCAACACAACTGCTCTATCTTTGCTTTCTAAAAGTGCGCCCGAGATGAAAAGTCTAAACGGTAAACGCAGACGTCACTTTGAGCACTTGGTCTTTTATAGTACAAATATCACACGCTGCACTACATGGGCGTGTCTTCAAGATCGTTGAGAACCAAACCTTCTGCTTTCCCAAGCAACTGATTTTTCCTCCTTAATTCATAAATCTTCAATGAGAATCAGTGAAACGAAAACCAAACACATGTGCACACTCGCGTCCTAGTGTGAAAGAAAAATGATGGAAGCATTTGAGAAATAAGAAGAGTAGTCTGAACAGCTCCAGTCTATCAACTGCTCTACAAAGTGATCGCTACTTCCACACCCAGTTTATAACACTGAAAATGATTCAGGAAGCACAGCAAAGTTCTAAAAGCAGAGGTTGAAAAGCGTCTAGATACATAAAATGACAATTTCTCAAAAGTAAAATCTTCAGCTTTTAAATATTGTCATCCACATATTTTCGTTTTTCTCTTTTTTACATAACACGCTCTCGAGAAATAGACTGTCTTGTAATGAAGGCTGCATTAGAAAATGTGTGTCTAAATTAAAATCGGGTTTATGACTTCTGCGTTTTTCAGCTTTCTTAGCGCTTGGGTCTCGATTCAGATATTGCAATGAAAGCAACAGGGGAGTACGTTTTCCTTTTCTAAATCAAAGGTGATCTGCTCACAAGGAAGTATAAAAACTTCAGCGTTTACTTTTTGAAGACCGCAAATTGTCGAAACACTATTGCTTCATAAGCTAATAAGTAAGGTTTCTGAGCACGCATTGTATTACTAATGCTGTTATTAATAAAAAAAAAAGCTTAAATTCACATAATGGAATTTGGACGGCTCAAAGTAGTCTATTCTTTGTACAACTTTACTTGCCCGCTGAGTAGAGTTTAAAGCAACGGCAGCAGAAGTAGCAGTAATAGCAACAACGTGGTTAGAGTGTCACAATACACTCTAGGAAATTATTGCGGCTTCAGATCGTTTTGTTCTGTTGAAGCTGCCTACAGGCTCTGAATTGCTGACATTGGCTGTGATCTTTTTTCAGGTTTCATGAAATTCTTCACATATTTGAAATATTTAATTCGGGTTCGCCTAATACACGGTGCAAACCGTACCTGCAGCAGAATGCTATGGCACATGAAGCCGTTTTGTTTATCGGTTGTAAGGATTTAGGAGCGTACTACAAATCGAGCAAGCGAAAAGAAAATTAAACAAGAGTCACTTTTTGGATTGCTAATTCATTGTGCTCTGTTCGTCTAGGTTCAAATCCTATCCTTGTCATGGTTAAGGCCTGAGACGTGTGTGTTTTTTCTAAACGGTGTTTGCATTTGTTTCCTCTTTACTCCTGTAAACTCAGGATTTTTTTTCCTTGGTGGCAACAAAACGCTTCTGTAAATGGTAGAATTTGAAATGCTTTCAAATTAGCTGCACCAGGCATTCGGATACAGAAAAACACAGGGATTTAAAATTCAGGAATATGAATGGCCAATTGCTTACAGCTAGGGTTTTTACGTTTTCTTATTTAGCGATTTGTGTATCAATCTTTTAACAATTCATTAAAATGCTAACAATATGTAAAATCAAAACAACAGCACCGTTAAATGCTGGGGAGACAGGTAGTTGTTTTTTTCATCAGATGCCAATCTCTAATGCTGTGTGTGAGAGCTTAGGTACCTTTCCTTTTCTCACATTTTCTGACAACTATTCCAAAGGGGCACCCTGTGAGCTCCTAATACTTTTTAAAAGTATGCCTGCATGTTTGATTATTGTCGTTTTATTTAGAAAAAGTTCAATATTGATCATAACTAAAGAAAATTAGGATCACGAATAAAAAAAGGGCTGAAGATGCGAGTCGCTCTTGAATCAGAGCTGGGCGACACGGGCTTCTGTTCTGATATGATTGTACGAGAAGCTGGAGGAATCTCTTCTCTCCTATGGAGCATGAGCTGAATCAGGAGTGAGACATTTCCTATGCTCGTGCACATGTTAACACATGACCTACATCGTAAAACTAAATTAAAAACTAACATTAAGTTGTCAAAGACATTCATTTATATACAAACAAGAGACAGACATAGTAATGATTCTACATTAACTTGTCCTGCACTGATCAGACTAATTGAAATGTATGAAAGCCCGTTTCCGCCAGGGAGTTACAAAAAAACGCGCTATGGTATCGCAGAATTCCGACTAAGTAACTCAGAATTGCGACTTAGTAACTCACAACTCCGACTTTATATCTCACATTTGCAACTTCGAAATAGCCCATATTTCATTGTCTGTCCTTTTGTTATTGTAACGGATTCGGGTTCTAGCTAGCAAGACCTGGGTTCAAGCCAATACAGTGAGGCACGAAGCAGGGTGGGAGCGGCGAGGGCACAAGCCCTAGAACCCGAATTCGTTACAATAACAAGGACAGACAATGAAATATGGGCTTTTCGAAGTCGCAAATGTGAGAGATAAAGTCAAAATTCTGAGTTTTTATGTCGCAATTCTATGATTCTAAGTCACAATTCTGAGATACCATAGTGCGTTTTTTTTACTCCCTGGCGGAAACGGGCTTCCATAGGTTCTCAGTGCTGCGAAGCAAAAGCAATCTCTGGAAAATCAGACAAATTATTATCAGATCATGTCAAAAGCTGATCAGTATTTCTTTACTGGGAAGCAAAAAAATGCTTGTATTACACATTTTAATATGACATGCAATTACATATGAAAAATAGTAAAATTATTTTCATTGCGGTACGTGTTGATAGAACAGCCCCCTCGATAAAAGAAAGTGTGGACGGACGTGTCGCATGTTCCGTACTCTGTCTGACAGCGAGTTTAACACACTTTCCTCGGAAATTAGAAACTAATTGAACAATAAATTAATCTGAGCAAATTTTACACGTGTGGGTGATTTAATTCTGTCGAAATTGCGTGGAACTCCTCCGCTGAGGTCAGATACACACGGGAAAATGTTCAGGCGGCTTCACGGAGTCCCGCCTCAGACTGGAATCAGGTTCTAATTAGACGCTGAGAACAATCCGGGTCTCTGTATGTAATTGATTGTGTTGATTGAGCGGTAGTGTGATCAGGTGTGCGGTAGCAGGTCCTGCCAGTATAAAAACCTAGTCACCGCGTTCACACTTTATGCTCTCTTGCTTCAACACAGTTTTGTGATTTACTTATTTTACTCCTGTAGCAATTGAGCGGGCCGTTAATTTGGCGATGCGCTCGTTTCTATTTGTGCTGTGCTTGTACACAGGGGCCGGGCTCCCCGCACTGGTCTCCGCCGGGCCGGCTGGCTGGGACTCTCGGGAATTGGCGCTCCAGGCCGACCTCCCGGCTCCTGAAGACGCAGCCCAGTTGGAGGACTTGAACCTGGCAGATGCGTCCTCCGAAGACCTGTCTGCAAGCGAGAACGACTCGCAGTCCTTGGCTCCCGACTTTCGCCGCCTTCCCGTGTCCAGAGACGCGTACTCGCCCTACTTCGACAAGGAGAAGATGAAGCCCGAAGCCAGCAGCCGCCCCTTACCCGCCTACATCAAGAGCGTCCTGTTTCCTCCCCAGCGAGGGCGGCAGCCGGCTCGCCCGGCCATCGGGGGCACCCGAGGAGTGGCTGTGTGGTGTGACTCCAGCAGGATGTATGTGAGG
This sequence comes from Lepisosteus platostomus, assembly GCF_059453375.1. NCBI lineage: Eukaryota > Metazoa > Chordata > Actinopteri > Semionotiformes > Lepisosteidae > Lepisosteus > Lepisosteus platostomus. Next base: position 12,126,546 of record NC_142615.1, on the reverse strand, counting down.
GTCAGTCGGCTCCTGTTCGGCTTCAGCTGTCGGCCATCGGAGGTGACCTTGGGCAACTGCAGCGTCAGCCGAACCACACGCAGTTACTTCTACTTCATCTACGGGCTTCACGAGTGCGGGACCGAGCGATCGGTAAGCGGGTCTTCATCTACAGGCAGTGTATCGATGTGAGCTGTAGGGCCAGTGTCGGGGTTGCCTTTCCTGGGAATATCCCTTCCTCTGTGACCCTGCAGGTTGTTCAGGGCCGCCTGGTGTACTCCAACACTCTCCGCTATGCCCCGCCCTCCTCCAGTGCACCTGTGCATCGCTTCATTCCCTTCTCTGTGCCGGTCAAGTGCTCCTACAACAGGTAGGCAGGGCTCTGTTGCTGAGAAGCCGCTAGGAAAGTGTCCAGATGCCCCTCATCCCCTCTGTTCTGCAGGTTCCACTACTCCTACAAGGTTGGCTATGTCCCCACGTGGGCCAGGAGAAGGACCTGAAAAAAACGAGCATGGCTTTGTGCTGCTCACTACCAACTGTAAGCTCCTTGAGCAAGTGGCTCCTCCTGCCTGCAGGGGGTGCTGTGTGCAGGTGTAATGCTGCCTCTCTTTCCAGCCTGCTGGGTCAGGCTCTCTCCCAAGGATGAGTACTTCCTGGGTCAGCCCATGTACTTCCAGCCACTGCCTACTTTGCCACAGCAGAGCAGAGGCTGTACATCCACTCGTGTTATGTAACGGAGAAACCGGACCAGCACTCCCAGCCCCATTTCCCTGTGATCGACAACTTGGGGTACGGCCCCTTCTGGGAGAAGAGGTGGGCAGGAGCCCCGAGAGCCTGCAGGGGTTCGTCCTTGTCCCCAGGTGCATGGTGGACAGCAAGGCAGATGGCTGCCTGTCCAGGTTTGTCCCCTCCAAGTGGAAGGATGTGCTCCGCTTCACAATTGATGCCTTCCTCTTCCAGAAGAAGCTGTCCAGGAAGGTACTGCTCTCAAAGGCTGCTCAGCCTTCCTGCTCTACTGATCCATGGTCTGCTTTTCCATCCATGATCTAGATGTGAACCAGACTGTGGCAGCTGTAGTGCCTAGAGCTGCCAGCTTGCCTTCACTGATGGCAGAAGGTCCTTCTCTGTCCCTCTATTGGCCTTGATCCCTTAATGCTGTGACCTTCCCTCTTGCAGCATGAAGTGACTGAGCTGTCCATGCACTGTGTCATGGCTGTGGCTCCTGCTAAAGCAACACCAGGGACCAAGTCCTGAACCTACAACAGGGAGGCTAAGAGGTACATCTGCAAGGAGCCTGCTGAGGGTGCTCTGGGACATGCCAGGTGGAGGCCTCACCTGTCCTCCTCTCCTCCAGGTGGGAGGAGCTGTATGGTGACCATGCGGTCTGTGCCTGCTGTGAGTCCAGGTGTGCTGGCAGTCGGAATGAAGGTGGGTCTGGTTCTCTATCCCTTGTGGATGCATCTCTGCTCAAGAGACAACCATGCTTGGACAACTGAGGAATGATCCCATGCTGGGCAAAGACTGTTTAGATGAGTAGCATCACTGTGGGACTCTGGGTATAGCAGATCCCTCACTCCTGGGTGTTGCTTGTCCACAGGTACCAGGAGCCTGGTGACCAGCAGTTGGGTGGCTGTGGCACCAGTAGAAGCTCCTCTGGATGTGGGAGCTGACTGGACTGAGGATGAGGAGGGAGACCCTCAGAGCACCAGTGAAGATGTGGAGGGAGCAGAGGACTTTGGAGATGTTGGCCAGTGGACAGGTAGGGTCTGGCAGGAGGAGCTCCTGTAGGGGTGGTGTCCTGCAGTTCAGCTGGATTGTTCTCCTTCTTCCTCCGCAGGTGCCTGAATGAAGGCTCCAGCCTGGCCCTTGTGACTCTCCTGCCTCCACTTGCCTTGTAATGGCAACATCTCAATAAAGCTGTGAAAGACCCTTCTGCCTGCCCTTGTTTCTTTATGGTTTATAGGTTTGAATGGGGTGGAGGAATTCAAGGGAAGTATTTGTGGGGGTTCCCCTTTCAAGAATGCTTCCCGTATTGCTGCCAATGAGGACTGAAAATGACTGGAGTAATAAAGCGTTGTAGTGGGGGAAGATGGCCGCACTATTCCTTGGGCAGGGCATTGTGACTTTTTTTTTTTTTACTGTGAGAGAGATGGAGGTGTTCAATATACTGGAAATCCTCCTGTTTCCGAGATGGGTAGTGCTTATGGAGTGTGAGTTGCTACTGTAGTGCCCAGTAAGAGTGAGATCTGGTGTCCCATTCTAGGCTGCACAAACTGACTAAAAGAAACGCAAGGAAGGAGTTGTCAACAGGGGCTTGGTGTAAAGTAGGCCTTCCCATCCAGAGGAACAATACTGGTGCAAAAACATCAGTGAATAATGGTACAGTTAGGATCTCTGAGGTCTTATCTTATGGGTGTTGGTTTCACAGCAGTGGTATTGGACAGTCATGGGGAAGTATTAGGATTGAGACTGGAGATCCCAGTACTTGACTGGGACTTGACTCTCCGCTATGCCCCGTACTTGACTCTACTTGGGAAGGCGGGTGTTCACAACCACCTCTACCACCAGCACAGACTGTGTAGATTGAGACTGAACGCTTACTACACAAAGCCTCTCCCCTGTTTCAGTGTCCCATGTCATGAATCTCAAGTGAATCCTAGTCTTCCTTTGTGACTACCTATAATTTGCACAAATCCTGCTGGCCCACTAACACTGTCAATTCTTAGCCCTACTGCAGTGCCCTATTAAAGCTTCAAGGATTTAGGATAAACTATTTTATATAATGGTTCTGAAGGTGGCTTCTCAAAGCACTTGACAGAATTACAATAAGAATACACAGGATAAAACAATTCCAATAGACAGAGGAGACCATGGATGGTGGTACTAAGGAAAGTAGAAGCAGAGGGCTAAAGAATGGAACCAGTTCAGTAAAGGCTCTTCTACAGAACAAGGTGTTGAGTCTGAATTTGAAGGAGTTTAGGGAAGGTGACTCTGCTATCCTTGGGCAGAGAGTTCCAGAGCCTGGGGGCATAACAGGAGAAGGCCCTGTCACCCATACAGTGTAGACGGGCTTGGGGGACAGTTAGGAGACCAGAATTAGAGTGAAGGTTATGAAGTGGGGAGTAGGGTGATAATAGATTAAACTGCAACTGAAATGTGAAGGCACGTTCTACAGTTTATGCAAGAAAGGGTAATGTTAGGCTTTTATGGGATGGGGGTACTGGCAGCACTTTCGAGGACCGTTGGTACAACAGCAGTGCTCAAGGATTCATTTCTAATATTGAGGACAATGGGTTATATACCCATCGTTCTTACCAAAGGATCAGAGACCTTTTGCTATATAAAAAGACTCCTTTCCACCACTAATTTATACAGGTTTGGTTCATTTGGGTTTTATCAGTTAAACATTTAAGTGAAGTCATTGTCCTGCTCGCGGCCGAGCCCGACACACGGTACCGTCTGGTTTCTGTCGCTGGGCGCTCACCCTGCGGTCCATATGGGTCCTAATGCCCCAGTATATGGTAGTGGCAATTTCCCTAAGGAAACAAATACTCCACATTAGTCTGAATGCCACATTCTTCATTGGTCCCATTACATCACAGAAAAACAAAACTACTCACTCTTTAATCTCGTCTAATCCAAGACGCACCGAATATCACAGTCTTCTTTTAACACGCGTGCTGTGATTCCTCTATGTAGCAGAAATGACAACCGAGGAGCCGAGAGATTATTTCAGCATTTCGCGTCAGAACGGAAAACACAAACGACTAACTTGGAATGACTTGCTTTTGACACTTTTCAAACCGTTCTTTGTGCACGACGACTGCGCCACCAAGCAAACTACATAAATATGAGAAAACACGCAAGAGAGTTGTCACTCAGAGTGTCGAAGGGTCGATGTATACTGGGGCTCAGTTGAAATGCAACGTCAGGACTTTTCCGAATTATGTCACACGAAGAGAGCACAGCCCTTTCCGCCCTGCCGCGTGTGTCTCGGTAACTCGCTGTGATCGTATAGTGGTCAGTACTTTGCGTTGTGGCCGCAACAACCCCAGTTCGAATCCGGGTCACGGCAGAATAGGGGCGTCTGCTTTTACTACTCGCACGAATGAAGGCAAAAAAAAGCCAATCGACGTGAACGAACGGCGCTTTACAGAGGAGTACTGCCTGACTGGATCGTTGATGAACGACAGAGGCCACTCCGACCTCTTCTCGGTTTTCTTCAATGACTTACTAAGGATCTTCTTCACATTCGCCCATGCAGGGGAAGCCAGTTACACCAAAGCAAACGCAGGAAAGTGCATTTCAAGCAGAGACCAGGAGGGACTTGTTTACACTGAGAGTGGGCGGAGAATGGAACAATGCGCCCAGCCCTGTTGCTGGAGCCGATTCTTGATGAGCTCTTGGGCTCACTAAGAGGCCCCCGCTGGATGCTAATCTTTCTGTTGTTCTTGCAGGTCCTGCGCTGCTTTTGAGCCGACAGAGCTCGACCTGGTCTGTCGGCACAGCCCAATTGCAAATGATCGGCTCCGCGTACAGAAGGAACGTGCGTTTGGTACAAGAGTGCACGAAGGCTCCGGAAATACATTGGGAACAAATGACCGGTCGCTCAAGACCTCTGTGAAGTACAGGAGCGTGCAAAACGAGGCTGTTTCCACCCGGTCTCAAACCGGGGACCTTTCGCGTGTTAGGCGAACGTGATAGCCGCTACACTACGGAAACCTGCAGGGACCGCTGCTGGTGTCTCGCTTGCGTTTCAGGCTGAGAAAGGGACGCGTCACTTTAGGAAGGGGGCGCTGGAGAGAGGAACAAAGGGCGCGATGAAACAAGATGCCGAAACCCGGGATCAAACCAGGGACCTTTAGATCTTCAGTCTAACGCTCTCCCAACTGAGCTATTTCGGCGGTGTGCAAACCCCACAGCCACCTGCTCCAGCCTTCCTGTGTTGTGGCATGAGCGCACCAAGAGTAGCGGGAGAGTGTTGCAGGAACGTCACTCAGAAGGAAAGCCACCCAGATGCGCCCTCTGAGCTCTGTCCAGCGGGGGGGGGGGCGGGAAAGCAGACAAAGAGGTGACACCTCAAGGTCTGCACGATCACAGCTCTCCGCCGCCCCAGGCTTCCGCTCGATAAGCTACTGGACACACCCGCCCCTCCTCACACAGACCGTGGAAAAGCCCCCGAGTGGGAGGGCTCGCTCTTCCTCCCAGGAGCTCTTGGACACGACGCCCAGACAGGGTGCGGGGAGCCGCCGCCTGCAAACACGGCTCCAGGCAGGACTCCACTCCGCAGGAGCCGCAGAGCAGAGGAGATGAGGGCAGCTTAGCTCCTGTGCAGAGACCTGAGCTGTTGTTGCTGTGGATGCTGTCTTTTCTGCACTCGGGGTAGGAGTGAATGTTGAGTTGCCCTTAGAAATGAAGCAGAGCACTTCAACGGCACGCGTGTGTGTGTGTGTGCGCCCTGGTGATTCTGGGAGACAGATCGAACCTGGGCTAAAAGAGAGGGGGCTAAGCCCTCTTCCATTTGCTAGTTCAAAGTTGTACAACCCCTTTGTATCTGCTAGGAGGCGCAGTCGTCGTGCACAAAGAACGCTTTGAAAAGCGTCAAAGGCAAGTCATTCCGAGTTGGTCGTTTGTGTTTTCCGTTCAGACGCGAAATGCTGACATGATCTCTCGGCTCCTCGGTTGTCATTTCTGCTCCGTAAAGGGATCACAGCACGCGTCGGCTTCCAGCATGCTGGGTCGGGACACGATGCCGGGGATTGGAGAGAGCGATGTCTTCCTCGTTAGTATAGTGGCAAGTATCCCCGCCTGTCACGCGGGAGACCGGGGTTCGATTCCCCGACGGGGAGTAGCTTTTCTTTCACCTCCTTAGAGAAATGACTGCCTTTCACTTCTCTGTTTTCTTTCACAGCGTCGTGCACCTTTTCATTGCTCTCGCTTTCAGAGCCTCCGCACGGCAGTCGACTCGACATCAGGAAGCACATTGAAGTGAAAGCAGGAAGCGCTGCGACATGCACTGTGCAGATCCCGCCACACTAAGAGGTGAGTGGGTCTGTTCGATGCACAAAGAACGCTTTGAGAAGCGTCAAAGGCAAGTCATTCCGAGTTGGTCGTTTGTGTTTTCCGTTCAGACGCGAAATGCTGAAATGATCTCTCGGCTCCTCGGTTGTCATTTCTGCTCCGTAAAGGAATCACAGCACGCGTCGGCTTCCAGCACGGTGGGTCGGGACACGATGCCGGGGGTCGGAGAGAGCGATGTCTTCCTCGTTAGTATAGGACCTGTCACCTGTCCCCACCTGTCACGCGGGAGACTGGGGTGCATCAGGACGCGCCTTGAAGTGAAAGCAGGATGCGCTGTGACATGCACTGTGCAGATCCCGCCACACTAAGAGGTGGGTCCAGTGGGTCTGTTCGATCACAGCGCTAGGCGAATCCCCAATCCCCTTTTGTGCCTGGCGACAAAAGATGTCTGTTTTCACCCGGTTTCGAACCGGGGACCTTTCGCGTGTGAGGCGAACGTGATAACCACTACACTACGGAAACGGTGGTAAGACGTGCCCAGCGGCCCAGCGCTGAGCTTCGCCAATGCGATTTAGCTGCTTCCAGTGCCTTTATTGGAGTGCGCTGATGGACCGTGCTCTCTCTCCAGAGACCAGCACGCCTGTCATGGACGGAGCAGGAAAGGCGGCGCCACATTCTACAGCCCTCTCCACGCAATCGACGAAATCGGGCTACTGAAGTGGAGAAAATCGCCTCTCCAGAAAGTGCAAATATCATCTTGGAGACTATAAATCCTATTGCCGAAGGTCAGCCCTGTCTACCAGAGTAACCCTCCCACAGCGATGATCAGCTCGTCTCACACGCGAGAAGTTTCGGTTGGAAACAAGCGCCCCCTCTTCTCGCACGTTTTGCACGTTCGAGTAGTTTTAATGCGGCTCTTTCGTACACGGTGCTGATCTTTTGGAAAGCAGGAGGCAAAACCGAGTCGAACCGCCTTGGTGAAAACCAGGAACCCTAACCGCTAGACTATATGGCAGCGAACAACCATGCTGTTCCCGGCATCATGCAAGCAAACTACATAAATATGAGAAAACACGCAAGAGAGTTGTCACTCAGCTCAGAGTGTCGAAGGGTCGATGTATACTGGGGCTCAGTTGAAATGCAACGTCAGGACTTTTCCGAATTATGTCACACGAAGAGAGCACAGCCCTTTCCGCCCTGCCGCGTGTGTCTCGGTAACTCGCTGTGATTGTATAGTGGTCAGTACTTTGCGTTGTGGCCGCAACAACCCCGGTTCGAATCCGGGTCACGGCAGAATAGGGGCGTCCGCTTTTACTACTCGCACGAATGAAGGCAAAAAAAAAGCCAATCGATGTGAACGAACGGCGCTTTACAGAGGAGTACTGCCTGACTGGATCGTTGATGAACGACAGAGGCCACTCCGACCTCTTCTCGGTTTTCTTTAATGACTTACTAAGGATCTTCTTCACATTCGCCCATGCAGGGGAAGCCACTTACACCAAAGCAAACGCAGGAAAGTGCAATTCAAGCAGAGACCAGGAGGGACTTGTTTACACCGAGAGTGGTCGGAGAATGGAACAATGCGCCCGGCCCTGTTGCTGGAGCCGATTCTTGATGAGATCTTGGGCTCACTAAGAGGCCCCCGCTGGATGCTAATCTTTCTGTTGTACTTGCAGGTCCTGCGCTGCTTTTGAGCCGACAGAGCTCGTCCTGGTCTGTCGGCACAGCCCAATTGCAAATGATCGGCTCCGGTTACAGAAGAAACGTGCGTTTGGTACTGTTGTAACAGAAGGAATAAGGTTCTTGATCCCAAGATGAAGTAAAACAGATGAGTTTATTGCATGCAAGGAACAATAAAGCCGAAGTCTTGTTTCCCGCAAGAAACAACAAAACCGAAGTATTGTTCGATGTGCCGGTACAAACTTTTAGGTTATATAGTCCTTGCTTGCTGCTTCAGACATCATTCAATGTTATGGTAAGGGGGGGGGGGGTCATGGTATTTGGCCAGTTAAGAGGCCCTGGCCAAATGGTCAGTTTAAGATTATGCCCCCAGGGGGTTCCTTGTTCGCATCTGGAATCCTTATCAGTTAACCCCCTTTCCTGCCATAAACCCCTGTTGCTTAGAAGTCTAATTTTCAGGCAGAACTGACTTAAGTTAACCCTTTTTACATCTTATCTCTTACTTCATTCCCCCCTTATAAAATATGGCATACGTCAGGACTGCCTATTTTTACACATACAATGTCAGGGCAGATCTTTCCTTTTTAGATGTACAGGCATGCATTACCATGACATTGTGTGTTCCACAGTTACAACAATATGTTATTGATGTTTTTGTACAAGTGATAGTTACAATTATACATATAAAACAACCCTAATCCTACAAATACATAAAGTCCTACTCCAGGACCCAAACGCAGACCTCAGCCATGTGGAGATCTATCGTCAGGATCTTGGAACAGCAATACTGACCCAACTCCGATTATAATTTTTTGGCTTATAGATATGCCAACACCCGGAATGTATTGATACCATATCCTCAGAAATGCTCCTCAGGCCTAACAAGCACACTGTTGGTCTTAGGAAACATCAGACACAGAAACGGTAACAACATCCTTCTTTCTGTTCACTCAGTCTCTGGTGCCGTGGGTCGGTGAAAGTGCGATACGCGGATCCAGCGATCTCATCCTGTCACTCAGATGGCACAGTCAGTTGTTGGAGGCACTTGATATGGTCCCTCCCAGCAGGATTGCAACGTCTGGCAGGGTATCTCTTCTTCACCTACACCCACTCGCCAGGTATCCGGTCGTGTCTCCCCTCTACTGGAGGTCCCCAAGCGTCCGGCACCTGTTCACAAGCCCTGTGCACTGCTTCAGTTAACAAACCTACAATACTTTAATAGAGAGTTAGTTAATTCATCAGTGCGTTAGCCAAACTTGGCCTCCAGGGAGCTTCTTTGGCTGCCCGTGATGATCTCAAATGGGCTCAGTCTCACAGTTCTGTTTGCTCCAGCCCGCAAACTGCACAGGACTGCAGGTAGAGCATCTACCCACGGTGTTCCTTCAGTTGATATTTCCTTAGTTGGTCTTTCAGACTGTGGGTGATGGGGGCAATGTGACTTCTAACTTACCCCTAGTGAGGCAATTACAGCCTGGCACACCTTCCCAGTGTAGTATGCCCCTAGATCAGTATCCAAGGGGAAGGGCAGTCCGTACCACGGGATCATCTTTGTCATACACTTGGGTATGTGCCAGCCCACATCCCATCATTATACAACCCCACATTTTTACACATTTGTTCTAACCACTATTAAACATCTATTAAAGCCCTCAACCTGAATTCTCCCCTTTCCCCAATAGAGGTTTCACAGGGGTCTCAGACTCCCGCTCTCCCAGTGCCGCTCGTCTGGCATCTGCATCTGAATGGTTGTTACCTTGAGTTACTGGAATTCTTTATTTATTGTGTTATTTACACCTTACTCAAGCTGCTTCTGTCGGCAGCTGTAAAACTACAAATCAGTTCAGAGACAAGCCCAGTATTCTTAACTGGAGTCCCTGCCGTTGTGAGAGAATCCTATTTCTCCATAGCCATCCAGAATTGTGGCCTACATGCAACAAATACATACATTATATACATATACAGTAACCCTTTGTCCACACTTACATATAAAGGAATGGTTGATCCATCTGAGGAAACCCCAGTCTCAGCACCTGTAAGAGAGCTTGTTTCAAATGATTACAGGCGGCTTTTGCTGCTGGAACCAAGGCA